>NW_026061101.1:603874-905811 GCF_929443795.1 Astur gentilis | reverse complement strand
ATCCACAGGCACAACAGCACTGGGGATCTCTGCTTTCCCAGAGACTCAGCATGTCACACTGCTTGTTCGCGGCAGAAACTTTTTCTGAAAAGGCAAACGTCTGACTCCTTCTCCCACAAGGAAGCTGCCAGCCCTGAAAGACCTCGCTGGTCTTCACTATCCCTCTGCAGCCAATCTTTAGCCGCAGCAGCACTGGGGATCTCTGCTTTCCCAGAGACTCAGCATGTCACACTGCTTGTTCGCGGCAGAAACTTTTTCTGAAAAGGCAAACGTCTGACTCCTTCTCCCACAAGGATGCTGCCAGCCCTGAAAGATCTTGCTGGTCTTCACTATCCCACTGCAGCCTATCCACAGGCACAACAGCACTGGGGATCTCTGCTTTCCCAGAGACTCAGCATGTCACACTGCTTGTTCGCGGCAGAAACTTTTTCTGAATAGGCAAACGTCTGACTCCTTCTCCCACAAGGAAGCTGCCAGCCCTGAAATCTCTTGCAGGTCTGCACTATCCCTCTGCAGCCAATCTTTAGCCGCAGCAGCACTGGGGATCTCTGCTTCCCCAGATACCCAGCATGTCACAGTGCTCGCTCTCGGCAAAAAATTTTTAAAAAGGCAAATGTCTGGCTCCTTCTCCCACAAGGAAGCTGCCAGCCCTGAAAGATCTTGCTGGTCTTCACTATCCCACTGCAGCCTATCCACAGGCTCAACAGCACTGGGGATCTCTGCTTTCCCAGAGACTCAGCATGTCACACTGCTTGTTCGCGGCAGAAACTTTTTCTGAAAAGGCAAACGTCTGGCTCCTTCTCCCACAAGGAAGCTGCCAGCCCTGAAATCTCTTGCAGGTCTGCACTATCCCACTGCAGCCTATCCACAGGCACAACAGCACTGGGGATCTCTGCTTTCCCAGAGACTCAGCATGTCACCGTGCTTGTTCGCAGCAGAAACTTTTTCTGAAAAGACAAACGTCTGGCTCCTTCTCCCACAAGGAAGCTGCCAGCCCTGAAAGATCTTGCTGGTCTTCACTATCCCTCTGCAGCCTATCTTTAGCCGCAGCAGCACTGGGGATCTCTGCTTTCCCAGAGACTCAGCATGTCACGGTGCTCGCTCTCGGCAGAAACTTTTTTAAAAAGGCAAATGTCTGGCTCCTTCTCCCACAAGGAAGCTGCCAGCCCTGAAAGATCTTGCTGGTCTTCACTATCCCACTGCAGCCTATCCACAGGCACAACAGCACTGGGGATCTCTGCTTTCCCAGAGACTCAGCATGTCACACTGCTTGTTCGCAGCAGAAACTTTTTCTGAATAGGCAAACGTCTGGCTCCTTCTCCCACAAGGAAGCTGCCAGCCCTGAAATCTCTTGCTGGTCTGCACTATCCCACTGCAGCCAATCTTTAGCAGCAGAAGCACTGGGGATCTCTGCTTTCCCAAAGACTCAGCATGTCACACTGCTTGTTCGCGGCAGAAACTTTTTCTGAATAGGCAAACGTCTGACTCCTTCTCCCGCAAGGAAGCTGCCAGCCCTGAAATCTCTTGCAGGTCTGCACTATCCCACTGCAGGCAATCTTTAGCAGCAGAGGCACTGGGGATCTCTGCTTTCCCAGAGACTCAGCATGTCACGGTGCTTGTTCGCGGCAGAAACTTTTTTAAAAAGGCAAACGTCTGGCTCCTTTTCCCACAAGGAAGCTGCCAGCCCTGAAAGATCTTTCTGGTCTTCATTATCCCACTGCAGCCTATCCACAGGCACAACAGCACTGGGGATCTCTGCTTTCCCAGAGACTCAGCATGTCACACTGCTTGTTCGCGGCAGAAACTTTTTCTCAAAAGACAAACGTCTGACTCCTTCTCCCACAAGGAAGCTGCCAGCCCTGAAAGACCTCGCTGGTCTTCACTATCCCTCTGCAGCCTATCTTTAGCCGCAGCAGCACTGGGGATCTCTGCTTTCCCAGAGACCCAGCATGTCATGGTGCTCGCTCTCGGCAGAAACTTTTTCTGAAAAGGCAAACGTCTGGCTCCCTCTCCCACAAGGAAGCTGCCAGCCCTGAAATCTCTTGCAGGTCTGCACTATCCCACTGCAGCCTATCCACAGGCACAACAGCACTGGGGATCTCTGCTTTCCCAGAGACTCAGCATGTCACACTTCTTGTTTGCAGAAGAAACTTTTTCTGAAAAGGCAAACGTCTGGCTCCTTCTCCCACAAGGAAGCTGCCAGCCCTGTAATGTCTTGCAGGTCTTCACTAATCCCTCTGCAGCCTATCTTTAGCCGCAGCAGCAGTGGGAATCTCTGCTTTCCCAGAGACCCAGCATGTCACGGTGCTCGCTCTCGGCAGAAACGTTTTCTGAAAAGGCAAACGTCCGGCTCCTTCTCCCACAAGGAAGCTGCAAGCCCTGTAATCTCTTGCAGGTCTTCACTATCCCTCTGCAGCCTATCTTTAGCCGCAGCAGCAGTGGGGATCTCTGCTTTCCCAGAGACTCAGCATGTCACGGTGCTTGTTCGCGGCAGAAACTTTTTTTAAAAAGGCAAACGTCTGGCTCCTTCTCCCACAAGGAAGCTGCCAGCCCTGAAAGATCTTGCTGGTCTTCACTATCCCACTGCAGCCTATCCACAGGCACAACAGCACTGGGGATCTCTGCTTTCCCAGAGACTCAGCATGTCACACTGCTTGTTCGCGGCAGAAACTTTTTCTGAAAAGGCAAACGTCTGGCTCCTTCTCCCACAAGGAAGCTGCCAGCCCTGAAATCTCTTGCTGGTCTGCACTATCCCTCTGCAGCCAATCTTTAGCCGCAGCAGCACTGGGGATCTCTGCTTTCCCAGAGACCCAGCATGTCACAGTGCTCGCTCTCGGCAGAATCTTTTTTAAAAAGGCAAACGTCTGGCTCCTTCTCCCACAAGGAAGCTGCCAGCCCTGAAAGATCTTGCTGGTCTTCACTATCCCACTGCAGCCTATCCACAGGCACAACAGCACTGGGGATCTCTGTTTCCCAGAGACTCAGCATGTCACACTGCTTGTTCGCAGCAGAAACTTTTTCTGAAAAGGCAAACATCTGGCTCCTTCTCCCACAAGGAAGCTGCCAGACCTGAAATCTCTTGCAGGTCTGCACTATCCCACTGCAGCCTATCCACAGGCACAACAGCACTGGGGATCTCTGCTTTCCCAGAGACTCAGCATGTCACACTGCTTGTTCGCGGCAGAAACTTTTTCTGAAAAGGCAAACGTCTGGCTCCTTCCCCCACAAGGAAGCTGCCAGCCCTGTAATCTCTTGCAGGTCTTCACTAATCCCTCTGCAGCCTATCTTTAGCCGCAGCAGCAGTGGGGATCTCTGCTTTCCCAGAGACTCAGCATGTCACGGTGCTTGTTCGCGGCAGAAACTTTTTTTAAAAAGGCAAACGTCTGGCTCCTTCTCCCACAAGGAAGCTGCCAGCCCTGAAAGATCTTGCTGGTCTTCATTATCCCACTGCAGCCTATCCACAGGCACAACAGCACTGGGGATCTCTGCTTTCCCAGAGAATCAGCATGTCACACTGCTTGTTCGCAGCAGAAACTTTTTCTGAAAAGGCAAACGTCTGGCTCCTTCTCCCACAAGGAAGCTGCCAGCCCTGAAATCTCTTGCAGGTCTGCACTATCCCTCTGCAGCCAATCTTTAGCCGCAGCAGCACTGGGGATCTCTGCTTTCCCAGAGACCCAGCATGTCACGGTGCTCGCTCTCGGCAGAAACTTTTTCTGAAAAGGCAAACGTCCGGCTCCTTCTCCCACAAGGAAGCTGCCAGCCCTGAAATCTCTTGCAGGTCTGCACTATCCCACTGCAGCCTATCCACAGGCACAACAGCACTGGGGATCTCTGCTTTCCCAGAGACTCAGCATGTCACACTGCTTGTTCGCGGCAGAAACTTTTTCTGAAAAGGCAAACGTCTGACTCCTTCTCCCACAAGGAAGCTGCCAGCCCTGAAAGACCTCGCTGGTCTTCACTATCCCTCTGCAGCCAATCTTTAGCCGCAGCAGCACTGGGGATCTCTGCTTTCCCAGAGACTCAGCATGTCACACTGCTTGTTCGCGGCAGAAACTTTTTCTGAAAAGGCAAACGTCTGACTCCTTCTCCCACAAGGATGCTGCCAGCCCTGAAAGATCTTGCTGGTCTTCACTATCCCACTGCAGCCTATCCACAGGCACAACAGCACTGGGGATCTCTGCTTTCCCAGAGACTCAGCATGTCACACTGCTTGTTCGCGGCAGAAACTTTTTCTGAATAGGCAAACGTCTGACTCCTTCTCCCGCAAGGAAGCTGCCAGCCCTGAAATCTCTTGCAGGTCTGCACTATCCCTCTGCAGCCAATCTTTAGCCGCAGCAGCACTGGGGATCTCTGCTTCCCCAGATACCCAGCATGTCACAGTGCTCGCTCTCGGCAAAAAATTTTTAAAAAGGCAAACGTCTGGCTCCTTCTCCCACAAGGAAGCTGCCAGCCCTGAAAGATCTTGCTGGTCTTCACTATCCCACTGCAGCCTATCCACAGGCACAACAGCACTGGGGATCTCTGCTTTCCCAGAGACTCAGCATGTCACACTGCTTGTTCGCGGCAGAAACTTTTTCTGAAAAGGCAAACGTCTGGCTCCTTCTCCCACAAGGAAGCTGCCAGCCCTGTAATCTCTAGCAGGTCTGCACTATCCCACTGCAGCCTATCCACAGGCACAACAGCACTGGGGATCTCTGCTTTCCCAGAGACTCAGCATGTCACACTGCTTGTTCGCAGCAGAAACTTTTTCTGAAAAGGCAAATGTCTGGCTCCTTCTCCCACAAGGAAGCTGCCAGCCCTGAAAGATCTTGCTGGTCTTCACTATCCCACTGCAGCCTATCCACAGGCTCAACAGCACTGGGGATCTCTGCTTTCCCAGAGACTCAGCATGTCACACTGCTTGTTCGCGGCAGAAACTTTTTCTGAAAAGGCAAACGTCTGGCTCCTTCTCCCACAAGGAAGCTGCCAGCCCTGAAATCTCTTGCAGGTCTGCACTATCCCACTGCAGCCTATCCACAGGCACAACAGCACTGGGGATCTCTGCTTTCCCAGAGACTCAGCATGTCACCGTGCTTGTTCGCGGCAGAAACTTTTTCTGAAAAGACAAACGTCTGGCTCCTTCTCCCACAAGGAAGCTGCCAGCCCTGAAAGATCTTGCTGGTCTTCACTATCCCTCTGCAGCCTATCTTTAGCCGCAGCAGCACTGGGGATCTCTGCTTTCCCAGAGACTCAGCATGTCACGGTGCTCGCTCTCGGCAGAAACTTTTTTAAAAAGGCAAATGTCTGGCTCCTTCTCCCACAAGGAAGCTGCCAGCCCTGAAAGATCTTGCTGGTCTTCACTATCCCACTGCAGCCTATCCACAGGCACAACAGCACTGGGGATCTCTGCTTTCCCAGAGACTCAGCATGTCACACTGCTTGTTCGCAGCAGAAACTTTTTCTGAATAGGCAAACGTCTG
This sequence comes from Astur gentilis, assembly GCF_929443795.1. Classification (NCBI taxonomy): domain Eukaryota; kingdom Metazoa; phylum Chordata; class Aves; order Accipitriformes; family Accipitridae; genus Astur; species Astur gentilis. The sequence goes on along the minus strand of NW_026061101.1, from coordinate 900,352 downwards.
GCTCCTTCTCCCACAAGGAAGCTGCCAGCCCTGAAATCTCTTGCTGGTCTGCACTATCCCACTGCAGCCAATCTTTAGCAGCAGAAGCACTGGGGATCTCTGCTTTCCCAAAGACTCAGCATGTCACACTGCTTGTTCGCGGCCGAAACTTTTTCTGAATAGGCAAACGTCTGACTCCTTCTCCCGCAAGGAAGCTGCCAGCCCTGAAATCTCTTGCAGGTCTGCACTATCCCACTGCAGGCAATCTTTAGCAGCAGAGGCACTGGGGATCTCTGCTTTCCCAGAGACTCAGCATGTCACGGTGCTTGTTCGCGGCAGAAACTTTTTTAAAAAGGCAAACGTCTGGCTCCTTTTCCCACAAGGAAGCTGCCAGCCCTGAAAGATCTTGCTGGTCTTCACTATCCCACTGCAGCCTATCCACAGGCACAACAGCACTGGGGATCTCTGCTTTCCCAGAGACTCAGCATGTCACACTGCTTGTTCGCGGCAGAAACTTTTTCTCAAAAGACAAACGTCTGACTCCTTCTCCCACAAGGAAGCTGCCAGCCCTGAAAGACCTCGCTGGTCTTCACTATCCCTCTGCAGCCTATCTTTAGCCGCAGCAGCACTGGGGATCTCTGCTTTCCCAGAGACCCAGCATGTCATGGTGCTCGCTCTCGGCAGAAACTTTTTCTGAAAAGGCAAACGTCTGGCTCCCTCTCCCACAAGGAAGCCTCCAGCCCTGAAATCTCTTGCAGGTCTGCACTATCCCACTGCAGCCTATCCACAGGCACAACAGCACTGGGGATCTCTGCTTTCCCAGAGACCAGCATGTACACTGCTTGATCGCAGCAGAAACTTTTTCTGAAAAGGCAAACGTCTGGCTCCTTCTCCCACAAGGAAGCTGCCAGCCCTGAAATCTCTTGCAGGTCTGCACTATCCCACTGCAGCCTATCCACAGGCACAACAGCACTGGGGATCTCTGCTTTCCCAGAGACTCAGCATGTCACACTTCTTGTTTGCAGAAGAAACTTTTTCTGAAAAGGCAAACGTCTGGCTCCTTCTCCCACAAGGAAGCTGCCAGCCCTGTAATCTCTTGCAGGTCTTCACTAATCCCTCTGCAGCCTATCTTTAGCCGCAGCAGCAGTGGGAATCTCTGCTTTCCCAGAGACCCAGCATGTCACGGTGCTCGCTCTCGGCAGAAACGTTTTCTGAAAAGGCAAACGTCCGGCTCCTTCTCCCACAAGGAAGCTGCCAGCCCTGTAATCTCTTGCAGGTCTTCACTATCCCTCTGCAGCCTATCTTTAGCCGCAGCAGCCGTGGGGATCTCTGCTTTCCCAGAGACTCAGCATGTCACGGTGCTTGTTCGCGGCAGAAACTTTTTTTAAAAAGGCAAACGTCTGGCTCCTTCTCCCACAAGGAAGCTGCCAGCCCTGAAAGATCTTGCTGGTCTTCACTATCCCACTGCAGCCTATCCACAGGCACAACAGCACTGGGGATCTCTGCTTTCCCAGAGACTCAGCATGTCACACTGCTTGTTCGCGGCAGAAACTTTTTCTGAAAAGGCAAACGTCTGGCTCCTTCTCCCACAAGGAAGCTGCCAGACCTGAAATCTCTTGCAGGTCTGCACTATCCCACTGCAGCCTATCCACAGGCACAACAGCACTGGGGATCTCTGCTTTCCCAGAGACTCAGCATGTCACACTGCTTGTTCGCGGCAGAAACTTTTTCTGAAAAGGCAAACGTCTGGCTCCTTCCCCCACAAGGAAGCTGCCAGCCCTGTAATCTCTTGCAGGTCTTCACTAATCCCTCTGCAGCCTATCTTTAGCCGCAGCAGCAGTGGGAATCTCTGCTTTCCCAGAGACTCAGCATGTCACGGTGCTTGTTCGCGGCAGAAACTTTTTTTAAAAAGGCAAACGTCTGGCTCCTTCTCCCACAAGGAAGCTGCCAGCCCTGAAAGATCTTGCTGGTCTTCATTATCCCACTGCAGCCTATCCACAGGCACAACAGCACTGGGGATCTCTGCTTTCCCAGAGAATCAGCATGTCACACTGCTTGTTCGCAGCAGAAACTTTTTCTGAAAAGGCAAACGTCTGGCTCCTTCTCCCACAAGGAAGCTGCCAGCCCTGAAATCTCTTGCAGGTCTGCACTATCCCACTGCAGCCAATCTTTAGCCGCAGCAGCACTGGGGATCTCTGCTTTCCCAGAGACCCAGCATGTCACGGTGCTCGCTCTCGGCAGAAACTTTTTCTGAAAAGGCAAACGTCCGGCTCCTTCTCCCACAAGGAAGCTGCCAGCCCTGAAATCTCTTGCAGGTCTGCACTATCCCACTGCAGCCTATCCACAGGCACAACAGCACTGGGGATCTCTGCTTTCCCAGAGACTCAGCATGTCACACTGCTTGTTCGCGGCAGAAACTTTTTCTGAAAAGGCAAACGTCTGACTCCTTCTCCCACAAGGAAGCTGCCAGCCCTGAAAGACCTCGCTGGTCTTCACTATCCCTCTGCAGCCAATCTTTAGCCGCAGCAGCACTGGGGATCTCTGCTTTCCCAGAGACTCAGCATGTCACGGTGCTTGTTCGCGGCAGAAACTTTTTTTAAAAAGGCAAACGTCTGGCTCCTTCTCCCACAAGGATGCTGCCAGCCCTGAAAGATCTTGCTGGTCTTCACTATCCCACTGCAGCCTATCCACAGGCACAACAGCACTGGGGATCTCTGCTTTCCCAGAGACTCAGCATGTCACACTGCTTGTTCGCGGCAGAAACTTTTTCTGAATAGGCAAACGTCTGACTCCTTCTCCCACAAGGAAGCTGCCAGCCCTGAAATCTCTTGCAGGTCTGCACTATCCCTCTGCAGCCAATCTTTAGCCGCAGCAGCACTGGGGATCTCTGCTTCCCCAGATACCCAGCATGTCACAGTGCTCGCTCTCGGCAAAAAATTTTTAAAAAGGCAAACGTCTGGCTCCTTCTCCCACAAGGAAGCTGCCAGCCCTGAAAGATCTTGCTGGTCTTCACTATCCCACTGCAGCCTATCCACAGGCACAACAGCACTGGGGATCTCTGCTTTCCCAGAGACTCAGCATGTCACACTGCTTGTTCGCGGCAGAAACTTTTTCTGAAAAGGCAAACGTCTGGCTCCTTCTCCCACAAGGAAGCTGCCAGCCCTGTAATCTCTAGCAGGTCTGCACTATCCCACTGCAGCCTATCCACAGGCACAACAGCACTGGGGATCTCTGCTTTCCCAGAGACTCAGCATGTCACACTGCTTGTTCGCAGCAGAAACTTTTTCTGAAAAGACAAACGTCTGGCTCCTTCCCCCACAAGGAAGCTGCCAGCCCTGAAAGACCTCGCTGGTCTTCACTATCCCTCTGCAGCCAATCTTTAGCTGCAGCAGCACTGGGGATCTCTGCTTTCCCAGAGACTCAGCATGTCACGGTGCTCGCTCTCGGCAGAAACTTTTTTAAAAGGCAAACGTCTGGCTCCTTCTCCCACAAGGAAGCTGCCAGCCCTGAAAGATCTGCTGGTCTTCACCGCCCACTGCAGCCTATCCACAGGCACAACAGCACTGGGGATCTCTGCTTTCCCAGAGACTCAGCATGTCACACTGCTTGTTCGCGGCACAAACTTTTTCTGAAAAGGCAAACGTCTGGCTCCTTCTCCCACAAGGAAGCTGCAGCCCTGAAAGATCTTGCTGGTCTTCACTATTCCACTGCAGCCTATCCACAGGCACAACAGCACTGGGGATCTCTGCTTTCCCAGAGACTCAGCATGTCACACTGCTTGTTCGCAGCAGAAACTTTCTGAAAAGGCAAACGTCTGGCTCCTTCTCCCACAAGGAAGCTGGCAGCCCTGAAAGATCTTGCTGGTCTTCACTATCCCTCTGCAGCCTATCTTTAGCCGCAGCAGCAGTGGGGATCTCTGCTTTCCCAGAGACTCAGCATGTCACGGTGCTTGTTCGCAGCAGAAACTTTTTTTTAAAAAGGCAAACGTCTGGCTCCTTCTCCCACAAGGAAGCTGCCAGCCCTGAAATCTCTTGCAGGTCTTCACTATCCCACTGCAGCCTATCCACAGGCACAACAGCACTGGGGATCTCTGCTTTCCCAGAGACTCAGCATGTCACACTGCTTGTTCGCGGCAGAAACTTTTTCTGAAAAGGCAAACGTCTGGCTCCTTCTCCCACAAGGAAGCTGCCAGCCCTGAAATCTCTTGCAGGTCTGCACTATCCCACTGCAGCCTATCCACAGGCACAACAGCACTGGGATCTCTGCTTTCCCAGAGACTCAGCATGTCACACTGCTTGTTCGCGGCAGAAACTTTTTCTGAAAAGGCAAACGTCTGGCTCCTTCTCCCACAAGGAAGCTGCCAGCCCTGAAATCTCTTGCAGGTCTGCACTATCCCACTGCAGCCTATCCACAGGCACAACAGCACTGGGGATCTCTGCTTTCCCAGAGACTCAGCATGTCACACTGCTTGTTCGCAGCAGAAACTTTTTCTGAAAAGACAAACGTCTGGCTCCTTCTCCCACAAGGAAGCTGCCAGCCCTGAAAGATCTTGCTGGTCTTCACTATCCCTCTGCAGCCTATCTTTAGCCGCAGCAGCAGTGGGAACCTCTGCTTTCCCAGAGACCCAGCATGTCACGGTGCTCGCTCTCAGCAGAAACTTTTTTAAAAAGGCAAACGTCTGGCTCCTTCTCCCACAAGGAAGCTGCCAGCCCTGAAAGATCTGCTGGTCTTCACCGCCCACTGCAGCCTATCCACAGGCACAACAGCACTGGGGATCTCTGCTTTCCCAGAGACTCAGTATGTCACACTGCTTGTTCGCGGCAGAAACTTTTTCTGAAAAGGCAAACGTCTGGCTCCTTCTCCCACAAGGAAGCTGCCAGTCCTGTAATCTCTTGCAGGTCTTCACTAATCCCTCTGCAGCCTATCTTTAGCCGCAGCAGCAGTGGGAATCTCTGCTTTCCCAGAGACCCAGCATGTCACGGTGCTCGCTCTCGGCAGAAACGTTTTCTGAAAAGGCAAACGTCTGGCTCCTTCTCCCACAAGGAAGCTGCCAGCCCTGAAATCTATTGCTGGTCTGCACTATCCCTCTGCAGCCAATCTTTAGCCGCAGCAGCACTGGGGATCTCTGCTTTCCCAGAGACCCAGCATGTCACAGTGCTCGCTCTCGGCAGAATCTTTTTTAAAAAGGCAAACGTCTGGCTCCTTCTCCCACAAGGAAGCTGCCAGCCCTGAAAGATCTTGCTGGTCTTCACTATCCCACTGCAGCCTATCCACAGGCACAACAGCACTGGGGATCTCTGTTTCCCAGAGACTCAGCATGTCACACTGCTTGTTCGCAGCAGAAACTTTTTCTGAAAAGGTAAACATCTGGCTCCTTCTCCCACAAGGAAGCTGCCAGACCTGAAATCTCTTGCAGGTCTGCACTATCCCACTGCAGCCTATCCACAGGCACAACAGCACTGGGGATCTCTGCTTTCCCAGAGACTCAGCATGTCACACTGCTTGTTCGCGGCAGAAACTTTTTCTGAAAAGGCAAACGTCTGGCTCCTTCCCCCACAAGGAAGCTGCCAGCCCTGTAATCTCTTGCAGGTCTTCACTAATCCCTCTGCAGCCTATCTTTAGCCGCAGCAGCACTGGGGATCTCTGCTTTCCCAGAGACTCAGCATGTCACGGTGCTTGTTCGCGGCAGAAACTTTTTTTAAAAAGGCAAACGTCTGGCTCCTTCTCCCACAAGGAAGCTGCCAGCCCTGAAAGATCTTGCTGGTCTTCATTATCCCACTGCAGCCTATCCACAGGCACAACAGCACTGGGGATCTCTGCTTTCCCAGAGACTCAGCATGTCACACTGCTTGTTCGCGGCAGAAACTTTTTCTGAAAAGGCAAACGTCTGGCTCCTTCCCCCACAAGGAAGCTGCCAGCCCTGTAATCTCTTGCAGGTCTTCACTAATCCCTCTGCAGCCTATCTTTAGCCGCAGCAGCACTGGGGATCTCTGCTTTCCCAGAGACTCAGCATGTCACGGTGCTTGTTCGCGGCAGAAACTTTTTTTAAAAAGGCAAACGTCTGGCTCCTTCTCCCACAAGGAAGCTGCCAGCCCTGAAAGATCTTGCTGGTCTTCATTATCCCACTGCAGCCTATCCACAGGCACAACAGCACTGGGGATCTCTGCTTTCCCAGAGAATCAGCATGTCACACTGCTTGTTCGCAGCAGAAACTTTTTCTGAAAAGGCAAACGTCTGACTCCTTCTCCCACAAGGAAGCTGCCAGCCCTGAAATCTCTTGCAGGTCTGCACTATCCCTCTGCAGCCAATCTTTAGCCGCAGCAGCACTGGGGATCTCTGCTTTCCCAGAGACCCAGCATGTCACGTTGCTCGCTCTCGGCAGAAACTTTTTCTGAAAAGGCAAACGTCCGGCTCCTTCTCCCACAAGGAAGCTGCCAGCCCTGAAATCTCTTGCAGGTCTGCACTATCCCACTGCAGCCTATCCACAGGCACAACAGCACTGGGGATCTCTGCTTTCCCAGAGACTCAGCATGTCACACTGCTTGTTCGCGGCAGAAACTTTTTCTGAAAAGGCAAACGTCTGACTCCTTCTCCCACAAGGAAGCTGCCAGCCCTGAAAGACCTCGCTGGTCTTCACTATCCCTCTGCAGCCAATCTTTAGCCGCAGCAGCACTGGGGATCTCTGCTTTCCCAGAGACTCAGCATGTCACGGTGCTCGCTCTCGGCAGAAACTTTTTTAAAAGGCAAACGTCTGGCTCCTTCTCCCACAAGGAAGCTGCCAGCCCTGAAAGATCTGCTGGTCTTCACCGCCCACTGCAGCCTATCCACAGGCACAACAGCACTGGGGATCTCTGCTTTCCCAGAGACTCAGCATGTCACATTACTTGTTCGCAGCAGAAACTTTTTCTGAAAAGGCAAACGTCTGGCTCTTTCTCCCACAAGGTAGGTGCCAGCCCTGAAATCTCTTGCAGGTCTGCACTATCCCACTGCAGCCTATCCACAGGCACAACAGCACTGGGGATCTCTGCTTTCCCAGAGACTCAGCATGTCACACTGCTTGTTCGCGGCACAAACTTTTTCTGAAAAGGCAAACGTCTGGCTCCTTCTCCCACAAGGAAGCTGCAGCCCTGAAAGATCTTGCTGGTCTTCACTATTCCACTGCAGCCTATCCACAGGCACAACAGCACTGGGGATCTCTGCTTTCCCAGAGACTCAGCATGTCACACTGCTTGTTCGCAGCAGAAACTTTCTGAAAAGGCAAACGTCTGGCTCCTTCTCCCACAAGGAAGCTGGCAGCCCTGAAAGATCTTGCTGGTCTTCACTATCCCTTTGCAGCCTATCTTTAGCCGCAGCAGCAGTGGGGATCTCTGCTTTCCCAGAGACTCAGCATGTCTCGGTGCTTGTTCGCAGCAGAAACTTTTTTTAAAAAGGCAAACGTCTGGCTCCTTCTCCCACAAGGAAGCTGCCAGCCCTGAAATCTCTTGCAGGTCTTCACTATCCCACTGCAGCCTATCCACAGGCACAACAGCACTGGGGATCTCTGCTTTCCCAGAGACTCAGCATGTCACACTGCTTGTTCGCGGCAGAAACTTTTTCTGAAAAGGCAAACGTCTGGCTCCTTCTCCCACAAGGAAGCTGCCAGCCCTGAAATCTCTTGCAGGTCTGCACTATCCCACTGCAGCCTATCCACAGGCACAACAGCACTGGGATCTCTGCTTTCCCAGAGACTCAGCATGTCACACTGCTTGTTCGCGGCAGAAACTTTTTCTGAAAAGGCAAACGTCTGGCTCCTTCTCCCACAAGGAAGCTGCCAGCCCTGAAATCTCTTGCAGGTCTGCACTATCCCACTGCAGCCTATCCACAGGCACAACAGCACTGGGGATCTCTGCTTTCCCAGAGACTCAGCATGTCACACTGCTTGTTCGCAGCAGAAACTTTTTCTGAAAAGACAAACGTCTGGCTCCTTCTCCCACAAGGAAGCTGCCAGCCCTGAAAGATCTTGCTGGTCTTCACTATCCCTCTGCAGCCTATCTTTAGCCGCAGCAGCAGTGGGAATCTCTGCTTTCCCAGAGACCCAGCATGTCACGGTGCTCGCTCTCGGAAGAAACTTTTTTAAAAAGGCAAACGTCTGGCTCCTTCTCCCACAAGGAAGCTGCCAGCCCTGAAAGATCTGCTGGTCTTCACCGCCCACTGCAGCCTATCCACAGGCACAACAGCACTGGGGATCTCTGCTTTCCCAGAGACTCAGTATGTCACACTACTTGTTCGCAGCAGAAACTTTCTCTGAAAAGGCAAACGTCTGGCTCTTTCTCCCACAAGGTAGGTGCCAGCCCTGAAATCTCTTGCAGGTCTGCACTATCCCACTGCAGCCTATCCACAGGCACAACAGCACTGGGGATCTCTGCTTTCCCAGAGACTCAGCATGTCACACTGCTTGTTCGCGGCAGAAACTTTTTCTGAAAAGGCAAACGTCTGGCTCCTTCTCCCACAAGGAAGCTGCCAGCCCTGAAATCTATTGCTGGTCTGCACTATCCCTCTGCAGCCAATCTTTAGCCGCAGCAGCACTGGGGATCTCTGCTTTCCCAGAGACTCAGCATGTCACAATGCTCGCTCTCGGCAGAATCTTTTTTAAAAAGGCAAACGTCTGGCTCCTTCTCCCACAAGGAAGCTGCCAGCCCTGAAAGATCTTGCTGGTCTTCACTATCCCACTGCAGCCTATCCACAGGCACAACAGCACTGGGGATCTCTGTTTCCCAGAGACTCAGCATGTCACACTGCTTGTTCGCAGCAGAAACTTTTTCTGAAAAGGCAAACATCTGGCTCCTTCTCCCACAAGGAAGCTGCCAGACCTGAAATCTCTTGCAGGTCTGCACTATCCCACTGCAGCCTATCCACAGGCACAACAGCACTGGGGATCTCTGCTTTCCCAGAGACTCAGCATGTCACACTGCTTGTTCGCGGCAGAAACTTTTTCTGAAAAGGCAAACGTCTGGCTCCTTCCCCCACAAGGAAGCTGCCAGCCCTGTAATCTCTTGCAGGTCTTCACTAATCCCTCTGCAGCCTATCTTTAGCCGCAGCAGCACTGGGGATCTCTGCTTTCCCAGAGACTCAGCATGTCACGGTGCTTGTTCGCGGCAGAAACTTTTTTTAAAAAGGCAAACGTCTGGCTCCTTCTCCCACAAGGAAGCTGCCAGCCCTGAAAGATCTTGCTGGTCTTCATTATCCCACTGCAGCCTATCCACAGGCACAACAGCACTGGGGATCTCTGCTTTCCCAGAGAATCAGCATGTCACACTGCTTGTTCGCAGCAGAAACTTTTTCTGAAAAGGCAAACGTCTGACTCCTTCTCCCACAAGGAAGCTGCCAGCCCTGAAATCTCTTGCAGGTCTGCACTATCCCTCTGCAGCCAATCTTTAGCCGCAGCAGCACTGGGGATCTCTGCTTTCCCAGAGACCCAGCATGTCACGGTGCTCGCTCTCGGCAGAAACTTTTTCTGAAAAGGCAAACGTCCGGCTCCTTCTCCCACCAGGAAGCTGCCAGCCCTGAAATCTCTTGCAGGTCTGCACTATCCCACTGCAGCCTATCCACAGGCACAACAGCACTGGGGATCTCTGCTTTCCCAGAGACTCAGCATGTCACACTGCTTGTTCGCGGCAGAAACTTTTTCTGAAAAGGCAAACGTCTGACTCCTTCTCCCACAAGGAAGCTGCCAGCCCTGAAAGACCTCGCTGGTCTTCACTATCCCTCTGCAGCCAATCTTTAGCCGCAGCAGCACTGGGGATCTCTGCGTTCCCAGAGACTCAGCATGTCACACTGCTTGTTCGCGGCAGAAACTTTTTCTGAAAAGGCAAACGTCTGACTCCTTCTCCCACAAGGATGCTGCCAGCCCTGAAAGATCTTGCTGGTCTTCACTATCCCACTGCAGCCTATCCACAGGCACAACAGCACTGGGGATCTCTGCTTTCCCAGAGACTCAGCATGTCACACTGCTTGTTCGCGGCAGAAACTTTTTCTGAATAGGCAAACGTCTGACTCCTTCTCCCACAAGGAAGCTGCCAGCCCTGAAATCTCTTGCAGGTCTGCACTATCCCTCTGCAGCCAATCTTTATCCGCAGCAGCACTGGGGATCTCTGCTTCCCCAGATACCCAGCATGTCACAGTGCTCGCTCTCGGCAAAAAATTTTTAAAAAGGCAAACGTCTGGCTCCTTCTCCCACAAGGAAGCTGCCAGCCCTGAAAGATCTTGCTGGTCTTCACTATCCCACTGCAGCCTATCCACAGGCACAACAGCACTGGGGATCTCTGCTTTCCCAGAGACTCAGCATGTCACACTGCTTGTTCGCGGCAGAAACTTTTTCTGAAAAGGCAAACGTCTGGCTCCTTCTCCCACAAGGAAGCTGCCAGCCCTGTAATCTCTAGCAGGTCTGCACTATCCCACTGCAGCCTATCCACAGGCACAACAGCACTGGGGATCTCTGCTTTCCCAGAGACTCAGCATGTCACACTGCTTGTTCGCAGCAGAAACTTTTTCTGAAAAGACAAACGTCCGGCTCCTTCCCCCACAAGGAAGCTGCCAGCCCTGAAAGACCTCGCTGGTCTTCACTATCCCTCTGCAGCCAATCTTTAGCCGCAGCAGCACTGGGGATCTCTGCTTTCCCAGAGACTCAGCATGTCACGGTGCTCGCTCTCGGCAGAAACTTTTTTAAAAGGCAAACGTCTGGCTCCTTCTCCCACAAGGAAGCTGCCAGCCCTGAAAGATCTGCTGGTCTTCACCGCCCACTGCAGCCTATCCACAGGCACAACAGCACTGGGGATCTCTGCTTTCCCAGAGACTCAGCATGTCACATTACTTGTTCGCAGCAGAAACTTTTTCTGAAAAGGCAAACGTCTGGCTCTTTCTCCCACAAGGTAGGTGCCAGCCCTGAAATCTCTTGAAGGTCTGCACTATCCCACTGCAGCCTATCCACAGGCACAACAGCACTGGGGATCTCTGCTTTCCCAGAGACTCAGCATGTCACACTGCTTGTTCGCGGCACAAACTTTTTCTGAAAAGGCAAACGTCTGGCTCCTTCTCCCACAAGGAAGCTGCAGCCCTGAAAGATCTTGCTGGTCTTCACTATTCCACTGCAGCCTATCCACAGGCACAACAGCACTGGGGATCTCTGCTTTCCCAGAGACTCAGCATGTCACACTGCTTGTTCGCAGCAGAAACTTTCTGAAAAGGCAAACGTCTGGCTCCTTCTCCCACAAGGAAGCTGGCAGCCCTGAAAGATCTTGCTGGTCTTCACTATCCCTCTGCAGCCTATCTTTAGCCGCAGCAGCAGTGGGGATCTCTGCTTTCCCAGAGACTCAGCATGTCACGGTGCTTGTTCGCAGCAGAAACTTTTTTTAAAAAGGCAAACGTCTGGCTCCTTCTCCCACAAGGAAGCTGCCAGCCCTGAAATCTCTTGCAGGTCTTCACTATCCCACTGCAGCCTATCCACAGGCACAACAGCACTGGGGATCTCTGCTTTCCCAGAGACTCAGCATGTCACACTGCTTGTTCGCGGCAGAAACTTTTTCTGAAAAGGCAAACGTCTGACTCCTTCTCCCACAAGGAAGCTGCCAGCCCTGAAATCTCTTGCAGGTCTGCACTATCCCTCTGCAGCCAATCTTTAGCCGCAGCAGCACTGGGGATCTCTGCTTTCCCAGAGACCCAGCATGTCACAGTGCTCGCTCTCGGCAGAAACTTTTTTAAAAAGGCAAATGTCTGGCTCCTTCTCCCACAAGGAAGCTGCCAGCCCTGAAAGATCTTGCTGGTCTTCACTATCCCACTGCAGCCTATCCACAGGCACAACAGCACTGGGGATCTCTGCTTTCCCAGAGACCAGCATGTACACTGCTTGTTCGCAGCAGAAACTTTTTCTGAAAAGGCAAACGTCTGGCTCCTTCTCCCACAAGGAAGCTGCCAGCCCTGAAATCTCTTGCAGGTCTGCACTATCGCACTGCAGCCTATCCACAGGCACAACAGCACTGGGATCTCTGCTTTCCCAGAGACTCAGCATGTCACACTGCTTGTTCGCGGCAGAAAGTTTTTCTGAAAAGGCAAACGTCTGGCTCCTTCTCCCACAAGGAAGCTGCCAGCCCTGAAATCTCTTGCAGGTCTGCACTATCCCACTGCAGCCTATCCACAGGCACAACAGCACTGGGGATCTCTGCTTTCCCAGAGACTCAGCATGTCACACTGCTTGTTCGCAGCAGAAACTTTTTCTGAAAAGACAAACGTCTGGCTCCTTCTCCCACAAGGAAGCTGCCAGCCCTGAAAGATCTTGCTGGTCTTCACTATCCCTCTGCAGCCTATCTTTAGCCGCAGCAGCAGTGGGAATCTCTGCTTTCCCAGAGACCCAGCATGTCACGGTGCTCGCTCTCGGCAGAAACTTTTTTAAAAAGGCAAACGTCTGGCTCCTTCTCCCACAAGGAAGCTGCCAGCCCTGAAAGATCTGCTGGTCTTCACCGCCCACTGCAGCCTATCCACAGGCACAACAGCACTGGGGATCTCTGCTTTCCCAGAGACTCAGCATGTCACACTGCTTGTTCGCGGCAGAAACTTTTTCTGAAAAGGCAAACGTCTGGCTCCTTCTCCCACAAGGAAGCTGCCAGCCCTGTAATCTGTTGCAGGTCTTCACTAATCCCTCTGCAGCCTATCTTTAGCCGCAGCAGCACTGGGGATCTCTGCTTTCCCAGAGACTCAGCATGTCACGGTGCTTGTTCGCGGCAGAAACTTTTTTTAAAAAGGCAAACGTCTGGCTCCTTCTCCCACAAGGAAGCTGCCAGCCCTCAAAGGTCTTGCTGGTCTTCACTATCCCACTGCAGTCTATCCACAGGCACAACAGCACTGGGGATCTCTGCTTTCCCAGAGACTCAGCATGTCACACTGCTTGTTCGCAGCAGAAACTTTTTCTGAAAAGGCAAACGTCTGGCTCCTTCTCCCACAAGGAAGCTGCCAGCCCTGAAAGACCTCGCTGGTCTTCACTATCCCTCTGCAGCCAATCTTTAGCCGCAGCAGCACTGGGGATCTCTGCTTTCCCAGAGACTCAGCATGTCACACTGCTTGTTCGCGGCAGAAACTTTTTCTGAAAAGGCAAACGTCTGACTCCTTCTCCCACAAGGATGCTGCCAGCCCTGAAAGATCTTGCTGGTCTTCACTATCCCACTGCAGCCTATCCACAGGCACAACAGCACTGGGGATCTCTGCTTTCCCAGAGACTCAGCATGTCACACTGCTTGTTCGCGGCAGAAACTTTTTCTGAATAGGCAAACGTCTGACTGCTTCTCCCACAAGGAAGCTGCCAGCCCTGAAATCTCTTGCAGGTCTGCACTATCCCTCTGCAGCCAATCTTTAGCCGCAGCAGCACTGGGGATCTCTGCTTCCCCAGATACCCAGCATGTCACAGTGCTCGCTCTCGGCAAAAAATTTTTAAAAAGGCAAACGTCTGGCTCCTTCTCCCACAAGGAAGCTGCCAGCCCTGAAAGATCTTGCTGGTCTTCACTATCCCACTGCAGCCTATCCACAGGCACAACAGCACTGGGGATCTCTGCTTTCCCAGAGACTCAGCATGTCACACTGCTTGTTCGCGGCAGAAACTTTTTCTGAAAAGGCAAACGTCTGGCTCCTTCTCCCACAAGGAAGCTGCCAGCCCTGTAATCTCTAGCAGGTCTGCACTATCCCACTGCAGCCTATCCACAGGCACAACAGCACTGGGGATCTCTGCTTTCCCAGAGACTCAGCATGTCACACTGCTTGTTCGCAGCAGAAACTTTTTCTGAAAAGACAAACGTCCGGCTCCTTCCCCCACAAGGAAGCTGCCAGCCCTGAAAGACCTCGCTGGTCTTCACTATCCCTCTGCAGCCAATCTTTAGCCGCAGCAGCACTGGGGATCTCTGCTTTCCCAGAGACTCAGCATGTCACGGTGCTCGCTCTCGGCAGAAAATTTTAAAAGGCAAACGTCTGGCTCCTTCTCCCACAAGGAAGCTGCCAGCCCTGAAAGATCTGCTGGTCTTCACCGCCCACTGCAGCCTATCCACAGGCACAACAGCACTGGGGATCTCTGCTTTCCCAGAGACTCAGCATGTCACATTACTTGTTCGCAGCAGAAACTTTTTCTGAAAAGGCAAACGTCTGGCTCTTTCTCCCACAAGGTAGGTGCCAGCCCTGAAATCTCTTGCAGGTCTGCACTATCCCACTGCAGCCTATCCACAGGCACAACAGCACTGGGGATCTCTGCTTTCCCAGAGACTCAGCATGTCACACTGCTTGTTCGCGGCACAAACTTTTTCTGAAAAGGCAAACGTCTGGCTCCTTCTCCCACAAGGAAGCTGCAGCCCTGAAAGATCTTGCTGGTCTTCACTATTCCACTGCAGCCTATCCACAGGCACAACAGCACTGGGGATCTCTGCTTTCCCAGAGACTCAGCATGTCACACTGCTTGTTCGCAGCAGAAACTTTCTGAAAAGGCAAACGTCTGGCTCCTTCTCCCACAAGGAAGCTGGCAGCCCTGAAAGATCTTGCTGGTCTTCACTATCCCTCTGCAGCCTATCTTTAGCCGCAGCAGCAGTGGGGATCTCTGCTTTCCCAGAGACTCAGCATGTCACGGTGCTTGTTCGCAGCAGAAACTTTTTTTAAAAAGGCAAACGTCTGGCTCCTTCTCCCACAAGGAAGCTGCCAGCCCTGAAATCTCTTGCAGGTCTTCACTATCCCACTGCAGCCTATCCACAGGCACAACAGCACTGGGGATCTCTGCTTTCCCAGAGACTCAGCATGTCACACTGCTTGTTCGCGGCAGAAACTTTTTCTGAAAAGGCAAACGTCTGACTCCTTCTCCCACAAGGAAGCTGCCAGCCCTGAAATCTCTTGCAGGTCTGCACTATCCCTCTGCAGCCAATCTTTAGCCGCAGCAGCACTGGGGATCTCTGCTTTCCCAGAGACTCAGCATGTCACAGTGCTCGCTCTCGGCAGAAACTTTTTTAAAAAGGCAAATGTCTGGCTCCTTCTCCCACAAGGAAGCTGCCAGCCCTGAAAGATCTTGCTGGTCTTCACTATCCCACTGCAGCCTATCCACAGGCACAACAGCACTGGGGATCTCTGCTTTCCCAGAGACCAGCATGTACACTGCTTGTTCGCAGCAGAAACTTTTTCTGAAAAGGCAAACGTCTGGCTCCTTCTCCCACAAGGAAGCTGCCAGCCCTGAAATCTCTTGCAGGTCTGCACTATCGCACTGCAGCCTATCCACAGGCACAACAGCACTGGGATCTCTGCTTTCCCAGAGACTCAGCATGTCACACTGCTTGTTCGCGGCAGAAACTTTTTCTGAAAAGGCAAACGTCTGGCTCCTTCTCCCA
Organism: Astur gentilis; assembly: GCF_929443795.1. Classification (NCBI taxonomy): domain Eukaryota; kingdom Metazoa; phylum Chordata; class Aves; order Accipitriformes; family Accipitridae; genus Astur; species Astur gentilis. The sequence goes on along the minus strand of NW_026061101.1, from coordinate 884,996 downwards.
CAAGGAAGCTGCCAGCCCTGAAATCTCTTGCAGGTCTGCACTATCCCACTGCAGCCTATCCACAGGCACAACAGCACTGGGGATCTCTGCTTTCCCAGAGACTCAGCATGTCACACTGCTTGTTCGCAGCAGAAACTTTTTCTGAAAAGACAAACGTCTGGCTCCTTCTCCCACAAGGAAGCTGCCAGCCCTGAAAGATCTTGCTGGTCTTCACTATCCCTCTGCAGCCTATCTTTAGCCGCAGCAGCAGTGGGAATCTCTGCTTTCCCAGAGACCCAGCATGTCACGGTGCTCGCTCTCGGCAGAAACTTTTTTAAAAAGGCAAACGTCTGGCTCCTTCTCCCACAAGGAAGCTGCCAGCCCTGAAAGATCTGCTGGTCTTCACCGCCCACTGCAGCCTATCCACAGGCACAACAGCACTGGGGATCTCTGCTTTCCCAGAGACTCAGTATGTCACACTACTTGTTCGCAGCAGAAACTTTCTCTGAAAAGGCAAACGTCTGGCTCTTTCTCCCACAAGGTAGGTGCCAGCCCTGAAATCTCTTGCAGGTCTGCACTATCCCACTGCAGCCTATCCACAGGCACAACAGCACTGGGGATCTCTGCTTTCCCAGAGACTCAGCATGTCACACTGCTTGTTCGCGGCAGAAACTTTTTCTGAAAAGGCAAACGTCTGGCTCCTTCTCCCACAAGGAAGCTGCCAGCCCTGTAATCTGTTGCAGGTCTTCACTAATCCCTCTGCAGCCTATCTTTAGCCGCAGCAGCACTGGGGATCTCTGCTTTCCCAGAGACTCAGCATGTCACGGTGCTTGTTCGCGGCAGAAACTTTTTTTAAAAAGGCAAACGTCTGGCTCCTTCTCCCACAAGGAAGCTGCCAGCCCTCAAAGGTCTTGCTGGTCTTCACTATCCCACTGCAGTCTATCCACAGGCACAACAGCACTGGGGATCTCTGCTTTCCCAGAGACTCAGCATGTCACACTGCTTGTTCGCAGCAGAAACTTTTTCTGAAAAGGCAAACGTCTGGCTCCTTCTCCCACAAGGAAGCTGCCAGCCCTGAAAGACCTCGCTGGTCTTCACTATCCCTCTGCAGCCAATCTTTAGCCGCAGCAGCACTGGGGATCTCTGCTTTCCCAGAGACTCAGCATGTCACACTGCTTGTTCGCGGCAGAAACTTTTTCTGAAAAGGCAAACGTCTGACTCCTTCTCCCACAAGGATGCTGCCAGCCCTGAAAGATCTTGCTGGTCTTCACTATCCCACTGCAGCCTATCCACAGGCACAACAGCACTGGGGATCTCTGCTTTCCCAGAGACTCAGCATGTCACACTGCTTGTTCGCGGCAGAAACTTTTTCTGAATAGGCAAACGTCTGACTCCTTCTCCCACAAGGAAGCTGCCAGCCCTGAAATCTCTTGCAGGTCTGCACTATCCCTCTGCAGCCAATCTTTAGCCGCAGCAGCACTGGGGATCTCTGCTTCCCCAGATACCCAGCATGTCACAGTGCTCGCTCTCGGCAAAAAATTTTTAAAAAGGCAAACGTCTGGCTCCTTCTCCCACAAGGAAGCTGCCAGCCCTGAAAGATCTTGCTGGTCTTCACTATCCCACTGCAGCCTATCCACAGGCACAACAGCACTGGGGATCTCTGCTTTCCCAGAGACTCAGCATGTCACACTGCTTGTTCGCGGCAGAAACTTTTTCTGAAAAGGCAAACGTCTGGCTCCTTCTCCCACAAGGAAGCTGCCAGCCCTGTAATCTCTAGCAGGTCTGCACTATCCCACTGCAGCCTATCCACAGGCACAACAGCACTGGGGATCTCTGCTTTCCCAGAGACTCAGCATGTCACACTGCTTGTTCGCAGCAGAAACTTTTTCTGAAAAGACAAACGTCCGGCTCCTTCCCCCACAAGGAAGCTGCCAGCCCTGAAAGACCTCGCTGGTCTTCACTATCCCTCTGCAGCCAATCTTTAGCCGCAGCAGCACTGGGGATCTCTGCTTTCCCAGAGACTCAGCATGTCACGGTGCTCGCTCTCGGCAGAAACTTTTTTAAAAGGCAAACGTCTGGCTCCTTCTCCCACAAGGAAGCTGCCAGCCCTGAAAGATCTGCTGGTCTTCACCGCCCACTGCAGCCTATCCACAGGCACAACAGCACTGGGGATCTCTGCTTTCCCAGAGACTCAGCATGTCACATTACTTGTTCGCAGCAGAAACTTTTTCTGAAAAGGCAAACGTCTGGCTCTTTCTCCCACAAGGTAGGTGCCAGCCCTGAAATCTCTTGCAGGTCTGCACTATCCCACTGCAGCCTATCCACAGGCACAACAGCACTGGGGATCTCTGCTTTCCCAGAGACTCAGCATGTCACACTGCTTGTTCGCGGCACAAACTTTTTCTGAAAAGGCAAACGTCTGGCTCCTTCTCCCACAAGGAAGCTGCAGCCCTGAAAGATCTTGCTGGTCTTCACTATTCCACTGCAGCCTATCCACAGGCACAACAGCACTGGGGATCTCTGCTTTCCCAGAGACTCAGCATGTCACACTGCTTGTTCGCAGCAGAAACTTTCTGAAAAGGCAAACGTCTGGCTCCTTCTCCCACAAGGAAGCTGGCAGCCCTGAAAGATCTTGCTGGTCTTCACTATCCCTCTGCAGCCTATCTTTAGCCGCAGCAGCAGTGGGGATCTCTGCTTTCCCAGAGACTCAGCATGTCACGGTGCTTGTTCGCAGCAGAAACTTTTTTTAAAAAGGCAAACGTCTGGCTCCTTCTCCCACAAGGAAGCTGCCAGCCCTGAAATCTCTTGCAGGTCTGCACTATCCCACTGCAGCCTATCCACAGGCACAACAGCACTGGGGATCTCTGCTTTCCCAGAGACTCAGCATGTCACACTGCTTGTTCGCGGCAGAAACTTTTTCTGAAAAGGCAAACGTCTGACTCCTTCTCCCACAAGGAAGCTGCCAGCCCTGAAATCTCTTGCAGGTCTGCACTATCCCTCTGCAGCCAATCTTTAGCCGCAGCAGCACTGGGGATCTCTGCTTTCCCAGAGACCCAGCATGTCACAGTGCTCGCTCTCGGCAGAAACTTTTTTAAAAAGGCAAATGTCTGGCTCCTTCTCCCACAAGGAAGCTGCCAGCCCTGAAAGATCTTGCTGGTCTTCACTATCCCACTGCAGCCTATCCACAGGCACAACAGCACTGGGGATCTCTGCTTTCCCAGAGACCAGCATGTACACTGCTTGTTCGCAGCAGAAACTTTTTCTGAAAAGGCAAACGTCTGGCTCCTTCTCCCACAAGGAAGCTGCCAGCCCTGAAATCTCTTGCAGGTCTGCACTATCGCACTGCAGCCTATCCACAGGCACAACAGCACTGGGATCTCTGCTTTCCCAGAGACTCAGCATGTCACACTGCTTGTTCGCGGCAGAAACTTTTTCTGAAAAGGCAAACGTCTGGCTCCTTCTCCCACAAGGAAGCTGCCAGCCCTGAAATCTCTTGCAGGTCTGCACTATCCCACTGCAGCCTATCCACAGGCACAACAGCACTGGGGATCTCTGCTTTCCCAGAGACTCAGCATGTCACACTGCTTGTTCGCAGCAGAAACTTTTTCTGAAAAGACAAACGTCTGGCTCCTTCTCCCACAAGGAAGCTGCCAGCCCTGAAAGATCTTGCTGGTCTTCACTATCCCTCTGCAGCCTATCTTTAGCCGCAGCAGCAGTGGGAATCTCTGCTTTCCCAGAGACCCAGCATGTCACGGTGCTCGCTCTCGGCAGAAACTTTTTTAAAAAGGCAAACGTCTGGCTCCTTCTCCCACAAGGAAGCTGCCAGCCCTGAAAGATCTGCTGGTCTTCACCGCCCACTGCAGCCTATCCACAGGCACAACAGCACTGGGGATCTCTGCTTTCCCAGAGACTCAGTATGTCACACTACTTGTTCGCAGCAGAAACTTTCTCTGAAAAGGCAAACGTCTGGCTCTTTCTCCCACAAGGTAGGTGCCAGCCCTGAAATCTCTTGCAGGTCTGCACTATCCCACTGCAGCCTATCCACAGGCACAACAGCACTGGGGATCTCTGCTTTCCCAGAGACTCAGCATGTCACACTGCTTGTTCGCGGCAGAAACTTTTTCTGAAAAGGCAAACGTCTGGCTCCTTCTCCCACAAGGAAGCTGCCAGCCCTGTAATCTGTTGCAGGTCTTCACTAATCCCTCTGCAGCCTATCTTTAGCCGCAGCAGCACTGGGGATCTCTGCTTTCCCAGAGACTCAGCATGTCACGGTGCTTGTTCGCGGCAGAAACTTTTTTTAAAAAGGCAAACGTCTGGCTCCTTCTCCCACAAGGAAGCTGCCAGCCCTCAAAGATCTTGCTGGTCTTCACTATCCCACTGCAGTCTATCCACAGGCACAACAGCACTGGGGATCTCTGCTTTCCCAGAGACTCAGCATGTCACACTGCTTGTTCGCAGCAGAAACTTTTTCTGAAAAGGCAAACGTCTGGCTCCTTCTCCCACAAGGAAGCTGCCAGCCCTGAAAGATCTTGCTGGTCTTCACTATCCCACTGCAGCCAATCTTTAGCAGCAGAAGCACTGGGGATCTCTGCTTTCCCAAAGACTCAGCATGTCACGCTGCTTGTTCGCAGCAGAAAATTTTTTAAAAGGCAAACGTCTGGCTCCTTTTCCCACAAGGATGCTGCCAGCCCTGAAAGATCTTGCTGGTCTTCACTATCCCACTGCAGCCTATCCACAGGCACAACAGCACTGGGGATCTCTGCTTTCCCAGAGACTCAGCATGTCACACTGCTTGTTCGCGGCAGAAACTTTTTCTCAAAAGACAAACGTCTGACTCCTTTTCCCACAAGGAAGCTGCCAGCCCTGAAAGACCTCGCTGGTCTTCACTATCCCTCTGCAGCCTATCTTTAGCCGCAGCAGCACTGGGGATCTCTGCTTTCCCAAAGACTCAGCATGTCACACTGCTTGTTCGCGGCAGAAAATTTTTCTCAAAAGGCAAACGTCTGGCTCCTTTTCCCACAAGGAAGCTGCCAGCCCTGAAATCTCTTGCTGGTCTGCACTATCCCACTGCAGCCAATCTTTAGCAGCAGAAGCACTGGGGATCTCTGCTTTCCCAAAGACTCAGCATGTCACACTGCTTGTTCGCGGCAGAAACTTTTTCTGAATAGGCAAACGTCTGACTCCTTCTCCCGCAAGGAAGCTGCCAGCCCTGAAATCTCTTGCAGGTCTGCACTATCCCTCTGCAGCCAATCTTTAGCAGCAGAAGCACTGGGGATCTCTGCTTTCCCAAAGACTCAGCATGTCACGCTGCTTGTTCGCAGCAGAAACTTTTTCTGAATAGGCAAACGTCTGGCTCCTTCTCCCACAAGGAAGCTGCCAGCCCTGTAATCTCTAGCAGGTCTGCACTATCCCACTGCAGCCTATCCACAGGCACAACAGCACTGGGGATCTCTGCTTTCCCAGAGACTCAGCATGTCACACTGCTTGTTCGCAGCAGAAACTTTTTCTGAAAAGGCAAACGTCTGGCTCCTTCTCCCACAAGGAAGCTGCCAGCCCTGAAATCTCTTGCAGGTCTGCACTATCCCTCTGCAGCCAATCTTTAGCCGCAGCAGCACTGGGGATCTCTGCTTTCCCAGAGACCCAGCATGTCACAGTGCTCGCTCTCGGCAGAAACTTTTTTAAAAAGGCAAACGTCTGGCTCCTTCTCCCACAAGGAAGCTGCCAGCCCTGAAAGATCTTGCTGGTCTTCACTATCCCACTGCAGCCTATCCACAGGCACAACAGCACTGGGGATCTCTGCTTTACCAGAGACTCAGCATGTCACGGTGCTTGTTCGCTGCAGAAACTTTTTCTGAAAAGGCAAATGTCTGGCTCCTTCTCCCACAAGGAAGCTGCCAGCCCTGAAATCTCTTGCAGGTCTGCACTATCCCTCTGCAGCCAATCTTTAGCCGCAGCAGCACTGGGGATCTCTGCTTTCCCAGAGACCCAGCATGTCACGGTGCTTGTTCGCGGCAGAAACTTTTTTTAAAAAGGCAAACGTCTGGCTCCTTTTCCCACAAGGATGCTGCCAGCCCTGAAAGATCTTGCTGGTCTTCACTATCCCACTGCAGCCTATCCACAGGCACAACAGCACTGGGGATCTCTGCTTTCCCAGAGACTCAGCATGTCACACTGCTTGTTCGCGGCAGAAACTTTTTCTCAAAAGACAAACGTCTGACTCCTTCTCCCACAAGGAAGCTGCCAGCCCTGAAAGACCTCGCTGGTCTTCACTATCCCTCTGCAGCCTATCTTTAGCCGCAGCAGCACTGGGGATCTCTGCTTTCCCAGAGACCCAGCATGTCACGGTGCTCGCTCTCGGCAGAAACTATTTCTGAAAAGGCAAACGTCTGGCTCCTTCCCCCACAAGGAAGCTGCCAGCCCTGAAAGATCTTGCTGGTCTTCACTATCCCACTGCAGCCAATCTTTAGCAGCAGAAGCACTGGGGATCTCTGCTTTCCCAAAGACTCAGCATGTCACGCTGCTTGTTCGCAGCAGAAAATTTTTAAAAAGGCAAACGTCTGGCTCCTTTTCCCACAAGGATGCTGCCAGCCCTGAAAGATCTTGCTGGTCTTCACTATCCCACTGCAGCCTATCCACAGGCACAACAGCACTGGGGATCTCTGCTTTCCCAGAGACTCAGCATGTCACACTGCTTGTTCGCGGCAGAAACTTTTTCTCAAAAGACAAACGTCTGACTCCTTTTCCCACAAGGAAGCTGCCAGCCCTGAAAGACCTCGCTGGTCTTCACTATCCCTCTGCAGACTATCTTTAGCCGCAGCAGCACTGGGGATCTCTGCTTTCCCAGAGACTCAGCATGTCACGGTGCTTGTTCTCGGCAGAAACTTTTTTTAAAAAGGCAAACGTCTGGCTCCTTCTCCCACAAGGAAGCTGCCAGCCCTGAAAGGTCTTGCTGGTCGTCATTATCCCACTGCAGCCTATCCACAGGCACAACAGCACTGGGGATCTCTGCTTTCCCAGAGACTCAGCATGTCACACTGCTTGTTCGCAGCAGAAAGTTTTTCTGAAAAGTCAAACGTCTGGCTCCTTCTCCCACAAGGAAGCTGCCAGCCCTGAAAGATCTTGCTGGTCTTCACTATCCCACTGCAGCCAATCTTTAGCAGCAGAAGCACTGGGGATCTCTGCTTTCCCAAAGACTCAGCATGTCACGCTGCTTGTTCGCAGCAGAAAATTTTTTAAAAGGCAAACGTCTGGCTCCTTTTCCCACAAGGATGCTGCCAGCCCTGAAAGATCTTGCTGGTCTTCACTATCCCACTGCAGCCTATCCACAGGCACAACAGCACTGGGGATCTCTGCTTTCCCAGAGACTCAGCATGTCACACTGCTTGTTCGCGGCAGAAACTTTTTCTCAAAAGACAAACGTCTGACTCCTTCTCCCACAAGGAAGCTGCCAGCCCTGAAAGACCTCGCTGGTCTTCACTATCCCTCTGCAGCCTATCTTTAGCCACAGCAGCACTGGGGATCTCTGCTTTCCCAAAGACTCAGCATGTCACACTGCTTGTTCGCGGCAGAAAATATTTCTCAAAAGGCAAACGTCTGGCTCCTTCTCCCACAAGGAAGCTGCCAGCCCTGAAATCTCTTGCTGGTCTGCACTATCCCACTGCAGCCAATCTTTAGCAGCAGAAGCACTGGGGATCTCTGCTTTCCCAAAGACTCAGCATGTCACACTGCTTGTTCGCGGCAGAAACTTTTTCTGAATAGGCAAACGTCTGACTCCTTCTCCCGCAAGGAAGCTGCCAGCCCTGAAATCTCTTGCAGGTCTGCACTATCCCACTGCAGCCAATCTTTAGCAGCAGAAGCACTGGGGATCTCTGCTTTCCCAAAGACTCAGCATGTCACGCTGCTTGTTCGCAGCAGAAACTTTTTTAAAAAGGCAAACGTCTGGCTCCTTTTCCCACAAGGATGCTGCCAGCCCTGAAATCTCTTGCAGGTCTGCACTATCCCACTGCAGCCTATCCACAGGCACAACAGCACTGGGGATCTCTGCTTTCCCAGAGACTCAGCATGTCACACTGCTTGTTCGCGGCAGAAACTTTTTCTCAAAAGACAAACGTCTGACTCCTTCTCCCACAAGGAACCTGCCAGCCCTGAAAGACCTCGCTGGTCTTCACTATCCCTCTGCAGCCTATCTTTAGCCGCAGCAGCACTGGGGATCTCTGCTTTCCCAGAGACCCAGCATGTCACGGTGCTCGCTCTCGGCAGAAACTTTTTCTGAAAAGGCAAACGTCTGGCTCCTTCTCCCACAAGGAAGCTGCCAGCCCTGAAATCTCTTGCAGGTCTTCACTATCCCACTGCAGCCTATCCACAGGCACAACAGCACTGGGGATCTCTGCTTTCCCAGAGACTCAGCATGTCACACTGCTTGTTCGCAGCAGAAACTTTTTTAAAAAAGGCAAACGTCTGGCTCCTTCTCCCACAAGGAAGCTGCCAGCCCTGAAAGATCTTGCTGGTCTTCACTATCCCACTGCAGCCTATCCACAGGCACAACAGCACTGGGGATCTCTGCTTTCCCAGAGACTCAGCATGTCACACTGCTTGTTCGCAGCAGAAACTTTTTCTGAAAAGGCAAACGTCTGGCTCCTTCTCCCACAAGGAAGCTGCCAGCCCTGAAATCTCTTGCAGGTCTGCACTATCCCTCTGCAGACAATCTTTAGCCGCAGCAGCACTGGGGATCTCTGCTTTCCCAGAGACGCAGCATGTCACAGTGCTTGCTCTCGGCAGAAACTTTTTTAAAAAGGCAAACGTCTGGCTCCTTCTCCCACAAGGAAGCTGCCAGCCCTGAAAGATCTTGCTGGTCTTCACTATCCCACTGCAGCCTATCCACAGGCACAACAGCACTGGGGATCTCTGCTTTCCCAGAGACTCAGCATGTCACACTGCTTGTTCGCAGCAGAAACTTTTTATGAAAAGGCAAACGTCTGGCTCCTTCTCCCACAAGGAAGCTGCCAGCCCTGAAATCTCTTGCAGGTCTGCACTATCCCACTGCAGCCTATCCACAGGCACAACAGCACTGGGGATCTCTGCTTTCCCAGAGACTCAGCATGTCACACTGCTTGTTCGCGGCAGAAACTTTTTCTGAAAAGGCAAACGTCTGGCTCCTTCCCCCACAAGGAAGCTGCCAGCCTTGTAATCTCTTGCAGGTCTTCACTAATCCCTCTGCAGCCTATCTTTAGCCGCAGCAGCACTGGGGATCTCTGCTTTCCCAGAGACTCAGCATGTCACGGTGCTTGTTCGCGGCAGAAACTTTTTTTAAAAAGGCAAACGTCTGGCTCCTTCTCCCACAAGGAAGCTGCCAGCCCTGAAATCTCTTGCTGGTCTTCATTATCCCACTGCAGCCTATCCACAGGCACAACAGCACTGGGGATCTCTGCTTTCCCAGAGACTCAGCATGTCACACTGCTTGTTCGCAGCAGAAACTTTTTCTGAAAAGGCAAACGTCTGGCTCCTTCTCCCACAAGGAAGCTGCCAGCCCTGAAATCTCTTGCAGGTCTGCAATATCCCACTGCAGCCTATCCACAGGCACAACAGCACTGGGGATCTCTGCTTTCCCAGAGACTCAGCATGTCACCGTGATTGTTCGCGGCAGAAACTTTTTCTGAAAAGACAAACGTCTGGCTCCTTCTCCCACAAGGAAGCTGCCAGCCCTGAAAGATCTTGCTGGTCTTCACTATCCCTCTGCAGCCTATCTTTAGCCGCAGCAACACTGGGGATCTCGCCTTTCCCAGAGACTCAGCATGTCACGGTGCTCGCTCTCGGCAGAAACTTTTTTAAAAAGGCAAACGTCTGGCTCCTTCTCCCACAAGGAAGCTGCCAGCCCTGAAAGATCTGCTGGTCTTCACCGCCCACTGCAGCCTATCCACAGGCACAACAGCACTGGGGATCTCTGCTTTCCCAGAGACTCAGCATGTCACACTACTTGTTCGCAGCAGAAACTTTTTCTGAAAAGGCAAACGTCTGGCTCTTTCTCCCACAAGGTAGGTGCCAGCCCTGAAATCTCTTGCAGGTCTGCACTATCCCACTGCAGCCTATCCACAGGCACAACAGCACTGGGGATCTCTGCTTTCCCAGAGACTCAGCATGTCACACTGCTTGTTCGCAGCAGAAACTTTTTCTGAAAAGGCAAACGTCTGGCTCCTTCTCCCACAAGGAAGCTGCCAGCCCTGAAATCTCTTGCTGGTCTGCACTATCCCACTGCAGCCAATCTTTAGCAGCAGAAGCACTGGGGATCTCTGCTTTCCCAAAGACTCAGCATGTCACACTGCTTGTTCGCGGCAGAAACTTTTTCTGAATAGGCAAACGTCTGACTCCTTCTCCCGCAAGGAAGCTGCCAGCCCTGAAATCTCTTGCAGGTCTGCACTATCCCACTGCAGCCAATCTTTAGCAGCAGAAGCACTGGGGATCTCTGCTTTCCCAAAGACTCAGCATGTCACGGTGCTTTTTCGCAGCAGAAACTTTTTTAAAAAGGCAAACGTCTGGCTCCTTTTCCCACAAGGATGCTGCCAGCCCTGAAATCTCTTGCAGGTCTGCACTATCCCACTGCAGCCTATCCACAGGCACAACAGCACTGGGGATCTCTGCTTTCCCAGAGACTCAGCATGTCACACTGCTTGTTCGCGGCAGAAACTTTTTCTCAAAAGACAAACGTCTGACTCGTTCTCCCACAAGGAAGCTGCCAGCCCTGAAAGACCTCGCTGGTCTTCACTATCCCTCTGCAGCCTATCTTTAGCCGCAGCAGCACAGGGGATCTCTGCTTTCCCAGAGACTCAGCATGTCACGGTGCTTGTTCGCGGCAGAAACTTTTTTTAAAAAGGCAAACGTCTGGCTCCTTCTCCCACAAGGAAGCTGCCAGCCCTGAAATCTCTTGCAGGTCTGCACTATCCCTCTGCAGCCAATCTTTAGCCGCAGCAGCACTGGGGATCTCTGCTTTCCCAGAGACCCAGCATGTCACGGTGCTTGTTCTCGGCAGAAACTTTTTTTAAAAAGGCAAACGTCTGGCTCCTTCTCCCACAAGGAAGCTGCCAGCCCTGAAAGGTCTTGCTGGTCGTCATTATCCCACTGCAGCCTATCCACAGGCACAACAGCACTGGGGATCTCTGCTTTCCCAGAGACTCAGCATGTCACACTGCTTGTTCGCAGCAGAAAGTTTTTCTGAAAAGTCAAACGTCTGGCTCCTTCTCCCACAAGGAAGCTGCCAGCCCTGAAAGATCTTGCTGGTCTTCACTATCCCACTGCAGCCAATCTTTAGCAGCAGAAGCACTGGGGATCTCTGCTTTCCCAAAGACTCAGCATGTCACGCTGCTTGTTCGCAGCAGAAAATTTTTTAAAAGGCAAACGTCTGGCTCCTTTTCCCACAAGGATGCTGCCAGCCCTGAAAGATCTTGCTGGTCTTCACTATCCCACTGCAGCCTATCCACAGGCACAACAGCACTGGGGATCTCTGCTTTCCCAGAGACTCAGCATGTCACACTGCTTGTTCGCGGCAGAAACTTTTTCTCAAAAGACAAACGTCTGACTCCTTCTCCCACAAGGAAGCTGCCAGCCCTGAAAGACCTCGCTGGTCTTCAGTATCCCTCTGCAGCCTATCTTTAGCCACAGCAGCACTGGGGATCTCTGCTTTCCCAAAGACTCAGCATGTCACACTGCTTGTTCGCGGCAGAAAATATTTCTCAAAAGGCAAACGTCTGGCTCCTTCTCCCACAAGGAAGCTGCCAGCCCTGAAATCTCTTGCTGGTCTGCACTATCCCACTGCAGCCAATCTTTAGCAGCAGAAGCACTGGGGATCTCTGCTTTCCCAAAGACTCAGCATGTCACACTGCTTGTTCGCGGCAGAAACTTTTTCTGAATAGGCAAACGTCTGACTCCTTCTCCCGCAAGGAAGCTGCCAGCCCTGAAATCTCTTGCAGGTCTGCACTATCCCACTGCAGCCAATCTTTAGCAGCAGAAGCACTGGGGATCTCTGCTTTCCCAAAGACTCAGCATGTCACGCTGCTTGTTCGCAGCAGAAACTTTTTTAAAAAGGCAAACGTCTGGCTCCTTTTCCCACAAGGATGCTGCCAGCCCTGAAATCTCTTGCAGGTCTGCACTATCCCACTGCAGCCTATCCACAGGCACAACAGCACTGGGGATCTCTGCTTTCCCAGAGACTCAGCATGTCACACTGCTTGTTCGCGGCAGAAACTTTTTCTCAAAAGACAAACGTCTGACTCCTTCTCCCACAAGGAACCTGCCAGCCCTGAAAGACCTCGCTGGTCTTCACTATCCCTCTGCAGCCTATCTTTAGCCGCAGCAGCACTGGGGATCTCTGCTTTCCCAGAGACCCAGCATGTCACGGTGCTCGCTCTCGGCAGAAACTTTTTCTGAAAAGGCAAACGTCTGGCTCCTTCTCCCACAAGGAAGCTGCCAGCCCTGAAATCTCTTGCAGGTCTTCACTATCCCACTGCAGCCTATCCACAGGCACAACAGCACTGGGGATCTCTGCTTTCCCAGAGACTCAGCATGTCACACTGCTTGTTCGCAGCAGAAACTTTTTCTGAAAAGACAAACGTCTGGCTCCTTCTCCCACAAGGAAGCTGCCAGCCCTGAAAGATCTTGCTGGTCTTCACTATCCCACTGCAGCCTATGCACAGGCACAACAGCACTGGGGATCTCTGCTTTCCCAGAGACTCAGCATGTCACACTGCTTGTTCGCAGCAGAAACTTTTCTGAAAAGGCAAACGTCTGGCTCCTTCTCCCACAAGGAAGCTGCCAGCCCTGAAATCTCTTGCAGGTCTGCACTATCCCTCTGCAGCCAATCTTTAGCCGCAGCAGCACTGGGGATCTCTGCTTTCCCAGAGACGCAGCATGTCACAGTGCTTGCTCTCGGCAGAAACTTTTTTAAAAAGGCAAACGTCTGGCTCCTTCTCCCACAAGGAAGCTGCCAGCCCTGAAAGATCTTGCTGGTCTTCACTATCCCACTGCAGCCTATCCACAGGCACAACAGCACTGGGGATCTCTGCTTTCCCAGAGACTCAGCATGTCACACTGCTTGTTCGCAGCAGAAACTTTTTATGAAAAGGCAAACGTCTGGCTCCTTCTCCCACAAGGAAGCTGCCAGCCCTGAAATCTCTTGCAGGTCTGCACTATCCCACTGCAGCCTATCCACAGGCACAACAGCACTGGGGATCTCTGCTTTCCCAGAGACTCAGCATGTCACACTGCTTGTTCGCGGCAGAAACTTTTTCTGAAAAGGCAAACGTCTGGCTCCTTCTCCCACAAGGAAGCTGCCAGCCCTGAAATCTCTTGCAGGTCTGCACTATCCCACTGCAGCCTATCCACAGGCACAACAGCACTGGGGATCTCTGCTTTCCCAGAGACTCAGCATGTCACCGTGATTGTTCGCGGCAGAAACTTTTTCTGAAAAGACAAACGTCTGGCTCCTTCTCCCACAAGGAAGCTGCCAGCCCTGAAAGATCTTGCTGGTCTTCACTATCCCTCTGCAGCCTATCTTTAGCCGCAGCAACACTGGGGATCTCGCCTTTCCCAGAGACTCAGCATGTCACGGTGCTCGCTCTCGGCAGAATCTTTTTTAAAAAGGCAAACGTCTGGCTCCTTCTCCCACAAGGAAGCTGCCAGCCCTGAAAGATCTGCTGGTCTTCACCGCCCACTGCAGCCTATCCACAGGCACAACAGCACTGGGGATCTCTGCTTTCCCAGAGACTCAGCATGTCACACTACTTGTTCGCAGCAGAAACTTTTTCTGAAAAGGCAAACGTCTGGCTCTTTCTCCCACAAGGTAGGTGCCAGCCCTGAAATCTCTTGCAGGTCTGCACTATCCCACTGCAGCCTATCCACAGGCACAACAGCACTGGGGATCTCTGCTTTCCCAGAGACTCAGCATGTCACACTGCTTGTTTGCAGCAGAAACTTTTTCTGAAAAGGCAAACGTCTGGCTCCTTCTCCCACAAGGAAGCTGCCAGCCCTGAAATCTCTTGCTGGTCTGCACTATCCCACTGCAGCCAATCTTTAGCAGCAGAAGCACTGGGGATCTCTGCTTTCCCAAAGACTCAGCATGTCACACTGCTTGTTCGCGGCAGAAACTTTTTCTGAATAGGCAAACGTCTGACTCCTTCTCCCGCAAGGAAGCTGCCAGCCCTGAAATCTCTTGCAGGTCTGCACTATCCCACTGCAGCCAATCTTTAGCAGCAGAAGCACTGGGGATCTCTGCTTTCCCAAAGACTCAGCATGTCACGGTGCTTTTTCGCAGCAGAAACTTTTTTAAAAAGGCAAACGTCTGGCTCCTTTTCCCACAAGGATGCTGCCAGCCCTGAAATCTCTTGCAGGTCTGCACTATCCCACTGCAGCCTATCCACAGGCACAACAGCACTGGGGATCTCTGCTTTCCCAGAGACTCAGCATGTCACACTGCTTGTTCGCGGCAGAAACTTTTTCTCAAAAGACAAACGTCTGACTCGTTCTCCCACAAGGAAGCTGCCAGCCCTGAAAGACCTCGCTGGTCTTCACTATCCCTCTGCAGCCTATCTTTAGCCGCAGCAGCACAGGGGATCTCTGCTTTCCCAGAGACTCAGCATGTCACGGTGCTTGTTCGCGGCAGAAACTTTTTTTAAAAAGGCAAACGTCTGGCTCCTTCTCCCACAAGGAAGCTGCCAGCCCTGAAATCTCTTGCAGGTCTGCACTATCCCTCTGCAGCCAATCTTTAGCCGCAGCAGCACTGGGGATCTCTGCTTTCCCAGAGACCCAGCATGTCACGGTGCTCGCTCTCGGCAGAAACTTTTTCTGAAAAGGCAAACGTCTGGCTCCTTCTCCCACAAGGAAGCTGCCACCCCTGAAAGATCTTGCTGGTCTTCACTATCCCACTGCAGCCTATCCACAGGCACAACAGCACTGGGGATCTCTGCTTTCCCAGAGACTCAGCATGTCACCGTGCTTGTTCGCGGCAGAAACTTTTTCTGAAAAGGCAAACGTCTGACTCCTTCTCCCACAAGGATGCTGCCAGCCCTGAAAGATCTTGCTGGTCTTCACTATCCCACTGCAGACTATCCACAGGCACAACAGCACTGGGGATCTCTGCTTTCCCAGAGACTCAGCATGTCACACTGCTTGTTTGCGGCAGAAACTTTTTCTGAATAGGCAAACGTCTGACTCCTTCTCCCACAAGGAAGCTGCCAGCCCTGAAATCTCTTGCAGGTCTGCACTATCCCTCTGCAGCCAATCTTTAGCCGCAGCGGCACTGGGGATCTCTGCTTCCCCAGAGACCCAGCATGTCACAGTGCTCCCTCTCGGCAGAAAATTTTTAAAAAGGCAAACGTCTGGCTCCTTCTCCCACAAGGAAGCTGCCAGCCCTGAAAGATCTTGCAGGTCTTCACTATCCCACTGCAGCCTATCCACAGGCACAACAGCACTGGGGATCTCTGCTTTCCCAGAGACTCAGCATGTCACACTGCTTGTTCACGGCAGAAACTTTTTCTGAAAAGGCAAACGTCTGGCTCCTTCTCCCACAAGGAAGCTGCCAGCCCTGAAAGATCTTGCTGGTCTTCACTATCCCACTGCAGCCTATCCACAGGCACAACAGCAATGGGGATCTCTGCTTTCCCAGAGACTCAGCATGTCACACTGCTTGTTCGCGGCAGAAACTTTTTCTCTAAAGACAAACGTCTGACTCCTTCTCCCACAAGGAAGCTGCCAGCCCTGAAAGACCTCGCTGGTCTTCACTATCCCTCTGCAGCCTATCTTTAGCCGCAGCAGCACTGGGGATCTCTGCTTTCCCAGAGACCCAGCATGTCACGGTGCTCGCTCTCGGCAGAAACTTTTTCTGAAAAGGCAAACGTCCGGCTCCTTCTCCCACAAGGAAGCTGCCAGCCCTGTAATCTCTTGCAGGTCTTCACTAATCCCTCTGCAGCCTATCTTTAGCCGCAGCAGCACTGGGGATCTCTGCTTTCCCAGAGACTCAGCATGTCACGGTGCTTGTTCGCGGCAGAAACTTTTTTTAAAAAGGCAAACGTCTGGCTCCTTCTCCCACAAGGAAGCTGCCAGCCCTGAAAGGTCTTGCTGGTCGTCATTATCCCACTGCAGCCTATCCACAGGCACAACAGCACTGGGGATCTCTGCTTTCCCAGAGACTCAGCATGTCACAATGCTTGTTCGCGGCAGAAACTTTTTCTCAAAAGACAAACGTCTGACTCCTTCTCCCACAAGGAAGCTGCCAGCCCTGAAAGATCTCGCTGGTCTTCACTATCCCTCTGCAGCCTATCTTTAGCCGCAGCAGCACTGGGGATCTCTGCTTTCCCAGAGACCCAGCATGTCACGGTGCTCGCTCTCGGCAGAAACTTTTTCTGAAAAGGGAAACGTCCGGCTCCTTCTCCCACAAGGAAGCTGCCAGCCCTGAAAGATCTTGCTGGTCTTCACTATCCCACTGCAGCCTATCCACAGGCACAA
This sequence comes from Astur gentilis, assembly GCF_929443795.1. Classification (NCBI taxonomy): domain Eukaryota; kingdom Metazoa; phylum Chordata; class Aves; order Accipitriformes; family Accipitridae; genus Astur; species Astur gentilis. The sequence goes on along the minus strand of NW_026061101.1, from coordinate 868,529 downwards.
CAGCACTGGGGATCTCTGCTTTCCCAGAGACTCAGCATGTCACACTGCTTGTTCGCGGCAGAAACTTTTTCTCAAAAGACAAACGTCTGACTCCTTTTCCTACAAGGAAGCTGCCAGCCCTGAAAGACCTGGCTGGTCTTCACTATCCCTCTGCAGCGTATCTTTAGCCACAGCAGCACTGGGGATCTCTGCTTTCCCAAAGACTCAGCATGTCACACTGCTTGTTCGCAGCAGAAACTTTTTCTGAAAAGGCAAACGTCTGGCTCCTTCTCCCACAAGGAAGCTGCCAGCCCTGAAATCTCTTGCTGGTCTGCACTATCCCACTGCAGCCAATCTTTAGCAGCAGAAGCACTGGGGATCTCTGCTTTCCCAAAGACTCAGCATGTCACACTGCTTGTTCGCGGCAGAAGCTTTTTCTGAATAGGCAAACGTCTGACTCCTTCTCCCGCAAGGAAGCTGCCAGCCCTGAAATCTCTTGCAGGTCTGCACTATCCCACTGCAGCCAATCTTTAGCAGCAGAAGCACTGGGGATCTCTGCTTTCCCAAAGACTCAGCATGTCACGCTGCTTGTTCGCAGCAGAAACATTTTTAAAAAGTCAAACGTCTGGCTCCTTTTCCCACAAGGATGCTGCCAGCCCTGAAATCTCTTGCAGGTCTGCACTATCCCACTGCAGCCTATCCACAGGCACAACAGCACTGGGGATCTCTGCTTTCCCAGAGACTCAGCATGTCACACTGCTTGTTCGCGGCAGAAACTTTTTCTCTAAAGACAAACGTCTGACTCCTTCTCCCACAAGGAAGCTGCCAGCCCTGAAAGACCTCGCTGGTCTTCACTATCCCTCTGCAGCCTATCTTTAGCCGCAGCAGCACTGGGGATCTCTGCTTTCCCAGAGACCCAGCATGTCACGGTGCTCGCTCTCGGCAGAAACTTTTTCTGAAAAGGCAAACGTCTGGCTCCTTCTCCCACAAGGAAGCTGCCAGCCCTGAAATCTCTTGCAGGTCTGCACTATCCCACTGCAGCCTATCCACAGGCACAACAGCACTGGGGATCTCTGCTTTCCCAGAGACTCAGCATGTCACACTGCTTGTTCGCAGAAGAAACTTTTTCTGAAAAGGCAAACGTCTGGCTCCTTCTCCCACAAGGAAGCTGCCAGCCCTGAAAGATCTTGCTGGTCTTCACTATCCCTCTGCAGCCTATCTTTAGCCGCAGCAGCAGTGGGAATCTCTGCTTTCCCAGAGACCCAGCATGTCACGGTGCTCGCTCTCGGCAGAAACTTTTTCTGAAAAGGCAAACGTCCGGCTCCTTCTCCCACAAGGAAGCTGCCAGCCCTGTAATCTCTTGCAGGTCTTCACTATACCTCTGCAGCCTATCTTTAGCCGCAGCAGCAGTGGGGATCTCTGCTTTCCCAGAGACTCAGCATGTCACGGTGCTTGTTCGCAGCAGAAACTTTTTTTAAAAAGGCAAACGTCTGGCTCCTTCTCCCACAAGGAAGCTGCCAGCCCTGAAAGATCTTGCTGGTCTTCACTATCCCACTGCAGCCTATCCACAGGCACAGCAGCACTGGGGATCTCTGCTTTCCCAGAGACTCAGCATGTCACACTGCTTGTTCGCAGCAGAAACTTTTTCTGAAAAGGCAAACGTCTGGCTCCTTCTCCCACAAGGAAGTTGCCAGCCCTGAAAGATCTTGCTGGTCTTCACTATCCCACTGCAGCCTATCCACAGGCACAACAGCACTGGGGATCTCTGCTTTCCCAGAGACTCAGCATGTCACCGTGCTTGTTCGCGGCAGAAACTTTTTCTGAAAAGACAAACGTCTGGCTCCTTCTCCCACAAGGAAGCTGCCAGCCCTGAAAGATCTTGCTGGTCTTCACTATCCCTCTGCAGCCTATCTTTAGCCGCAGCAGCACTGGGGATCTCGCCTTTCCCAGAGACTCAGCATGTCACGGTGCTCGCTCTCGGCAGAAACTTTTTTAAAAAGGCAAACGTCTGGCTCCTTCTCCCACAAGGAAGCTGCCAGCCCTGAAAGATCTGCTGGTCTTCACCGCCCACTGCAGCCTATCCACAGGCACAACAGCACTGGGGATCTCTGCTTTCCCAGAGACTCAGCATGTCACACTACTTGTTCGCAGCAGAAACTTTTTCTGAAAAGGCAAACGTCTGGCTCTTTCTCCCACAAGGTAGGTGCCAGCCCTGAAATCTCTTGCAGGTCTGCACTATCCCACTGCAGCCTATCCACAAGCACAACAGCACTGGGGATCTCTGCTTTCCCAGAGACTCAGCATGTCACACTGCTTGTTCGCGGCAGAAACTTTTTCTGAAAAGGCAAACGTCTGGCTCTTTCTCCCACAAGGAAGCTGCCAGCCCTGTTATCTCTTGCAGGTCTTCACTAATCCCTCTGCAGCCTATCTTTAGCCGCAGCAGCACTGGGGATCTCTGCTTTCCCAGAGACTCAGCATGTCACGGTGCTTGTTCGCGGCAGAAACTTTTTTTAAAAAGGCAAACGTCTGGCTCCTTCTCCCACAAGGAAGCTGCCAGCCCTGAAAGATCTTGCTGGTCTTCACTATCCCACTGCAGCCTATCCACAGGCACAACAGCACTGGGGATCTCTGCTTTCCCAGAGACTCAGCATGTCACACTGCTTGTTCGCAGCAGAAACTTTTTCTGAAAAGGCAAACGTCTGGCTCCTTCTCCCACAAGGAAGCTGCCAGCCCTGAAATCTCTTGCTGGTCTGCACTATCCCACTGCAGCCAATCTTTAGCAGCAGAAGCACTGGGGATCTCTGCTTTCCCAAAGACTCAGCATGTCACACTGCTTGTTCGCGGCAGAAACTTTTTCTGAATAGGCAAACGTCTGACTCCTTCTCCCGCAAGGAAGCTGCCAGCCCTGAAATCTCTTGCAGGTCTGCACTATCCCACTGCAGCCAATCTTTAGCAGCAGAAGCACTGGGGATCTCTGCTTTCCCAAAGACTCAGCATGTCACGGTGCTTGTTCGCAGCAGAAACTTTTTTAAAAAGGCAAACGTCTGGCTCCTTTTCCCACAAGGATGCTGCCAGCCCTGAAATCTCTTGCAGGTCTGCACTATCCCACTGCAGCCTATCCACAGGCACAACAGCACTGGGGATCTCTGCTTTCCCAGAGACTCAGCATGTCACACTGCTTGTTCGCGGCAGAAACTTTTTCTCAAAAGACAAACGTCTGACTCCTTCTCCCACAAGGAAGCTGCCAGCCCTGAAAGACCTCGCTGGTCTTCACTATCCCTCTGCAGCCTATCTTTAGCCGCAGCAGCACTGGGGATCTCTGCTTTCCCAGAGACCCAGCATGTCACGGTGCTCGCTCTCGGCAGAAACTTTTTCTGAAAAGGCAAACGTCCGGCTCCTTCTCCCACAAGGAAGCTGCCAGCCCTGAAAGATCTTGCTGGTCTTCACTAATCCCTCTGCAGCCTATCTTTAGCCGCAGCAGCACTGGGGATCTCTGCTTTCCCAGAGACTCAGCATGTCACGGTGCTTGTTCGCGGCAGAAACTTTTTTTAAAAAGGCAAACGTCTGGCTCCTTCTCCCACAAGGAAGCTGCCAGCCCTGAAATCTCTTGCAGGTCTGCACTATCCCTCTGCAGCCAATCTTTAGCCGCAGCAGCACTGGGGATCTCTGCTTTCCCAGAGACCCAGCATGTCACGGTGCTCGCTCTCGGCAGAAACTTTTTCTGAAAAGGCAAACGTCCGGCTCCTTCTCGCACAAGGAAGCTGCCAGCCCTGAAATCTCTTGCAGGTCTGCACTATCCCACTGCAGCCTATCCACAGGCTCACCAGCACTGGGGATCTCTGCTTTCCCAGAGACTCAGCATGTCACCGTGCTTGTTCGCGGCAGAAACTTTTTCTGAAAAGGCAAACGTCTGACTCCTTCTCCCACAAGGATGCTGCCAGCCCTGAAAGATCTTGCTGGTCTTCACTATCCCACTGCAGCCTATCCACAGGCACAACAGCACTGGGGATCTCTGCTTTCCCAGAGACTCAGCATGTCACACTGCTTGTTCGCGGCAGAAACTTTTTCTGAATAGGCAAACGTCTGACTCCTTCTCCCACAAGGAAGATGCCAGCCCTGAAATCTCTTGCAGGTCTGCACTATCCCTCTGCAGCCAATCTTTAGCCGCAGCGGCACTGGGGATCTCTGCTTCCCCAGAGACCCAGCATGTCACAGTGCTCCCTCTCGGCAGAAAATTTTTAAAAAGGCAAACGTCTGGCTCCTTCTCCCACAAGGAAGCTGCCAGCCCTGAAAGATCTTGCTGGTCTTCACTATCCCACTGCAGCCTATCCACAGGCACAACAGCACTGGGGATCTCTGCTTTCCCAGAGACTCAGCATGTCACACTGCTTGTTCACGGCAGAAACTTTTTCTGAAAAGGCAAACGTCTGGCTCCTTCTCCCACAAGGAAGCTGCCAGCCCTGAAAGATCTTGCTGGTCTTCACTATCCCACTGCAGCCTATCCACAGGCACAACAGCAATGGGGATCTCTGCTTTCCCAGAGACTCAGCATGTCACACTGCTTGTTCGCAGCAGAAAATTTTTCTGAAAAGGCAAACGTCTGACTCCTTGTCCCAAAAGGAAGCTGCCAGCCCTGAAATCTCTTGCAGGTCTGCACTATCCCTCTGCAGCCAATCTTTAGCCGCAGCAGCACTGGGGATCTCTGCTTTCCCAGAGACCCAGCATGTCACGGTGCTCGCTCTCGGCAGAAACTTTTTCTGAAAAGGCAAACGTCCGGCTCCTTCTCCCACAAGGAAGGTGCCAGCCCTGAAATCTCTTGCAGGTCTGCACTATCCCTCTGCAGCCAATCCTTAGCCGCAGCAGCACTGGGGATCTCTGCTTTCCCAGAGACTCAGCATGTCACACTGCTTCTTCGCGGCAGAAACTTTTTCTGAATAGGCAAACGTCTGACTCCTTCTCCCACAAGGAAGCTGCCAGCCCTGAAATCTCTTGCAGGTCTGCACTATCCCTCTGCAGCCAATCCTTAGCCGCAGCAGCACTGGGGATCTCTGCTTTCCCAGAGACCCAGCATGTCACAGTGCTCGCTCTCGGCAGAAACTTTTTTAAAAAGGCAAACGTCTGGCTCCTTCTCCCACAAGGAAGCTGCCAGCCCTGAAAGATCTTGCTGGTCTTCACTATCCCACTGCAGCCTATCCACAGGCACAACAGCACTGGGGATCTCTGCTTTCCCAGAGACTCAGCATGTCACCGTGCTTGTTCGCGGCAGAAACTTTTTCTGAAAAGGCAAACGTCTGACTCCTTCTCCCACAAGGATGCTGCCAGCCCTGAAAGATCTTGCTGGTCTTCACTATCCCACTGCAGACTATCCACAGGCACAACAGCACTGGGGATCTCTGCTTTCCCAGAGACTCAGCATGTCACACTGCTTGTTTGCGGCAGAAACTTTTTCTGAATAGGCAAACGTCTGACTCCTTCTCCCACAAGGAAGCTGCCAGCCCTGAAATCTCTTGCAGGTCTGCACTATCCCTCTGCAGCCAATCTTTAGCCGCAGCGGCACTGGGGATCTCTGCTTCCCCAGAGACTCAGCATGTCACAGTGCTCCCTCTCGGCAGAAAATTTTTAAAAAGGCAAACGTCTGGCTCCTTCTCCCACAAGGAAGCTGCCAGCCCTGAAAGATCTTGCAGGTCTTCACTATCCCACTGCAGCCTATCCACAGGCACAACAGCACTGGGGATCTCTGCTTTCCCAGAGACTCAGCATGTCACACTGCTTGTTCACGGCAGAAACTTTTTCTGAAAAGGCAAACGTCTGGCTCCTTCTCCCACAAGGAAGCTGCCAGCCCTGAAAGATCTTGCTGGTCTTCACTATCCCACTGCAGCCTATCCACAGGCACAACAGCAATGGGGATCTCTGCTTTCCCAGAGACTCAGCATGTCACACTGCTTGTTCGCGGCAGAAACTTTTTCTCTAAAGACAAACGTCTGACTCCTTCTCCCACAAGGAAGCTGCCAGCCCTGAAAGACCTCGCTGGTCTTCACTATCCCTCTGCAGCCTATCTTTAGCCGCAGCAGCACTGGGGATCTCTGCTTTCCCAGAGACCCAGCATGTCACGGTGCTCGCTCTCGGCAGAAACTTTTTCTGAAAAGGCAAACGTCCGGCTCCTTCTCCCACAAGGAAGCTGCCAGCCCTGTAATCTCTTGCAGGTCTTCACTAATCCCTCTGCAGCCTATCTTTAGCCGCAGCAGCACTGGGGATCTCTGCTTTCCCAGAGACTCAGCATGTCACGGTGCTTGTTCGCGGCAGAAACTTTTTTTAAAAAGGCAAACGTCTGGCTCCTTCTCCCACAAGGAAGCTGCCAGCCCTGAAAGGTCTTGCTGGTCGTCATTATCCCACTGCAGCCTATCCACAGGCACAACAGCACTGGGGATCTCTGCTTTCCCAGAGACTCAGCATGTCACAATGCTTGTTCGCGGCAGAAACTTTTTCTCAAAAGACAAACGTCTGACTCCTTCTCCCACAAGGAAGCTGCCAGCCCTGAAAGATCTCGCTGGTCTTCACTATCCCTCTGCAGCCTATCTTTAGCCGCAGCAGCACTGGGGATCTCTGCTTTCCCAGAGACCCAGCATGTCACGGTGCTCGCTCTCGGCAGAAACTTTTTCTGAAAAGGCAAACGTCCGGCTCCTTCTCCCACAAGGAAGCTGCCAGCCCTGAAAGATCTTGCTGGTCTTCACTAATCCCTCTGCAGCCTATCTTTAGCCGCAGCAGCACTGGGGATCTCTGCTTTCCCAGAGACTCAGCATGTCACGGTGCTTGTTCGTGGCAGAAACTTTTTTTAAAAAGGCAAACGTCTGGCTCCTTCTCCCACAAGGAAGCTGCCAGCCCTGAAATCTCTTGCAGGTCTGCACTATCCCTCTGCAGCCAATCTTTAGCCGCAGCAGCACTGGGGATCTCTGCTTTCCCAGAGACCCAGCATGTCACGGTGCTCGCTCTCGGCAGAAACTTTTTCTGAAAAGGCAAACGTCCGGCTCCTTCTCGCACAAGGAAGCTGCCAGCCCTGAAATCTCTTGCAGGTCTGCACTATCCCACTGCAGCCTATCCACAGGCACAACAGCACTGGGGATCTCTGCTTTCCCAGAGACTCAGCATGTCACCGTGCTTGTTCGCGGCAGAAACTTTTTCTGAAAAGGCAAACGTCTGACTCCTTCTCCCACAAGGATGCTGCCAGCCCTGAAAGATCTTGCTGGTCTTCACTATCCCACTGCAGCCTATCCACAGGCACAACAGCACTGGGGATCTCTGCTTTCCCAGAGACTCAGCATGTCACACTGCTTGTTCGCGGCAGAAACTTTTTCTGAATAGGCAAACGTCTGACTCCTTCTCCCACAAGGAAGATGCCAGCCCTGAAATCTCTTGCAGGTCTGCACTATCCCTCTGCAGCCAATCTTTAGCCGCAGCGGCACTGGGGATCTCTGCTTCCCCAGAGACCCAGCATGTCACAGTGCTCCCTCTCGGCAGAAAATTTTTAAAAAGGCAAACGTCTGGCTCCTTCTCCCACAAGGAAGCTGCCAGCCCTGAAAGATCTTGCTGGTCTTCACTATCCCACTGCAGCCTATCCACAGGCACAACAGCACTGGGGATCTCTGCTTTCCCAGAGACTCAGCATGTCACACTGCTTGTTCACGGCAGAAACTTTTTCTGAAAAGGCAAACGTCTGGCTCCTTCTCCCACAAGGAAGCTGCCAGCCCTGAAAGATCTTGCTGGTCTTCACTATCCCACTGCAGCCTATCCACAGGCACAACAGCAATGGGGATCTCTGCTTTCCCAGAGACTCAGCATGTCACACTGCTTGTTCGCAGCAGAAAATTTTTCTGAAAAGGCAAACGTCTGACTCCTTGTCCCAAAAGGAAGCTGCCAGCCCTGAAATCTCTTGCAGGTCTGCACTATCCCTCTGCAGCCAATCTTTAGCCGCAGCAGCACTGGGGATCTCTGCTTTCCCAGAGACCCAGCATGTCACGGTGCTCGCTCTCGGCAGAAACTTTTTCTGAAAAGGCAAACGTCCGGCTCCTTCTCCCACAAGGAAGGTGCCAGCCCTGAAATCTCTTGCAGGTCTGCACTATCCCTCTGCAGCCAATCCTTAGCCGCAGCAGCACTGGGGATCTCTGCTTTCCCAGAGACTCAGCATGTCACACTGCTTGTTCGCGGCAGAAACTTTTTCTGAATAGGCAAACGTCTGACTCCTTCTCCCACAAGGAAGCTGCCAGCCCTGAAATCTCTTGCAGGTCTGCACTATCCCTCTGCAGCCAATCCTTAGCCGCAGCAGCACTGGGGATCTCTGCTTTCCCAGAGACCCAGCATGTCACAGTGCTCGCTCTCGGCAGAAACTTTTTTAAAAAGGCAAACGTCTGGCTCCTTCTCCCACAAGGAAGCTGCCAGCCCTGAAAGATCTTGCTGGTCTTCACTATCCCACTGCAGCCTATCCACAGGCACAACAGCACTGGGGATCTCTGCTTTCCCAGAGACTCAGCATGTCACACTGCTTGTTCGCGGCAGAAACTTATTCTGAAAAGGCAAACGTCTGGCTCCTTCTCCCACAAGGAAGCTGCCAGCCCTGTAATCTCTTGCAGGTCTTCACTATCCCTCTGCAGCCTATCTTTAGCCGCAGCAGCACTGGGGATCTCTGCTTTCCCAGATACTCAGCATGTCACGGTGCTTGTTCGCGGCAGAAACTTTTTTTAAAAAGGCAAACGTCTGGCTCCTTCTCCCACAAGGAAGCTGCCAGCCCTGAAAGATCTTGCTGGTCTGCACTATCCCTCTGCAGCCAATCTTTAGCCGCAGCAGCACTGGGGATCTCTGCTTTCCCAGAGACCCAGCATGTCACGGTGCTCGCTCTCGGCAGAAACTTTTTCTGAAAAGGCAAACGTCCGGCTCCTTCTCCCACAAGGAAGCTGCCAGCCCTGAAATCTCTTGCAGGTCTGCACTATCCCACTGCAGCCTATCCACAGGCACAACAGCACTGGGGATCTCTGCTTTCCCAGAGACTCAGCATGTCACACTGCTTGTTCGCGGCAGAAACTTTTTCTGAAAAGGCAAACGTCTGACTCCTTCTCCCACAAGGAAGCTGCCAGCCCTGAAAGACCTCGCTGGTCTTCACTATCCCTCTGCAGCCAATCTTTAGCCGCAGCAGCACTGGGGATCTCTGCTTTCCCAGAGACTCAGCATGTCACCGTGCTTGTTCGCGGCAGAAACTTTTTCTGAAAAGGCAAACGTCTGACTCCTTCTCCCACAAGGATGCTGCCAGCCCTGAAAGATCTTGCTGGTCTTCACTATCCCACTGCAGCCTATCCACAGGCACAACAGCACTGGGGATCTCTGCTTTCCCAGAGACTCAGCATGTCACACTGCTTGTTCGCAGCAGAAACTTTTTCTGAAAAGGCAAACGTCTGGCTCCTTCTCCCACAAGGAAGCTGCCAGCCCTGAAATCTCTTGCAGGTCTGCACTATCCCACTGCAGCCTATCCACAGGCACAAGAGCACTGGGGATCTCTGCTTTCCCAGAGACTCAGCATGTCACACTGCTTGTTCGCGGCAGAAACTTTTTCTGAAAAGGCAAACGTCTGGCTCCTTCTCCCACAAGGAAGCTGCCAGCCCTGTTATCTCTTGCAGGTCTTCACTAATCCCTCTGCAGCCTATCTTTAGCCGCAGCAGCACTGGGGATCTCTGCTTTCCCAGAGACTCAGCATGTCACGGTGCTTGTTCGCGGCAGAAACTTTTTTTAAAAAGGCAAACGTCTGGCTCCTTCTCCCACAAGGAAGCTGCCAGCCCTGAAAGATCTTGCTGGTCTTCACTATCCCACTGCAGCCTATCCACAGGCACAACAGCACTGGGGATCTCTGCTTTCCCAGAGACTCAGCATGTCACACTGCTTGTTCGCAGCAGAAACTTTTTCTGAATAGGCAAACGTCTGACTCCTTCTCCCGCAAGGAAGCTGCCAGCCCTGAAATCTCTTGCAGGTCTGCACTATCCCACTGCAGCCAAACTTTAGCAGCAGAAGCACTGGCGATCTCTGCTTTCCCAAAGACTCAGCATGTCACGCTGCTTGTTCGCAGCAGAAACTTTTTCAAAAAGGCAAACGTCTGGCTCCTTTTCCCACAAGGATGCTGCCAGTCCTGAAATCTCTTGCAGGTCTGCACTATCCCACTGCAGCCTATCCACAGGCACAACAGCACTGGGGATCTCTGCTTTCCCAGAGACTCAGCATGTCACACTGCTTGTTCGCGCCAGAAACGTTTTCTGAAAAGGCAAACGTCTGGCTCCTTCTCCCACAAGGAAGCTCCCAGCCCTGAAATCTCTTGCAGGTCTGCACTATCCCTCTGCAGCCAATCTTTAGCCGCAGCAGCACTGGGGATCTCTGCTTTCCCAGAGACCCAGCATGTCACAGTGCTCGCTCTCGGCAGAATCTTTTTTAAAAAGGCAAACGTCTGGCTCCTTCTCCCACAAGGAAGCTGCCAGCCCTGAAAGATCTTGCTGGTCTGCACTATCCCACTGCAGCCTATCCACAGGCACAACAGCACTGGGGATCTCTGCTTTCCCAGAGACTCAGCATGTCACACTGCTTGTTCGCGGCAGAAACTTTTTCTGAAAAGGCAAACGTCCGGCTCCTTCTCCCACAAGGAAGCTGCCAGCCCTGTAATCTCTTGCAGGTCTTCACTATCCCTCTGCAGCCTATCTTTAGCCGCAGCAGCAGTGGGGATCTCTGCTTTCCCAGAGACTCAGCATGTCACACTGCTTGTTCGCGGCAGAAACTTTTTTTAAAAAGGCAAACGTCTGGCTCCTTCTCCCACAAGGAAGCTGCCAGCCCTGAAAGATCTTGCTGGTCTTCATTATCCCACTGCAGCCTATCCACAGGCACAACAGCACTGGGGATCTCTGCTTTCCCAGAGACTCAGCATGTCACACTGCTTGTTCGCAGCAGAAACTTTTTCTGAAAAGGCAAACGTCTGACTCCTTCTCCCAAAAGGAAGCTGCCAGCCCTGAAATCTCTTGCAGGTCTGCACTATCCCTCTGCAGCCAATCTTTAGCCGCAGCAGCACTGGGGATCTCTGCTTTCCCAGAGACCCAGCATGTCACGGTGCTCGCTCTCGGCAGAAACTTTTTCTGAAAAGGCAAACGTCCGGCTCCTTCTCCCACAAGGAAGCTGCCAGCCCTGAAATCTCTTGCAGGTCTGCACTATCCCACTGCAGCCTATCCACAGGCACAACAGCAATGGGGATCTCTGCTTTCCCAGAGACTCAGCATGTCACACTGCTTGTTCGCGGCAGAAACTTTTTCTGAAAAGGCAAACGTCTGACTCCTTCTCCCACAAGGAAGCTGCCAGCCCTGAAAGACCTCGCTGGTCTTCACTATCCCTCTGCAGCCAATCTTTAGCCACAGCAGCACTGGGGATCTCTGCTTTCCCAGAAACCCAGCATGTCACGGTGCTCGCTCTCGGCAGAAACTTTTTCTGAAAAGGCAAACGTCCGGCTCCTTCTCCCACAAGGAAGCTGCCAGCCCTGTAATCTCTTGCAGGTCTTCACTATCCCTCTGCAGCCTATCTTTAGCCGCAGCAGCACTGGGGATCTCTGCTTTCCCAGAGACTCAGCATGTCACGGTGCTTGTTCGCGGCAGAAACTTTTTTTAAAAAGGCAAACGTCTGGCTCCTTCTCCCACAAGGAAGCTGCCAGCCCTGAAATCTCTTGCAGGTCTGCACTATCCCACTGCAGCCTATCCACAGGCACAACAGCACTGGGGATCTCTGCTTTCCCAGAGACTCAGCATGTCACACTGCTTGTTCGCGCCAGAAACGTTTTCTGAAAAGGCAAACGTCTGGCTCCTTCTCCCACAAGGAAGCTGCCACCCCTGAAATCTCTTGCAGGTCTGCACTATCCCTCTGCAGCCAATCTTTAGCCGCAGCAGCACTGGGGATCTCTGCTTTCCCAGAGACCCAGCATGTCACGGTGCTCGCTCTCGGCAGAAACTTTTTCTGAAAAGGCAAACGTCCGGCTCCTTCTCCCACAAGGAAGCTGCCAGCCCTGAAATCTCTTGCAGGTCTGCACTATCCCACTGCAGCCTATCCACAGGCACAACAGCAATGGGGATCTCTGCTTTCCCAGAGACTCAGCATGTCACACTGCTTGTTCGCGCCAGAAACTTTTTCTGAAAAGGCAAACGTCTGACTCCTTCTCCCACAAGGAAGCTGCCAGCCCTGAAAGACCTCGCTGGTCTTCACTATCCCTCTGCAGCCAATCTTTAGCCGCAGCAGCACTGGGGATCTCTGCTTTCCCAGAGACTCAGCATGTCACCGTGCTTGTTCGCGGCAGAAACTTTTTCTGAAAAGGCAAACGTCTGACTCCTTCTCCCACAAGGATGCTGCCAGTCCTGAAAGATCTTGCTGGTCTTCACTATCCCACTGCAGCCTATCCACAGGCACAACAGCACTGGGGATCTCTGCTTTCCCAGAGACTCAGCATGTCACACTGCTTGTTCGCGGCAGAAACTTTTTCTGAATAGGCAAACGTCTGACTCCTTCTCCCACAAGGAAGCTGCCAGCCCTGAAATCTCTTGCAGGTCTGCACTATCCCTCTGCAGCCAATCTTTAGCCGCAGCAGCACTGGGGATCTCTGCTTCCCCAGAGACCCAGCATGTCACAGTGCTCCCTCTCGGCAGAAAATTTTTAAAAAGGCAAACGTCTGGCTCCCTCTCCCACAAGGAAGCTGCCAGCCCTGAAAGATCTTGCTGGTCTTCACTATCCCACTGCAGCCTATCCACAGGCACAACAGCACTGGGGATCTCTGCTTTCCCAGAGACTCAGCATGTCACACTACTTGTTCGCAGCAGAAACTTATTCTGAAAAGACAAACGTCTGGCTCTTTCTCCCACAAGGTAGGTGCCAGCCCTGAAATCTCTTGCAGGTCTGCACTATCCCACTGCAGCCTATCCACAAGCACAACAGCACTGGGGATCTCTGCTTTCCCAGAGACTCAGCATGTCATACTGCTTGTTCGCGGCAGAAACTTTTTCTGAAAAGGCAAACGTCTGGCTCCTTCTCCCAGAAGGAAGCTGCCAGCCCTGAAAGATCTTGCTGGTCTTCACTATTCCACTGCAGCCTATCCACAGGCACAACAGCACTGGGGATCTCTGCTTTCCCAGAGACTCAGCATGTCACACTGCTTGTTCGCAGCAGAAACTTTTTCTGAAAAGGCAAACGTCTGGCTCCTTCTCCCACAAGGAAGCTGCCAGGCCTGAAAGATCTTGCTGGTCTGCACTATCCCACTGCAGCCTATCCACAGGCACAACAGCACTGGGGATCTCTGCTTTCCCAGAGACCAGCATGTACACTGCTTGTTCGCAGCAGAAACTTTTTCTGAAAAGGCAAACGTCTGGCTCCTTCTCCCACAAGGAAGCTGCCAGCCCTGAAATCATTGCAGGTCTGCACTATCCCACTGCAGCCTATCCACAGGCACAACAGCACTGGGGATCTCTGCTTTCCCAGAGACTCAGCATGTCACACTGCTTGTTCGCGGCAGAAACTTTTTCTGAAAAGGCAAACGTCTGGCTCCTTCTCCCACAAGGAAGCTGCCAGCCCTGAAAGATCTTGCAGGTCTGCACTATCCCTCTGCAGCCAATCTTTAGCCGCAGCAGAACTGGGGATCTCTGCTTTCCCAGAGACCCAGCATGTCACGGTGCTCGCTCTCGGCAGAAACTTTTTCTGAAAAGGCAAACGTCCGGCTCCTTCTCCCACAAGGAAGCTGCCAGCCCTGAAATCTCTTGCAGGTCTGCACTATCCCACTGCAGCCTATCCACAGGCACAACAGCACTGGGGATCTCTGCTTTCCCAGAGACTCAGCATGTCACACTGCTTGTTCGCGGCAGAAACTTTTTCTGAAAAGGCAAACGTCTGACTCCTTCTCCCACAAGGAAGCTGCCAGCCCTGAAAGACCTCGCTGGTCTTCACTATCCCTCTGCAGCCAATCTTTAGCCGCAGCAGCACTGGGGATCTCTGCTTTCCCAGAGACTCAGCATGTTACCGTGCTTGTTCGCGGCAGAAACTTTTTCTGAAAAGGCAAACGTCTGACTCCTTCTCCCACAAGGAAGCTGCCAGCCCTGAAAGACCTCGCTGGTCTTCACTATCCCTCTGCAGCCAATCTTTAGCCGCAGCAGCACTGGGGATCTCCGCTTTCCCAGAGACTCAGCATGTCACACTGCTTGTTCGCGGCAGAAACTTTTTCTGAATAGGCAAACGTCTGACTCCTTCTCCCACAAGGAAGCTGCCAGCCCTGAAATCTCTTGCAGGTCTGCACTATCCCTCTGCAGCCAATCTTTAGCCGCAGCAGCACTGGGGATCTCTGCTTCCCCAGAGACCCAGCATGTCACAGTGCTCCCTCTCGGCAGAAAATTTTTAAAAAGGCAAACGTCTGGCTCCTTCTCCCACAAGGAAGCTGCCAGCCCTGAAAGATCTTGCTGGTCTTCACTATCCCACTGCAGCCTATCCACAGGCACAACAGCACTGGGGATCTCTGCTTTCCCAGAGACTCAGCATGTCACACTGCTTGTTCACGGCAGAAACTTTTTCTGAAAAGGCAAACGTCTGGCTCCTTCTCCCACAAGGAAGCTGCCAGCCCTGTAATCTCTAGCAGGTCTGCACTATCCCACTGCAGCCTATCCACAGGCACAACAGCACTGGGGATCTCTGCTTTCCCAGAGACCCAGCATGTCACCGTGCTTGTTCGCGGCAGAAACTTTTTTAAAAAGGCAAACGTCTGGCTCCTTCTCCCACAAGGAAGCTGCCAGCCCTGAAAGATCTGCTGGTCTTCACCGCCCACTGCAACCTATCCACAGGCACAACAGCACTGGGGATCTCTGCTTTCCCAGAGACTCAGCATGTCACACTACTTGTTCGCAGCAGAAACTTATTCTGAAAAGACAAACGTCTGGCTCTTTCTCCCACAAGGTAGGTGCCAGCCCTGAAATCTCTTGCAGGTCTGCACTATCCCACTGCAGCCTATCCACAGGCACAACAGCACTGGGGATCTCTGCTTTCCCAGAGACTCAGCATGTCACGGTGCTTGTTCGCGGCAGAAACTTTTTCTGAAAAGGCAAACGTCTGGCTCCTTCTCCCACAAGGAAGCTGCCAGCCCTGAAATCTCTTGCAGGTCTGCACTATCCCACTGCAGCCTATCCACAGGCACAACAGCACTGGGGATCTCTGCTTTCCCAGAGACTCAGCATGTCACACTGCTTGTTCGCAGCAGAAACTTTTTCTGAAAAGGCAAACGTCTGGCTCCTTCTCCCACAAGGAAGCTGCCAGCCCTGAAATCTCTTGCAGGTCTGCACTATCCCTCTGCAGACAATCTTTAGCCGCAGCAGCACTGGGGATCTCTGCTTTCCCAGAGACCCAGCATGTCACAGTGCTCGCTCTCGGCAGAATCTTTTTTAAAAAGGCAAACGTCTGGCTCCTTCTCCCACAAGGAAGCTGCCAGCCCTGAAAGATCTTGCTGGTCTTCACTATCCCACTGCAGCCTATCCACAGGCACAACAGCACTGGGGATCTCTGCTTTCCCAGAGACCCAGCATGTCACAGTGCTTGCTCTCGGCAGAAACGTTTTTAAAAAGGCAAACGTCTGGCTCCTTCTCCCACAAGGAAGCTGCCAGCCCTGAAAGATCTTGCAGGTCTGCACTATCCCACTGCAGCCTATCCACAGGCACAACAGCACTGGGGATCTCTGCTTTCCCAGAGACTCAGCATGTCACATTGCTTGTTCGCGGCAGAAACTTTTTCTGAAAAGGCAAACGTCTGGCTCCTTCTCCCACAAGGAAGCTGCCAGCCCTGAAATCTCTTGCAGGTCTGCACTATCCCACTGCAGCCAATCTTTAGCCGCAGCAGCACTGGGGATCTCTGCTTTCCCAGAGACGCATCATGTCACGGTGCTCGCTCTCGGCAGAAACTTTTTCTGAAAAGGCAAACGTCCGGCTCCTTCTCCCACAAGGAAGCTGCCAGCCCTGAAAGACCTCGCTGGTCTTCACTATCCCTCTGCAGCCAATCTTTAGCCGCAGCAGCACTGGGGATCTCTGCTTTCCCAGAGACTCAGCATGTCACCGTGCTTGTTCGCGGCAGAAACTTTTTCTGAAAAGGCAAACGTCTGGCTCCTTCTCCCACAAGGAAGCTGCCAGCCCTGAAATCTCTTGCAGGTCTGCACTATCCCTCTGCAGACAATCTTTAGCCGCAGCAGCACTGGGGATCTCTGCTTTCCCAGAGACCCAGCATGTCACAGTGCTCGCTCTCGGCAGAAAATTTTTTAAAAAGGCAAACATCTGGCTCCTTCTCCCACAAGGAAGCTGCCAGCCCTGAAAGATCTTGCTGGTCTTCACTATCCCACTGCAGCCTATCCACAGGCACAACAGCACTGGGGATCTCTGCTTTCCCAGAGACTCAGCATGTCACACTGCTTGTTCGCGCCAGAAACTTTTTCTGAAAAGGCAAACGTCTGGCTCCTTCTCCCACAAGGAAGCTGCCAGCCCTGAAAGATCTTGCTGGTCTTCACTATCCCACTGCAGCCTATCCACAGGCACAACAGCACTGGGGATCTCTGCTTTCCCAGAGACTCAGCATGTCACACTGCTTGTTCGCGGCAGAAACTTTTTCTGAAAAGGCAAACGTCTGGCTCCTTCTCCCACAAGGAAGCTGCCAGCCCTGAAATCTCTTGCAGGTCTGCACTATCCCTCTGCAGCCTATCTTTAGCCACAGCAGCACTGGGGATCTCTGCTTTCCCAGAGACCCAGCATGTCACAGTGCTCGCTCTCGGCAGAAACTTTTTTAAAAAGGCAAACGTCTGGCTCCTTCTCCCACAAGGAAGCTGCCAGCCCTGAAAGATCTTGCTGGTCTTCACTATCCCACTGCAGCCTATCCACAGGCACAACAGCACTGGGGATCTCTGCTTTCCCAGAGACTCAGCATGTCACACTGCTTGTTCGCAGCAGAAACTTTTTCTGAAAAGGCAAATGTCTGGCTCCTTCTCCCACAAGGAAGCTGCCAGCCCTGAAAGATCTTGCTGGTCTTCACTATCCCACTGCAGCCTATCCACAGGCACAACAGCACTGGGGATCTCTGCTTTCCCAGAGACTCAGCATGTCACACTGCTTGTTCGCGGCAGAAACTTTTTCTGAAAAGGCAAACGTCTGGCTCCTTCTCCCACAAGGAAGCTGCCAGCCCTGAAATCTCTTGCAGGTCTGCACTATCCCTCTGCAGCCTATCTTTAGCCGCAGCAGCACTGGGGATCTCTGCTTTCCCAGAGACCCAGCATGTCACAGTGCTCGCTCTCGGCAGAATCTTTTTTAAAAAGGCAAACGTCTGGCTCCTTCTCCCACAAGGAAGCTGCCAGCCCTGAAAGATCTTGCTGGTCTTCACTATCCCACTGCAGCCTATCCACAGGCACAACAGCACTGGGGATCTCTGCTTTCCCAGAGACCAGCATGTACACTGCTTGTTCGCAGCAGAAACTTTTTCTGAAAAGGCAAACGTCTGGCTCCTTCTCCCACAAGGAAGCTGCCAGCCCTGAAATCATTGCAGGTGTGCACTATCCCACTGCAGCCTATCTACAGGCACAACAGCACTGGGGATCTCTGCTTTCCCAGAGACTCAGCATGTCACGGTGCTTGTTCGCGGCAGAAACTTTTTTAAAAAAGCAAACGTCTGGCTCCTTCTCCCACAAGGAAGCTGCCAGCCCTGAAAGATCTTGCTGGTCTTCACTATCCCACTGCAGCCTATCCACAGGCACAACAGCACTGGGGATCTCTGCTTTCCCAGAGACTCAGCATGTCACGGTGCTCGCTCTCGGCAGAAACTTTTTCTGAAAAGGCAAACGTCCGGCTCCTTCTCCCACAAGGAAGCTGCCAGCCCTGAAATCTCTTGCAGGTCTGCACTATCCCACTGCAGCCTATCCACAGGCACAACAGCACTGGGGATCTCTGCTTTCCCAGAGACTCAGCATGTCACACTGCTTGTTCGCGGCAGAAACTTTTTCTGAAAAGGCAAACGTCTGGCTCCTTCTCCCACAAGGAAGCTGCCAGCCCTGAAAGACCTCGCTGGTCTTCACTATCCCTCTGCAGCCAATCTTTAGCCGCAGCAGCACTGGGGATCTCTGCTTTCCCAGAGACTCAGCATGTCACGGTGCTTGTTCGCGGCAGAAACTTTTTCTGAAAAGGCAAACGTCTGACTCCTTCTCCCACAAGGATGCTGCCAGCCCTGAAAGATCTTGCTGGTCTTCACTATCCCACTGCAGCCTATCCACAGGCACAACAGCACTGGGGATCTCTGCTTTCCCAGAGACTCAGCATGTCACACTGCTTGTTCGCGGCAGAAACTTTTTCTGAATAGGCAAACGTCTGACTCCTTCTCCCACAAGGAAGCTGCCAGCCCTGAAATCTCTTGCAGGTCTGCACTATCCCTCTGCAGCCAATCTTTAGCCGCAGCAGCACTGGGGATCTCTGCTTCCCCAGAGACCCAGCATGTCACAGTGCTCCCTCTCGGCAGAAAATTTTTAAAAAGGCAAACGTCTGGCTCCTTCTCCCACAAGGAAGCTGCCAGCCCTGAAAGATCTTGCTGGTCTTCACTATCCCACTGCAGCCTATCCACAGGCACAACAGCACTGGGGATCTCTGCTTTCCCAGAGAGTCAGCATGTCACACTGCTTGTTCACGGCAGAAACTTTTTCTGAATAGGCAAACGTCTGGCTCCTTCTCCCACAAGGAAGCTGCCAGCCTGTAATCTCTAGCAGGTCTGCACTATCCCACTGCAGCCTATCTACAGGCACAACAGCACTGGGGATCTCTGCTTTCCCAGAGACTCAGCATGTCACACTGCTTGTTCGCAGCAGAAACTTTTTCTGAAAAGACAAACGTCCGGCTCCTTCCCCCACAAGGAAGCTGCCAGCCCTGAAAGATCTTGCTGGTCTTCACTATCCCTCTGCAGCCAATCTTTAGCCGCAGCAGCACTGGGGATCTCTGCTTTCCCAGAGACCCAGCATGTCACGGTGCTCGCTCTCGGCAGAAACTTTTTTAAAAGGCAAACGTCTGGCTCCTTCTCCCACAAGGAAGCTGCCAGCCCTGAAAGATCTTGCTGGTCTTCACTATCCCACTGCAGCCTATCCACAGGCACAACAGCACTGGGGATCTCTGCTTTCCCAGAGACCAGCATGTACACTGCTTGTTCGCAGCAGAAACTTTTTCTGAAAAGGCAAACGTCTGGCTCCTTCTCCCACAAGGAAGCTGCCAGCCCTGAAATCATTGCAGGTCTGCACTATCCCACTGCAGCCTATCCACAGGCACAACAGCACTGGGGATCTCTGCTTTCCCAGAGACTCAGCATGTCACACTGCTTGTTCGCGGCAGAAACTTTTTCTGAAAAGGCAAACGTCTGGCTCCTTCTCCCACAAGGAAGCTGCCAGCCCTGAAATCTCTTGCAGGTCTGCACTATCCCTCTGCAGCCAATCTTTAGCCGCAGCAGCACTGGGGATCTCTGCTTTCCCAGAGACCCAGCATGTCACGGTGCTCGCTCTCGGCAGAAACTTTTTCTGAAAAGGCAAACGTCCGGCTCCTTCTCCCACAAGGAAGCTGCCAGCCCTGAAATCTCTTGCAGGTCTGCACTATCCCACTGCAGCCTATCCACAGGCACAACAGCACTGGGGATCTCTGCTTTCCCAGAGACTCAGCATGTCACACTGCTTGTTCGCGGCAGAAACTTTTTCTGAAAAGGCAAACGTCTGACTCCTTCTCCCACAAGGAAGCTGCCAGCCCTGAAAGACCTCGCTGGTCTTCACTATCCCTCTGCAGCCAATCTTTAGCCGCAGCAGCACTGGGGATCTCTGCTTTCCCAGAGACTCAGCATGTCACCGTGCTTGTTCGCGGCAGAAACTTTTTCTGAAAAGGCAAACGTCTGGCTCCTTCTCCCACAAGGAAGCTGCCAGCCCTGAAAGATCTTGCTGGTCTTCACTATCCCACTGCAGCCTATCCACAGGCACAACAGCACTGGGGATCTCTGCTTTCCCAGAGACTCAGCATGTCACACTGCTTGTTCGCGGCAGAAACTTTTTCTGAATAGGCAAACGTCTGACTCCTTCTCCCACAAGGAAGCTGCCAGCCCTGAAATCTCTTGCAGGTCTGCACTATCCCTCTGCAGACAATCTTTAGCCGCAGCAGCACTGGGGATCTCTGCTTTCCCAGAGACCCAGCATGTCACAGTGCTCGCTCTCGGCAGAAAATTTTTTAAAAAGGCAAACATCTGGCTCCTTCTCCCACAAGGAAGCTGCCAGCCCTGAAAGATCTTGCTGGTCTTCACTATCCCACTGCAGCCTATCCACAGGCACAACAGCACTGGGGATCTCTGCTTTCCCAGAGACTCAGCATGTCACACTGCTTGTTCGCGCCAGAAACTTTTTCTGAAAAGGCAAACGTCTGGCTCCTTCTCCCACAAGGAAGCTGCCAGCCCTGAAAGATCTTGCTGGTCTTCACTATCCCACTGCAGCCTATCCACAGGCACAACAGCACTGGGGATCTCTGCTTTCCCAGAGACTCAGCATGTCACACTGCTTGTTCGCGGCAGAAACTTTTTCTGAAAAGGCAAACGTCTGGCTCCTTCTCCCACAAGGAAGCTGCCAGCCCTGAAATCTCTTGCAGGTCTTCACTAATCCCTCTGCAGCCTATCTTTAGCCGCAGCAGCACTGGGGATCTCTGCTTTCCCAGAGACTCAGCATGTCACGGTGCTTGTTCGCGGCAGAAACTTTTTTTAAAAAGGCAAACATCTGGCTCCTTCTCCCACAAGGAAGCTGCCAGCCCTGAAAGATCTTGCTGGTCTTCACTATCCCACTGCAGCCTATCCACAGGCACAACAGCACTGGGGATCTCTGCTTTCCCAGAGACTCAGCATGTCACACTGCTTGTTCGCGCCAGAAACTTTTTCTGAAAAGGCAAACGTCTGGCTCCTTCTCCCACAAGGAAGCTGCCAGCCCTGTAATCTCTTGCAGGTCTTCACTATCCCTCTGCAGCCTATCTTTAGCCGCAGCAGCAGTGGGGATCTCTGCTTTCCCAGAGACTCAGCATGTCACGGTGCTCGCTCTCGGCAGAAACTTTTTCTGAAAAGGCAAACGTCCGGCTCCTTCTCCCACAAGGAAGCTGCCAGCCCTGAAATCTCTTGCAGGTCTGCACTATCCCACTGCAGCCTATCCACAGGCACAACAGCACTGGGGATCTCTGCTTTCGCAGAGACTCAGCATGTCACACTGCTTGTTCGCGGCAGAAACTTTTTCTGAAAAGGCAAACGTCTGACTCCTTCTCCCACAAGGAAGCTGCCAGCCCTGAAAGACCTCGCTGGTCTTCACTATCCCTCTGCAGCCAATCTTTAGCCGCAGCAGCACTGGGGATCTCTGCTTTCCCAGAGACTCAGCATGTTACCGTGCTTGTTCGCGGCAGAAACTTTTTCTGAAAAGGCAAACGTCTGACTCCTTCTCCCACAAGGAAGCTGCCAGCCCTGAAAGACCTCGCTGGTCTTCACTATCCCTCTGCAGCCAATCTTTAGCCGCAGCAGCACTGGGGATCTCCGCTTTCCCAGAGACTCAGCATGTCACACTGCTTGTTCGCGGCAGAAACTTTTTCTGAATAGGCAAACGTCTGACTCCTTCTCCCACAAGGAAGCTGCCAGCCCTGAAATCTCTTGCAGGTCTGCACTATCCCTCTGCAGCCAATCTTTAGCCGCAGCAGCACTGGGGATCTCTGCTTCCCCAGAGACCCAGCATGTCACAGTGCTCCCTCTCGGCAGAAAATTTTTAAAAAGGCAAACGTCTGGCTCCTTCTCCCACAAGGAAGCTGCCAGCCCTGAAAGATCTTGCTGGTCTTCACTATCCCACTGCAGCCTATCCACAGGCACAACAGCACTGGGGATCTCTGCTTTCCCAGAGACTCAGCATGTCACACTGCTTGTTCACGGCAGAAACTTTTTCTGAAAAGGCAAACGTCTGGCTCCTTCTCCCACAAGGAAGCTGCCAGCCCTGTAATCTCTAGCAGGTCTGCACTATCCCACTGCAGCCTATCCACAGGCACAACAGCACTGGGGATCTCTGCTTTCCCAGAGAGCCAGCATGTCACCGTGCTTGTTCGCGGCAGAAACTTTTTTAAAAAGGCAAACGTCTGGCTCCTTCTCCCACAAGGAAGCTGCCAGCCCTGAAAGATCTGCTGGTCTTCACCGCCCACTGCAACCTATCCACAGGCACAACAGCACTGGGGATCTCTGCTTTCCCAGAGACTCAGCATGTCACACTACTTGTTCGCAGCAGAAACTTATTCTGAAAAGACAAACGTCTGGCTCTTTCTCCCACAAGGTAGGTGCCAGCCCTGAAATCTCTTGCAGGTCTGCACTATCCCACTGCAGCCTATCCACAGGCACAACAGCACTGGGGATCTCTGCTTTCCCAGAGACTCAGCATGTCACGGTGCTTGTTCGCGGCAGAAACTTTTTCTGAAAAGGCAAACGTCTGGCTCCTTCTCCCACAAGGAAGCTGCCAGCCCTGAAATCTCTTGCAGGTCTGCACTATCCCACTGCAGCCTATCCACAGGCACAACAGCACTGGGGATCTCTGCTTTCCCAGAGACTCAGCATGTCACACTGCTTGTTCGCAGCAGAAACTTTTTCTGAAAAGGCAAACGTCTGGCTCCTTCTCCCACAAGGAAGCTGCCAGCCCTGAAACCTCTTGCAGGTCTGCACTATCCCTCTGCAGACAATCTTTAGCCGCAGCAGCACTGGGGATCTCTGCTTTCCCAGAGACCCAGCATGTCACAGTGCTCGCTCTCGGCAGAATCTTTTTTAAAAAGGCAAACGTCTGGCTTCTTCTCCCACAAGGAAGCTGCCAGCCCTGAAAGATCTTGCTGGTCTTCACTATCCCACTGCAGCCTATCCACAGGCACAACAGCACTGGGGATCTCTGCTTTCCCAGAGACCCAGCATGTCACAGTGCTTGCTCTCGGCAGAAACTTTTTTAAAAAGGCAAACGTCTGGCTCCTTCTCCCACAAGGAAGCTGCCAGCCCTGAAAGATCTTGCAGGTCTGCACTATCCCACTGCAGCCTATCCACAGGCACAACAGCACTGGGGATCTCTGCTTTCCCAGAGACTCAGCATGTCACATTGCTTGTTCGCGGCAGAAACTTTTTCTGAAAAGGCAAACGTCCGGCTCCTTCCCCCACAAGGAAGCTGCCAGCCCTGTAATCTCTTGCAGGTCTTCACTATCCCTCTGCAGCCTATCTTTAGCCGCAGCAGCACTGGGGATCTCTGCTTTCCCAGAGACCCAGCATGTCACAGTGCTCGCTCTCGGCAGAATTTTTTTAAAAAGGCAAACGTCTGGCTCCTTCTCCCACAAGGAAGCTGCCAGCCCTGAAATCTCTTGCAGGTCTGCACTATCCCACTGCAGCCAATCTTTAGCCGCAGCAGCACTGGGGATCTCTGCTTTCCCAGAGACGCATCATGTCACGGTGCTCGCTCTCGGCAGAAACTTTTTCTGAAAAGGCAAACGTCCGGCTCCTTCTCCCACAAGGAAGCTGCCAGCCCTGAAAGACCTCGCTGGTCTTCACTATCCCTCTGCAGCCAATCTTTAGCCGCAGCAGCACTGGGGATCTCTGCTTTCCCAGAGACTCAGCATGTCACCGTGCTTGTTCGCGGCAGAAACTTTTTCTGAAAAGGCAAACGTCTGGCTCCTTCTCCCACAAGGAAGCTGCCAGCCCTGAAAGATCTTGCTGGTCTTCACTATCCCACTGCAGCCTATCCACAGGCACAACAGCACTGGGGATCTCTGCTTTCCCAGAGACTCAGCATGTCACACTGCTTGTTCGCGGCAGAAACTTTTTCTGAAAAGGCAAACGTCTGACTCCTTCTCCCACAAGGAAGCTGCCAGCCCTGAAAGACCTCGCTGGTCTTCACTATCCCTCTGCAGCCAATCTTTAGCCGCAGCAGCACTGGGGATCTCTGCTTTCCCAGAGACTCAGCATGTCACCGTGCTTGTTCGCGGCAGAAACTTTTTCTGAAAAGGCAAACGTCTGGCTCCTTCTCCCACAAGGAAGCTGCCAGCCCTGAAAGATCTTGCTGGTCTTCACTATCCCACTGCAGCCTATCCACAGGCACAACAGCACTGGGGATCTCTGCTTTCCCAGAGACTCAGCATGTCACACTGCTTGTTCGCGGCAGAAACTTTTTCTGAATAGGCAAACGTCTGACTCCTTCTCCCACAAGGAAGCTGCCAGCCCTGAAATCTCTTGCAGGTCTGCACTATCCCTCTGCAGACAATCTTTAGCCGCAGCAGCACTGGGGATCTCTGCTTTCCCAGAGAGTCAGCATGTCACAGTGCTCGCTCTCCGCAGAAAATTTTTTAAAAAGGCAAACATCTGGCTACTTCTCCCACAAGGAAGCTGCCAGCCCTGAAAGATCTTGCTGGTCTTCACTAATCCACTGCAGCCTATCCACAGGCACAACAGCACTGGGGATCTCTGCTTTCCCAGAGACTCAGCATGTCACACTGCTTGTTCGCGCCAGAAACTTTTTCTGAAAAGGCAAACGTCTGGCTCCTTCTCCCACAAGGAAGCTGCCAGCCCTGAAAGATCTTGCTGGTCTTCACTATCCCACTGCAGCCTATCCACAGGCACAACAGCACTGGGGATCTCTGCTTTCCCAGAGACTCAGCATGTCACACTGCTTGTTCGC
The DNA here is from genome assembly GCF_929443795.1 of Astur gentilis. Taxonomy (NCBI): domain Eukaryota; kingdom Metazoa; phylum Chordata; class Aves; order Accipitriformes; family Accipitridae; genus Astur; species Astur gentilis. The sequence continues at coordinate 843,781 of NW_026061101.1, read as the reverse complement.
GGCAGAAACTTTTTCTGAAAAGGCAAACGTCTGGCTCCTTCTCCCACAAGGAAGCTGCCAGCCCTGAAATCTCTTGCAGGTCTGCACTATCCCTCTGCAGACAATCTTTAGCCACAGCAGCACTGGGGATCTCTGCTTTCCCAGAGACCCAGCATGTCACAGTGCTCGCTCTCGGCAGAAACTTTTTTAAAAAGGCAAACGTCTGGCTCCTTCTCCCACAAGGAAGCTGCCAGCCCTGAAAGATCTTGCTGGTCTTCACTATCCCACTGCAGCCTATCCACAGGCACAACAGCACTGGGGATCTCTGCTTTCCCAGAGACTCAGCATGTCACACTGCTTGTTCGCAGCAGAAACTTTTTCTGAAAAGGCAAATGTCTGGCTCCTTCTCCCACAAGGAAGCTGCCAGCCCTGAAAGATCTTGCTGGTCTTCACTATCCCACTGCAGCCTATCCACAGGCACAACAGCACTGGGGATCTCTGCTTTCCCAGAGACCAGCATGTACACTGCTTGTTCGCAGCAGAAACTTTTTCTGAAAAGGCAAACGTCTGGCTCCTTCTCCCACAAGGAAGCTGCCAGCCCTGAAATCATTGCAGGTGTGCACTATCCCACTGCAGCCTATCCACAGGCACAACAGCACTGGGGATCTCTGCTTTCCCAGAGACTCAGCATGTCACGGTGCTTGTTCGCGGCAGAAACTTTTTTAAAAAGGCAAACGTCTGGCTCCTTCTCCCACAAGGAAGCTGCCAGCCCTGAAAGATCTTGCTGGTCTTCACTATCCCACTGCAGCCTATCCACAGGCACAACAGCACTGGGGATCTCTGCTTTCCCAGAGACTCAGCATGTCACGGTGCTCGCTCTCGGCAGAAACTTTTTCTGAAAAGGCAAACGTCCGGCTCCTTCTCCCACAAGGAAGCTGCCAGCCCTGAAATCTCTTGCAGGTCTGCACTATCCCACTGCAGCCTATCCACAGGCACAACAGCACTGGGGATCTCTGCTTTCCCAGAGACTCAGCATGTCACACTGCTTGTTCGCGGCAGAAACTTTTTCTGAAAAGGCAAACGTCTGGCTCCTTCTCCCACAAGGAAGCTGCCAGCCCTGAAAGACCTCGCTGGTCTTCACTATCCCTCTGCAGCCAATCTTTAGCCGCAGCAGCACTGGGGATCTCTGCTTTCCCAGAGACTCAGCATGTCACGGTGCTTGTTCGCGGCAGAAACTTTTTCTGAAAAGGCAAACGTCTGACTCCTTCTCCCACAAGGATGCTGCCAGCCCTGAAAGATCTTGCTGGTCTTCACTATCCCACTGCAGCCTATCCACAGGCACAACAGCACTGGGGATCTCTGCTTTCCCAGAGACTCAGCATGTCACACTGCTTGTTCGCGGCAGAAACTTTTTCTGAATAGGCAAACGTCTGACTCCTTCTCCCACAAGGAAGCTGCCAGCCCTGAAATCTCTTGCAGGTCTGCACTATCCCTCTGCAGCCAATCTTTAGCCGCAGCAGCACTGGGGATCTCTGCTTCCCCAGAGACCCAGCATGTCACAGTGCTCCCTCTCGGCAGAAAATTTTTAAAAAGGCAAACGTCTGGCTCCTTCTCCCACAAGGAAGCTGCCAGCCCTGAAAGATCTTGCTGGTCTTCACTATCCCACTGCAGCCTATCCACAGGCACAACAGCACTGGGGATCTCTGCTTTCCCAGAGAGTCAGCATGTCACACTGCTTGTTCACGGCAGAAACTTTTTCTGAATAGGCAAACGTCTGGCTCCTTCTCCCACAAGGAAGCTGCCAGCCTGTAATCTCTAGCAGGTCTGCACTATCCCACTGCAGCCTATCTACAGGCACAACAGCACTGGGGATCTCTGCTTTCCCAGAGACTCAGCATGTCACACTGCTTGTTCGCAGCAGAAACTTTTTCTGAAAAGACAAACGTCCGGCTCCTTCCCCCACAAGGAAGCTGCCAGCCCTGAAAGATCTTGCTGGTCTTCACTATCCCTCTGCAGCCAATCTTTAGCCGCAGCAGCACTGGGGATCTCTGCTTTCCCAGAGACCCAGCATGTCACAGTGCTCGCTCTCGGCAGAAACTTTTTTAAAAGGCAAACGTCTGGCTCCTTCGCCCACAAGGAAGCTGCCAGCCCTGAAAGATCTTGCTGGTCTTCACTATTCCACTGCAGCCTATCCACAGGCACAACAGCACTGGGGATCTCTGCTTTCCCAGAGACTCAGCATGTCACACTGCTTGTTCGCGGCAGAAACTTTTTCTGAAAAGGCAAACGTCTGGCTCCTTCTCCCACAAGGAAGCTGGCAGCCCTGAAAGATCTTGCTGGTCTTCACTATCCCTCTGCAGCCTATCTTTAGCCGCAGCAGCAGTGGGGATCTCTGCTTTCCCAGAGACTCAGCATGTCACGGTGCTTGTTCGCAGCAGAAACTTTTTTTAAAAAGGCAAACGTCTGGCTCCTTCTCCCACAAGGAAGCTGCCAGCCCTGAAAGATCTTGCTGGTCTTCACTATCCCACTGCAGCCTATCCACAGGCACAACAGCACTGGGGATCTCTGCTTTCCCAGAGACTCAGCATGTCACACTGCTTGTTCGCGGCAGAAACGTTTTCTGAAAAGGCAAACGTCTGACTCCTTCTCCCACAAGGAAGCTGCCAGCCCTGAAATCTCTTGCAGGTCTGCACTATCCCTCTGCAGCCAATCTTTAGCCGCAGCAGCACTGGGGATCTCTGCTTTCCCAGAGACCCAGCATGTCACAGTGCTCGCTCTCGGCAGAAACTTTTTTAAAAAGGCAAACGTCTGGCTCCTTCTCCCACAAGGAAGCTGCCACCCCTGAAAGATCTTGCTGGTCTTCACTATCCCACTGCAGCCTATCCACAGGCACAACAGCACTGGGGATCTCTGCTTTCCCAGAGACCAGCATGTACACTGCTTGTTCGCAGCAGAAACTTTTTCTGAAAAGGCAAACGTCTGGCTCCTTCTCCCACAAGGAAGCTGCCAGCCCTGAAATCATTGCAGGTCTGCACTATCCCACTGCAGCCTATCCACAGGCACAACAGCACTGGGGATCTCTGCTTTCCCAGAGACTCAGCATGTCACACTGCTTGTTCGCGGCAGAAACTTTTTCTGAAAAGGCAAACGTCTGGCTCCTTCTCCCACAAGGAAGCTGCCAGCCCTGAAATCTCTTGCAGGTCTGCACTATCCCTCTGCAGCCAATCTTTAGCCGCAGCAGCACTGGGGATCTCTGCTTTCCCAGAGACCCAGCATGTCACGGTGCTCGCTCTCGGCAGAAACTTTTTCTGAAAAGGCAAACGTCCGGCTCCTTCTCCCACAAGGAAGCTGCCAGCCCTGAAATCTCTTGCAGGTCTGCACTATCCCACTGCAGCCTATCCACAGGCACAACAGCACTGGGGATCTCTGCTTTCCCAGAGACTCAGCATGTCACACTGCTTGTTCGCGGCAGAAACTTTTTCTGAAAAGGCAAACGTCTGACTCCTTCTCCCACAAGGAAGCTGCCAGCCCTGAAAGACCTCGCTGGTCTTCACTATCCCTCTGCAGCCAATCTTTAGCCGCAGCAGCACTGGGGATCTCTGCTTTCCCAGAGACTCAGCATGTCACACTGCTTGTTCGCGCCAGAAACTTTTTCTGAAAAGGCAAACGTCTGGCTCCTTCTCCCACAAGGAAGCTGCCAGCCCTGAAAGATCTTGCTGGTCTTCACTATCCCACTGCAGCCTATCCACAGGCACAACAGCACTGGGGATCTCTGCTTTCCCAGAGACTCAGCATGTCACACTGCTTGTTCGCGGCAGAAACTTTTTCTGAATAGGCAAACGTCTGACTCCTTCTCCCACAAGGAAGCTGCCAGCCCTGAAATCTCTTGCAGGTCTGCACTATCCCTCTGCAGACAATCTTTAGCCGCAGCAGCACTGGGGATCTCTGCTTTCCCAGAGACCCAGCATGTCACAGTGCTCGCTCTCGGCAGAAAATTTTTTAAAAAGGCAAACATCTGGCTCCTTCTCCCACAAGGAAGCTGCCAGCCCTGAAAGATCTTGCTGGTCTTCACTATCCCACTGCAGCCTATCCACAGGCACAACAGCACTGGGGATCTCTGCTTTCCCAGAGACTCAGCATGTCACACTGCTTGTTCGCGCCAGAAACTTTTTCTGAAAAGGCAAACGTCTGGCTCCTTCTCCCACAAGGAAGCTGCCAGCCCTGAAAGATCTTGCTGGTCTTCACTATCCCACTGCAGCCTATCCACAGGCACAACAGCACTGGGGATCTCTGCTTTCCCAGAGACTCAGCATGTCACACTGCTTGTTCGCGGCAGAAACTTTTTCTGAAAAGGCAAACGTCTGGCTCCTTCTCCCACAAGGAAGCTGCCAGCCCTGAAATCTCTTGCAGGTCTTCACTAATCCCTCTGCAGCCTATCTTTAGCCGCAGCAGCACTGGGGATCTCTGCTTTCCCAGAGACTCAGCATGTCACGGTGCTTGTTCGCGGCAGAAACTTTTTTTAAAAAGGCAAACGTCTGGCTCCTTCTCCCACAAGGAAGCTGCCAGCCCTGAAAGATCTTGCTGGTCTTCACTATCCCACTGCAGCCTATCCACAGGCACAACAGCACTGGGGATCTCTGCTTTCCCAGAGACTCAGCATGTCACACTGCTTGTTCGCGCCAGAAACTTTTTCTGAAAAGGCAAACGTCCGGCTCCTTCTCCCACAAGGAAGCTGCCAGCCCTGTAATCTCTTGCAGGTCTTCACTATCCCTCTGCAGCCTATCTTTAGCCGCAGCAGCAGTGGGGATCTCTGCTTTCCCAGAGACTCAGCATGTCACACTGCTTGTTCGCGGCAGAAACTTTTTTTAAAAAGGCAAACGTCTGGCTCCTTCTCCCACAAGGAAGCTGCCAGCCCTGAAAGATCTTGCTGGTCTTCATTATCCCACTGCAGCCTATCCACAGGCACAACAGCACTGGGGATCTCTGCTTTCCCAGAGTCTCAGCATGTCACACTGCTTGTTCGCAGCAGAAACTTTTTCTGAAAAGGCAAACGTCTGACTCCTTCTCCCAAAAGGAAGCTGCCAGCCCTGAAATCTCTTGCAGGTCTGCACTATCCCTCTGCAGCCTATCTTTAGCCGCAGCAGCACTGGGGATCTCTGCTTTCCCAGATACTCAGCATGTCACGGTGCTTGTTCGCGGCAGAAACTTTTTTTAAAAAGGCAAACGTCTGGCTCCTTCTCCCACAAGGAAGCTGCCAGCCCTGAAAGATCTTGCAGGTCTGCACTATCCCTCTGCAGCCAATCTTTAGCCGCAGCAGCACTGGGGATCTCTGCTTTCCCAGAGACCCAGCATGTCACGGTGCTCGCTCTCGGCAGAAACTTTTTCTGAAAAGGCAAACGTCCGGCTCCTTCTCCCACAAGGAAGCTGCCAGCCCTGAAATCTCTTGCAGGTCTGCACTATCCCACTGCAGCCTATCCACAGGCACAACAGCACTGGGGATCTCTGCTTTCCCAGAGACTCAGCATGTCACACTGCTTGTTCGCAGCAGAAACTTTTTCTGAAAAGACAAACGTCCGGCTCCTTCCCCCACAAGGAAGCTGCCAGCCCTGAAAGATCTTGCTGGTCTTCACTATCCCTCTGCAGCCAATCTTTAGCCGCAGCAGCACTGGGGATCTCTGCTTTCCCAGAGACCCAGCATGTCACGGTGCTCGCTCTCGGCAGAAACTTTTTTAAAAGGCAAACGTCTGGCTCCTTCTCCCACAAGGAAGCTGCCAGCCCTGAAAGATCTTGCTGTTCTTCACTATCCCACTGCAGCCTATCCACAGGCACAACAGCACTGGGGATCTCTGCTTTCCCAGAGACTCAGCATGTCACACTGCTTGTTCGCGGCAGAAACTTTTTCTGAAAAGGCAAACGTCTGGCTCCTTCTCCCACAAGGAAGCTGGCAGCCCTGAAAGATCTTGCTGGTCTTCACTATCCCTCTGCAGCCTATCTTTAGCCGCAGCAGCAGTGGGGATCTCTGCTTTCCCAGAGACTCAGCATGTCACGGTGCTTGTTCGCAGCAGAAACTTTTTTTAAAAAGGCAAACGTCTGGCTCCTTCTCCCACAAGGAAGCTGCCAGCCCTGAAAGATCTTGCTGGTCTTCACTATCCCACTGCAGCCTATCCACAGGCACAACAGCACTGGGGATCTCTGCTTTCCCAGAGACTCAGCATGTCACACTGCTTGTTCGCGGCAGAAACGTTTTCTGAAAAGGCAAACGTCTGACTCCTTCTCCCACAAGGAAGCTGCCAGCCCTGAAATCTCTTGCAGGTCTGCACTATCCCTCTGCAGCCAATCTTTAGCCGCAGCAGCACTGGGGATCTCTGCTTTCCCAGAGACCCAGCATGTCACAGTGCTCGCTCTCGGCAGAAACTTTTTTAAAAAGGCAAACGTCTGGCTCCTTCTCCCACAGGGAAGCTGCCAGCCCTGAAAGATCTTACTGGTCTTCACTATCCCACTGCAGCCTATCCACAGGCACAACAGCACTGGGGATCTCTGCTTTCCCAGAGACTCAGCATGTCACACTGCTTGTTCGCAGCAGAAACTTTTTCTGAAAAGGCAAACGTCTGGCTCCTTCTCCCACAAGGAAGCTGCCAGCCCTGAAAGATCTTGCTGGTCTTCACTATCCCACTGCAGCCTATCCACAGGCACAACAGCACTGGGGATCTCTGCTTTCCCAGAGACTCAGCATGTCACACTGCTTGTTCGCGGCAGAAACTTTTTCTGAAAAGGCAAACGTCTGGCTCCTTCTCCCACAAGGAAGCTGCCAGCCCTGAAATCTCTTGCAGGTCTGCACTATCCCTCTGCAGCCAATCTTTAGCCGCAGCAGCACTGGGGATCTCTGCTTTCCCAGAGACCCAGCATGTCACGGTGCTCGCTCTCGGCAGAAACTTTTTCTGAAAAGGCAAACGTCCGGCTCCTTCTCCCAGAAGGAAGCTGCCAGCCCTGAAATCTCTTGCAGGTCTGCACTATCCCACTGCAGCCTATCCACAGGCACAACAGCACTGGGGATCTCTGCTTTCCCAGAGACTCAGCATGTCACACTGCTTGTTCGCAGCAGAAACTTTTTCTGAAAAGACAAACGTCCGGCTCCTTCCCCCACAAGGAAGCTGCCAGCCCTGAAAGATCTTGCTGGTCTTCACTATCCCTCTGCAGCCAATCTTTAGCCGCAGCAGCACTGGGGATCTCTGCTTTCCCAGAGACCCAGCATGTCACGGTGCTCGCTCTCGGCAGAAACTTTTTTAAAAGGCAAACGTCTGGCTCCTTCTCCCACAAGGAAGCTGCCAGCCCTGAAAGATCTTGCTGTTCTTCACTATTCCACTGCAGCCTATCCACAGGCACAACAGCACTGGGGATCTCTGCTTTCCCAGAGACTCAGCATGTCACACTGCTTGTTCGCGGCAGAAACTTTTTCTGAAAAGGCAAACGTCTGGCTCCTTCTCCCACAAGGAAGCTGGCAGCCCTGAAAGATCTTGCTGGTCTTCACTATCCCTCTGCAGCCTATCTTTAGCCGCAGCAGCAGTGGGGATCTCTGCTTTCCCAGAGACTCAGCATGTCACGGTGCTTGTTCGCAGCAGAAACTTTTTTTAAAAAGGCAAACGTCTGGCTCCTTCTCCCACAAGGAAGCTGCCAGCCCTGAAAGATCTTGCTGGTCTTCACTATCCCACTGCAGCCTATCCACAGGCACAACAGCACTGGGGATCTCTGCTTTCCCAGAGACTCAGCATGTCACACTGCTTGTTCGCGGCAGAAACGTTTTCTGAAAAGGCAAACGTCTGACTCCTTCTCCCACAAGGAAGCTGCCAGCCCTGAAATCTCTTGCAGGTCTGCACTATCCCTCTGCAGCCAATCTTTAGCCGCAGCAGCACTGGGGATCTCTGCTTTCCCAGAGACCCAGCATGTCACAGTGCTCGCTCTCGGCAGAAACTTTTTTAAAAAGGCAAACGTCTGGCTCCTTCTCCCACAGGGAAGCTGCCAGCCCTGAAAGATCTTACTGGTCTTCACTATCCCACTGCAGCCTATCCACAGGCACAACAGCACTGGGGATCTCTGCTTTCCCAGAGACTCAGCATGTCACACTGCTTGTTCGCAGCAGAAACTTTTTCTGAAAAGGCAAACGTCTGGCTCCTTCTCCCACAAGGAAGCTGCCAGCCCTGAAAGATCTTGCTGGTCTTCACTATCCCACTGCAGCCTATCCACAGGCACAACAGCACTGGGGATCTCTGCTTTCCCAGAGACTCAGCATGTCACACTGCTTGTTCGCGGCAGAAACTTTTTCTGAAAAGGCAAACGTCTGGCTCCTTCTCCCACAAGGAAGCTGCCAGCCCTGAAATCTCTTGCAGGTCTGCACTATCCCTCTGCAGCCAATCTTTAGCCGCAGCAGCACTGGGGATCTCTGCTTTCCCAGAGACCCAGCATGTCACGGTGCTCGCTCTCGGCAGAAACTTTTTCTGAAAAGGCAAACGTCCGGCTCCTTCTCCCACAAGGAAGCTGCCAGCCCTGAAATCTCTTGCAGGTCTGCACTATCCCACTGCAGCCTATCCACAGGCACAACAGCACTGGGGATCTCTGCTTTCCCAGAGACTCAGCATGTCACACTGCTTGTTCGCGGCAGAAACTTTTTCTGAAAAGGCAAACGTCTGACTCCTTCTCCCACAAGGAAGCTGCCAGCCCTGAAAGACCTCGCTGGTCTTCACTATCCCTCTGCAGCCAATCTTTAGCCGCAGCAGCACTGGGGATCTCTGCTTTCCCAGAGACTCAGCATGTCACCGTGCTTGTTCGCGGCAGAAACTTTTTCTGAAAAGGCAAACGTCTGGCTCCTTCTCCCACAAGGAAGCTGCCAGCCCTGAAAGATCTTGCTGGTCTTCACTATCCCACTGCAGCCTATCCACAGGCACAACAGCACTGGGGATCTCTGCTTTCCCAGAGACTCAGCATGTCACACTGCTTGTTCGCGGCAGAAACTTTTTCTGAATAGGCAAACGTCTGACTCCTTCTCCCACAAGGAAGCTGCCAGCCCTGAAATCTCTTGCAGGTCTGCACTATCCCTCTGCAGACAATCTTTAGCCGCAGCAGCACTGGGGATCTCTGCTTTCCCGGAGACCCAGCATGTCACAGTGCTCGCTCTCGGCAGAAAATTTTTTAAAAAGGCAAACATCTGGCTCCTTCTCCCACAAGGAAGCTGCCAGCCCTGAAAGATCTTGCTGGTCTTCACTATCCCACTGCAGCCTATCCACAGGCACAACAGCACTGGGGATCTCTGCTTTCCCAGAGACTCAGCATGTCACACTGCTTGTTCGCGCCAGAAACTTTTTCTGAAAAGGCAAACGTCTGGCTCCTTCTCCCACAAGGAAGCTGCCAGCCCTGAAAGATCTTGCTGGTCTTCACTATCCCACTGCAGCCTATCCACAGGCACAACAGCACTGGGGATCTCTGCTTTCCCAGAGACTCAGCATGTCACACTGCTTGTTCGCGGCAGAAACTTTTTCTGAAAAGGCAAACGTCTGGCTCCTTCTCCCACAAGGAAGCTGCCAGCCCTGAAATCTCTTGCAGGTCTTCACTAATCCCTCTGCAGCCTATCTTTAGCCGCAGCAGCACTGGGGATCTCTGCTTTCCCAGAGACTCAGCATGTCACCGTGCTTGTTCGCGGCAGAAACTTTTTTTAAAAAGGCAAACGTCTGGCTCCTTCTCCCACAAGGAAGCTGCCAGCCCTGAAAGATCTTGCTGGTCTTCACTATCCCACTGCAGCCTATCCACAGGCACAACAGCACTGGGGATCTCTGCTTTCCCAGAGACTCAGCATGTCACACTGCTTGTTCGCGCCAGAAACTTTTTCTGAAAAGGCAAACGTCCGGCTCCTTCTCCCACAAGGAAGCTGCCAGCCCTGTAATCTCTTGCAGGTCTTCACTATCCCTCTGCAGCCTATCTTTAGCCGCAGCAGCAGTGGGGATCTCTGCTTTCCCAGAGACTCAGCATGTCACACTGCTTGTTCGCGGCAGAAACTTTTTTTAAAAAGGCAAACGTCTGGCTCCTTCTCCCACAAGGAAGCTGCCAGCCCTGAAAGATCTTGCTGGTCTTCATTATCCCACTGCAGCCTATCCACAGGCACAACAGCACTGGGGATCTCTGCTTTCCCAGAGACTCAGCATGTCACACTGCTTGTTCGCAGCAGAAACTTTTTCTGAAAAGGCAAACGTCTGACTCCTTCTCCCAAAAGGAAGCTGCCAGCCCTGAAATCTCTTGCAGGTCTGCACTATCCCTCTGCAGCCTATCTTTAGCCGCAGCAGCACTGGGGATCTCTGCTTTCCCAGATACTCAGCATGTCACGGTGCTTGTTCGCGGCAGAAACTTTTTTTAAAAAGGCAAACGTCTGGCTCCTTCTCCCACAAGGAAGCTGCCAGCCCTGAAAGATCTTGCAGGTCTGCACTATCCCTCTGCAGCCAATCTTTAGCCGCAGCAGCACTGGGGATCTCTGCTTTCCCAGAGACCCAGCATGTCACGGTGCTCGCTCTCGGCAGAAACTTTTTCTGAAAAGGCAAACGTCCGGCTCCTTCTCCCACAAGGAAGCTGCCAGCCCTGAAATCTCTTGCAGGTCTGCACTATCCCACTGCAGCCTATCCACAGGCACAACAGCACTGGGGATCTCTGCTTTCCCAGAGACTCAGCATGTCACACTGCTTGTTCGCGGCAGAAACTTTTTCTGAAAAGGCAAACGTCTGACTCCTTCTCCCACAAGGATGCTGCCAGCCCTGAAAGATCTTGCTGGTCTTCACTATCCCACTGCAGCCTATCCACAGGCACAACAGCACTGGGGATCTCTGCTTTCCCAGAGACTCAGCATGTCACACTGCTTGTTCGCGCCAGAAACTTTTTCTGAAAAGGCAAACGTCTGGCTCCTTCTCCCACAAGGAAGCTGCCAGCCCTGAAATCTCTTGCAGGTCTGCACTATCCCACTGCAGCCTATCCACAGGCACAAGTGCACTGGGGATCTCTGCTTTCCCAGAGACTCAGCATGTCACACTGCTTGTTCGCGGCAGAAACTTTTTCTGAAAAGGCAAACGTCTGGCTCCTTCTCCCACAAGGAAGCTGCCAGCCCTGTTATCTCTTGCAGGTCTTCACTAATCCCTCTGCAGCCTATCTTTAGCCGCAGCAGCACTGGGGATCTCTGCTTTCCCAGAGACTCAGCATGTCACGGTGCTTGTTCGCGGCAGAAACTTTTTTTAAAAAGGCAAACGTCTGGCTCCTTCTCCCACAAGGAAGCTGCCAGCCCTGAAAGATCTTGCTGGTCTTCACTATCCCACTGCAGCCTATCCACAGGCACAACAGCACTGGGGATCTCTGCTTTCCCAGAGACTCAGCATGTCACACTGCTTGTTCGCAGCAGAAACTTTTTCTGAATAGGCAAACGTCTGACTCCTTCTCCCGCAAGGAAGCTGCCAGCCCTGAAATCTCTTGCAGTTCTGCACTATCCCACTGCAGCCAATCTTTAGCAGCAGAAGCACTGGCGATCTCTGCTTTCCCAAAGACTCAGCATGTCACGCTGCTTGTTCGCAGCAGAAACTTTTTTAAAAAGGCAAACGTCTGGCTCCTTCTCCCACAAGGAAGCTGCCAGCCCTGAAATCTCTTGCAGGTCTGCACTATCCCACTGCAGCCTATCCACAGGCACAACAGCACTGGGGATCTCTGCTTTCCCAGAGACTCAGCATGTCACACTGCTTGTTCGCGGCAGAAACTTTTTCTCAAAAGACAAACGTCTGACTCCTTCTCCCACAAGGAAGCTGCCAGCCCTGAAAGACCTCGCTGGTCTTCACTATCCCTCTGCAGCCTATCTTTAGCCGCAGCAGCACTGGGGATCTCTGCTTTCCCAGATACCCAGCATGTCACGGTGCTCGCTCTCGGCAGAAACTTTTTCTGAAAAGGCAAACGTCCGGCTCCTTCTCCCACAAGGAAGCTGCCAGCCCTGTAATCTCTTGCAGGTCTGCACTATCCCTCTGCAGCCAATCTTTAGCCGCAGCAGCACTGGGGATCTCTGCTTTCCCAGAAACCCAGCATGTCACGGTGCTCGCTCTCGGCAGAAACTTTTTCTGAAAAGGCAAACGTCCGGCTCCTTCTCCCACAAGGAAGCTGCCAGCCCTGAAATCTCTTGCAGGTCTGCACTATCCCACTGCAGCCTATCCACAGGCACAACAGCAATGGGGATCTCTGCTTTCCCAGAGACTCAGCATGTCACACTGCTTGTTCGCGGCAGAAACTTTTTCTGAAAAGGCAAACGTCTGACTCCTTCTCCCACAAGGAAGCTGCCAGCCCTGAAAGACCTCGCTGGTCTTCACTATCCCTCTGCAGCCAATCTTTAGCCACAGCAGCACTGGGGATCTCTGCTTTCCCAGATACCCAGCATGTCACGGTGCTCGCTCTCGGCAGAAACTTTTTCTGAAAAGGCAAACGTCCGGCTCCTTCTCCCACAAGGAAGCTGCCAGCCCGTTAATCTCTTGCAGGTCTTCACTATCCCTCTGCAGCCTATCTTTAGCCGCAGCAGCACTGGGGATCTCTGCTTTCCCAGAGACTCAGCATGTCACGGTGCTTGTTCGCGGCAGAAACTTTTTTTAAAAAGGCAAACGTCTGGCTCCTTCTCCCACAAGGAAGCTGCCAGCCCTGAAAGATCTTGCTGGTCTTCACTATCCCACTGCAGCCTATCCACAGGCACAACAGCACTGGGGATCTCTGCTTTCCCAGAGACTCAGCATGTCACACTGCTTGTTCGCGCCAGAAACGTTTTCTGAAAAGGCAAACGTCTGGCTCCTTCTCCCGCAAGGAAGCTGCCAGCCCTGAAATCTCTTGCAGGTCTGCACTATCCCTCTGCAGCCAATCTTTAGCCGCAGCAGCACTGGGGATCTCTGCTTTCCCAGAGACCCAGCATGTCACAGTGCTCGCTCTCGGCAGAATCTTTTTTAAAAAGGCAAACGTCTGGCTCCTTCTCCCACAAGGAAGCTGCCAGCCCTGAAAGATCTTGCTGGTCTGCACTATCCCACTGCAGCCTATCCACAGGCACAACAGCACTGGGGATCTCTGCTTTCCCAGAGACTCAGCATGTCACACTGCTTGTTCGCGGCAGAAACTTTTTCTGAAAAGGCAAACGTCCGGCTCCTTCTCCCACAAGGAAGCTGCCAGCCCTGTAATCTCTTGCAGGTCTTCACTATCCCTCTTCAGCCTATCTTTAGCCGCAGCAGCAGTGGGGATCTCTGCTTTCCCAGAGACTCAGCATGTCACGGTGCTTGTTCGCGGCAGAAACTTTTTTTAAAAAGGCAAACGTCTGGCTCCTTCTCCCACAAGGAAGCTGCCAGCCCTGAAAGATCTTGCTGGTCTTCATTATCCCACTGCAGCCTATCCACAGGCACAACAGCACTGGGGATCTCTGCTTTCCCAGAGACTCAGCATGTCACACTGCTTGTTCGCAGCAGAAACTTTTTCTGAAAAGGCAAACGTCTGGCTCCTTCTGCCACAAGGAAGCTGCCAGCCCTGAAAGATCTTGCTGGTCTTCACTATCCCACTGCAGCCTATCCACAGGCACAACAGCAATGGGGATCTCTGCTTTCCCAGAGACTCAGCATGTCACACTGCTTGTTCGCAGCAGAAACTTTTCTGAAAAGGCAAACGTCTGACTCCTTCTCCCAAAAGGAAGCTGCCAGCCCTGAAATCTCTTGCAGGTCTGCACTATCCCTCTGCAGCCAATCTTTAGCCGCAGCAGCACTGGGGATCTCTGCTTTCCCAGAGACCCAGCATGTCACGGTGCTCGCTCTCGGCAGAAACTTTTTCTGAAAAGGAAAACGTCCGGCTCCTTCTCCCACAAGGAAGCTGCCAGCCCTGAAATCTCTTGCAGGTCTGCACTATCCCACTGCAGCCTATCCACAGGCACAACAGCACTGGGGATCTCTGCTTTCCCAGAGACTCAGCATGTCACACTGCTTGTTCGCGGCAGAAACTTTTTCTGAAAAGGCAAACGTCTGACTCCTTCTCCCACAAGGAAGCTGCCAGCCCTGAAAGACCTCGCTGGTCTTCACTATCCCTCTGCAGCCAATCTTTAGCCGCAGCAGCACTGGGGATCTCTGCTTTCCCAGAGACTCAGCATGTCACCGTGCTTGTTCGCGGCAGAAACTTTTTCTGAAAAGGCAAACGTCTGACTCCTTCTCCCACAAGGATGCTGCCAGTCCTGAAAGATCTTGCTGGTCTTCACTATCCCACTGCAGCCTATCCACAGGCACAACAGCACTGGGGATCTCTGCTTTCCCAGAGACTCAGCATGTCACACTGCTTGTTCGCGGCAGAAACTTTTTCTGAATAGGCAAACGTCTGACTCCTTCTCCCACAAGGAAGCTGCCAGCCCTGAAATCTCTTGCAGGTCTGCACTATCCCTCTGCAGCCAATCTTTAGCCGCAGCAGCACTGGGGATCTCTGCTTCCCCAGAGACCCAGCATGTCACAGTGCTCCCTCTCGGCAGAAAATTTTTAAAAAGGCAAACGTCTGGCTCCCTCTCCCACAAGGAAGCTGCCAGCCCTGAAAGATCTGCTGGTCTTCACCGCCCACTGCAGCCTATCCACAGGCACAACAGCACTGGGGATCTCTGCTTTCCCAGAGACTCAGCATGTCACGGTGCTTGTTCGCGGCAGAAACTTTTTTTAAAAAGGCAAACGTCTGGCTCCTTCTCCCACAAGGAAGCTGCCAGCCCTGAAAGATCTTGCTGGTCTTCACTATCCCACTGCAGCCTATCCACAGGCACAACAGCACTGGGGATCTCTGCTTTCCCAGAGACTCAGCATGTCACACTGCTTGTTCGCAGCAGAAACTTTTTCTGAATAGGCAAACGTCTGACTCCTTCTCCCACAAGGAAGCTGCCAGCCCTGAAATCTCTTGCAGGTCTGCACTATCCCTCTGCAGCCTATCTTTAGCCGCAGCAGCACTGGGGATCTCTGCTTTCCCAGAGACCCAGCATGTCACAGTGCTCGCTCTCGGCAGAAACTTTTTTAAAAAGGCAAACGTCTGGCTCCTTCTCCCACAAGGAAGCTGCCAGCCCTGAAAGATCTTGCTGGTCTTCACTATCCCACTGCAGCCTATCCACAGGCACAACAGCACTGGGGATCTCTGCTTTCCCAGAGACTCAGCATGTCACACTGCTTGTTCGCGGCAGAAACTTTTTCTGAATAGGCAAACGTCTGGCTCCTTCTCCCACAAGGAAGCTGCCAGCCCTGTAATCTCTAGCAGGTCTGCACTATCCCACTGCAGCCTATCTACAGGCACAACAGCACTGGGGATCTCTGCTTTCCCAGAGACTCAGCATGTCACACTGCTTGTTCGCAGCAGAAACTTTTTCTGAAAAGACAAACGTCTGGCTCCTTCTCCCACAAGGAAGCTGCCAGCCCTGAAAGATCTTGCTGGTCTTCACTATCCCTCTGCAGCCTATCTTTAGCCGCAGCAGCACTGGGGATCTCTGCTTTCCCAGAGACTCAGCATGTCACGGTGCTCGCTCTCGGCAGAAACTTTTTTAAAAGGCAAACGTCTGGCTCCTTCTCCCACAAGGAAGCTGCCAGCCCTGAAAGATCTTGCTGGTCTTCACTATTCCACTGCAGCCTATCCACAGGCACAACAGCACTGGGGATCTCTGCTTTCCCAGAGACTCAGCATGTCACACTGCTTGTTCGCAGCAGAAACTTTTTCTGAAAAGGCAAACGTCTGGCTCCTTCTCCCACAAGGAAGCTGCCAGGCCTGAAAGATCTTGCTGGTCTGCACTATCCCACTGCAGCCTATCCACAGGCACAACAGCACTGGGGATCTCTGCTTTCCCAGAGACCAGCATGTACACTGCTTGTTCGCAGCAGAAACTTTTTCTGAAAAGGCAAACGTCTGGCTCCTTCTCCCACAAGGAAGCTGCCAGCCCTGAAATCATTGCAGGTCTGCACTATCCCACTGCAGCCTATCCACAGGCACAACAGCACTGGGGATCTCTGCTTTCCCAGAGACTCAGCATGTCACACTGCTTGTTCGCGGCAGAAACTTTTTCTGAAAAGGCAAACGTCTGGCTCCTTCTCCCACAAGGAAGCTGCCAGCCCTGAAAGATCTTGCAGGTCTGCACTATCCCTCTGCAGCCAATCTTTAGCCGCAGCAGCACTGGGGATCTCTGCTTTCCCAGAGACCCAGCATGTCACGGTGCTCGCTCTCGGCAGAAACTTTTTCTGAAAAGGCAAACGTCCGGCTCCTTCTCCCACAAGGAAGCTGCCAGCCCTGAAATCTCTTGCAGGTCTCCACTATCCCACTGCAGCCTATCCACAGGCACAACAGCACTGGGGATCTCTGCTTTCCCAGAGACTCAGCATGTCACACTGCTTGTTCGCGGCAGAAACTTTTTCTGAAAAGGCAAACGTCTGACTCCTTCTCCCACAAGGAAGCTGCCAGCCCTGAAAGACCTCGCTGGTCTTCACTATCCCTCTGCAGCCAATCTTTAGCCGCAGCAGCACTGGGGATCTCTGCTTTCCCAGAGACTCAGCATGTTACCGTGCTTGTTCGCGGCAGAAACTTTTTCTGAATAGGCAAACGTCTGACTCCTTCTCCCACAAGGAAGCTGCCAGCCCTGAAATCTCTTGCAGGTCTGCACTATCCCTCTGCAGCCAATCTTTAGCCGCAGCAGCACTGGGGATCTCTGCTTCCCCAGAGACCCAGCATGTCACAGTGCTCCCTCTCGGCAGAAAATTTTTAAAAAGGCAAACGTCTGGCTCCTTCTCCCACAAGGAAGCTGCCAGCCCTGAAAGATCTTGCTGGTCTTCACTATCCCACTGCAGCCTATCCACAGGCACAACAGCACTGGGGATCTCTGCTTTCCCAGAGACTCAGCATGTCACGGTGCTTGTTCGCGGCAGAAACTTTTTCTGAAAAGGCAAACGTCTGGCTCCTTCTCCCACAAGGAAGCTGCCAGCCCTGAAATCTCTTGCAGGTCTGCACTATCCCACTGCAGCCTATCCACAGGCACAACAGCACTGGGGATCTCTGCTTTCCCAGAGACTCAGCATGTCACACTGCTTGTTCGCAGCAGAAACTTTTTCTGAAAAGGCAAACGTGTGGCTCCTTCTCCCACAAGGAAGCTGCCAGCCCTGAAATCTCTTGCAGGTCTGCACTATCCCTCTGCAGACAATCTTTAGCCGCAGCAGCACTGGGGATCTCTGCTTTCCCAGAGACCCAGCATGTCACAGTGCTCGCTCTCGGCAGAATCTTTTTTAAAAAGGCAAACGTCTGGCTTTCTCTCCCACAAGGAAGCTGCCAGCCCTGAAAGATCTTGCTGGTCTTCACTATCCCACTGCAGCCTATCCACAGGCACAACAGCACTGGGGATCTCTGCTTTCCCAGAGACCCAGCATGTCACAGTGCTTGCTCTCGGCAGAAACTTTTTTAAAAAGGCAAACGTCTGGCTCCTTCTCCCACAAGGAAGCTGCCAGCCCTGAAAGATCTTGCAGGTCTGCACTATCCCACTGCAGCCTATCCACAGGCACAACAGCACTGGGGATCTCTGCTTTCCCAGAGACTCAGCATGTCACATTGCTTGTTCGCGGCAGAAACTTTTTCTGAAAAGGCAAACGTCCGGCTCCTTCCCCCACAAGGAAGCTGCCAGCCCTGTAATCTCTTGCAGGTCTGCACTAATCCCTCTGCAGCCTATCTTTAGCCGCAGCAGCACTGGGGATCTCTGCTTTCCCAGAGACCCAGCATGTCACAGTGCTCGCTCTCGGCAGAATTTTTTTAAAAAGGCAAACGTCTGGCTCCTTCTCCCACAAGGAAGCTGCCAGCCCTGAAATCTCTTGCAGGTCTGCACTATCCCACTGCAGCCAATCTTTAGCCGCAGCAGCACTGGGGATCTCTGCTTTCCCAGAGACGCATCATGTCACGGTGCTCGCTCTCGGCAGAAACTTTTTCTGAAAAGGCAAACGTCCGGCTCCTTCTCCCACAAGGAAGCTGCCAGCCCTGAAATCTCTTGCAGGTCTGCACTATCCCACTGCACCCTATCCACAGGCACAACAGCACTGGGGATCTCTGCTTTCCCAGAGACTCAGCATGTCACACTGCTTGTTCGCGGCAGAAACTTTTTCTGAAAAGGCAAACGTCTGACTCCTTCTCCCACAAGGAAGCTGCCAGCCCTGAAAGACCTCGCTGGTCTTCACTATCCCTCTGCAGCCAATCTTTAGCCGCAGCAGCACTGGGGATCTCTGCTTTCCCAGAGACTCAGCATGTCACCGTGCTTGTTCGCGGCAGAAACTTTTTCTGAAAAGGCAAACGTCTGGCTCCTTCTCCCACAAGGAAGCTGCCAGCCCTGAAAGATCTTGCTGGTCTTCACTATCCCACTGCAGACAATCTTTAGCCGCAGCAGCACTGGGGATCTCTGCTTTCCCAGAGACCCAGCATGTCACAGTGCTCGCTCTCGGCAGAATCTTTTTTAAAAAGGCAAACGTCTGGCTTCTTCTCCCACAAGGAAGCTGCCAGCCCTGAAAGATCTTGCAGGTCTGCACTATCCCACTGCAGCCTATCCACAGGCACAACAGCACTGGGGATCTCTGCTTTCCCAGAGACCCAGCATGTCACAGTGCTTGCTCTCGGCAGAAACTTTTTTAAAAAGGCAAACGTCTGGCTCCTTCTCCCACAAGGAAGCTGCCAGCCCTGAAAGATCTTGCAGGTCTGCACTATCCCACTGCAGCCTATCTACAGGCACAACAGCACTGGGGATCTCTGCTTTCCCAGAGACTCAGCATGTCACATTGCTTGTTCGCGGCAGAAACTTTTTCTGAAAAGGCAAACGTCCGGCTCCTTCCCCCACAAGGAAGCTGCCAGCCCTGTAATCTCTTGCAGGTCTTCACTAATCCCTCTGCAGCCTATCTTTAGCCGCAGCAGCACTGGGGATCTCTGCTTTCCCAGAGACCCAGCATGTCACAGTGCTCGCTCTCGGCAGAATTTTTTTAAAAAGGCAAACGTCTGGCTCCTTCTCCCACAAGGAAGCTGCCAGCCCTGAAATCTCTTGCAGGTCTGCACTATCCCACTGCAGCCAATCTTTAGCCGCAGCAGCACTGGGGATCTCTGCTTTCCCAGAGACGCATCATGTCACGGTGCTCGCTCTCGGCAGAAACTTTTTCTGAAAAGGCAAACGTCCGGCTCCTTCTCCCACAAGGAAGCTGCCAGCCCTGAAATCTCTTGCAGGTCTGCACTATCCCACTGCAGCCTATCCACAGGCACAACAGCACTGGGGATCTCTGCTTTCCCAGAGACTCAGCATGTCACACTGCTTGTTCGCGGCAGAAACTTTTTCTGAAAAGGCAAACGTCTGACTCCTTCTCCCACAAGGAAGCTGCCAGCCCTGAAAGACCTCTCTGGTCTTCACTATCCCTCTGCAGCCAATCTTTAGCCGCAGCAGCACTGGGGATCTCTGCTTTCCCAGAGACTCAGCATGTCACCGTGCTTGTTCGCGGCAGAAACTTTTTCTGAAAAGGCAAACGTCTGGCTCCTTCTCCCACAAGGAAGCTGCCAGCCCTGAAAGATCTTGCTGGTCTTCACTATCCCACTGCAGCCTATCCACAGGCACAACAGCACTGGGGATCTCTGCTTTCCCAGAGACTCAGCATGTCACACTGCTTGTTCGCGGCAGAAACTTTTTCTGAATAGGCAAACGTCTGACTCCTTCTCCCACAAGGAAGCTGCCAGCCCTGAAATCTCTTGCAGGTCTGCACTATCCCTCTGCAGACAATCTTTAGCCGCAGCAGCACTGGGGATCTCTGCTTTCCCAGAGACCCAGCATGTCACAGTGCTCGCTCTCGGCAGAAAATTTTTTAAAAAGGCAAACATCTGGCTCCTTCTCCCACAAGGAAGCTGCCAGCCCTGAAAGATCTTGCTGGTCTTCACTATCCCACTGCAGCCTATCCACAGGCACAACAGCACTGGGGATCTCTGCTTTCCCAGAGACTCAGCATGTCACACTGCTTGTTCGCGCCAGAAACTTTTTCTGAAAAGGCAAACGTCTGGCTCCTTCTCCCACAAGGAAGCTGCCAGCCCTGAAAGATCTTGCTGGTCTTCACTATCCCACTGCAGCCTATCCACAGGCACAACAGCACTGGGGATCTCTGCTTTCCCAGAGACTCAGCATGTCACACTGCTTGTTCGCGGCAGAAACTTTTTCTGAAAAGGCAAACGTCTGGCTCCTTCTCCCACAAGGAAGCTGCCAGCCCTGAAATCTCTTGCAGGTCTGCACTATCCCTCTGCAGCCAATCTTTAGCCACAGCAGCACTGGGGATCTCTGCTTTCCCAGAGACCCAGCATGTCACAGTGCTCGCTCTCGGCAGAAACTTTTTTAAAAAGGCAAACGTCTGGCTCCTTCTCCCACAAGGAAGCTGCCAGCCCTGAAAGATCTTGCTGGTCTTCACTATCCCACTGCAGCCTATCCACAGGCACAACAGCACTGGGGATCTCTGCTTTCCCAGAGACTCAGCATGTCACACTGCTTGTTCGCAGCAGAAACTTTTTCTGAAAAGGCAAATGTCTGGCTCCTTCTCCCACAAGGAAGCTGCCAGCCCTGAAATCTCTTGCAGGTCTGCACTATCCCACTGCAGCCTATCCACAGGCACAACAGCACTGGGGATCTCTGCTTTCCCAGAGACTCAGCATGTCACACTGCTTGTTCGCGGCAGAAACTTTTTCTGAAAAGGCAAACGTCTGGCTCCTTCTCCCACAAGGAAGCTGCCAGCCCTGAAATCTCTTGCAGGTCTGCACTATCCCTCTGCAGCCTATCTTTAGCCGCAGCAGCACTGGGGATCTCTGCTTTCCCAGAGACCCAGCATGTCACAGTGCTCGCTCTCGGCAGAAAATTTTTTAAAAAGGCAAACGTCTGGCTCCTTCTCCCACAAGGAAGCTGCCAGCCCTGAAAGATCTTGCTGGTCTTCACTATCCCACTGCAGCCTATCCACAGGCACAACAGCACTGGGGATCTCTGCTTTCCCAGAGACCAGCATGTACACTGCTTGTTCGCAGCAGAAACTTTTTCTGAAAAGGCAAACGTCTGGCTCCTTCTCCCACAAGGAAGCTGCCAGCCCTGAAAGATCTTGCTGGTCTGCACTATCCCACTGCAGCCTATCCACAGGCACAACAGCACTGGGGATCTCTGCTTTCCCAGAGACCAGCATGTACACTGCTTGTTAGCAGCAGAAACTTTTTCTGAAAAGGCAAACGTCTGGCTCCTTCTCCCACAAGGAAGCTGCCAGCCCTGAAATCATTGCAGGTGTGCACTATCCCACTGCAGCCTATCCACAGGCACAACAGCACTGGGGATCTCTGCTTTCCCAGAGACTCAGCATGTCACGGTGCTTGTTCGCGGCAGAAACTTTTTTAAAAAGGCAAACGTCTGGCTCCTTCTCCCACAAGAAAGCTGCCAGCCCTGAAAGATCTTGCTGGTCTTCACTATCCCACTGCAGCCTATCCACAGGCACAACAGCACTGGGGATCTCTGCTTTCCCAGAGACTCAGCATGTCACGGTGCTCGCTCTCGGCAGAAACTTTTTCTGAAAAGGCAAACGTCCGGCTCCTTCTCCCACAAGGAAGCTGCCAGCCCTGAAATCTCTTGCAGGTCTGCACTATCCCACTGCAGCCTATCCACAGGCACAACAGCACTGGGGATCTCTGCTTTCCCAGAGACTCAGCATGTCACACTGCTTGTTCGCGGCAGAAACTTTTTCTGAAAAGGCAAACGTCTGGCTCCTTCTCCCACAAGGAAGCTGCCAGCCCTGAAAGACCTCGCTGGTCTTCACTATCCCTCTGCAGCCAATCTTTAGCCGCAGCAGCACTGGGGATCTCTGCTTTCCCAGAGACTCAGCATGTCACGGTGCTTGTTCGCGGCAGAAACTTTTTCTGAAAAGGCAAACGTCTGACTCCTTCTCCCACAAGGATGCTGCCAGCCCTGAAAGATCTTGCTGGTCTTCACTATCCCACTGCAGCCTATCCACAGGCACAACAGCACTGGGGATCTCTGCTTTCCCAGAGACTCAGCATGTCACACTGCTTGTTCGCAGCAGAAACTTTTTCTGAAAAGACAAACGTCTGACTCCTTCTCCCACAAGGAAGCTGCCAGCCCTGAAATCTCTTGCAGGTCTGCACTATCCCTCTGCAGCCAATCTTTAGCCGCAGCAGCACTGGGGATCTCTGCTTCCCCAGAGACCCAGCATGTCACAGTGCTCCCTCTCGGCAGAAAATTTTTAAAAAGGCAAACGTCTGGCTCCTTCTCCCACAAGGAAGCTGCCAGCCCTGAAAGATCTTGCTGGTCTTCACTATCCCACTGCAGCCTATCCACAGGCACAACAGCACTGGGGATCTCTGCTTTCCCAGAGACTCAGCATGTCACACTGCTTGTTCACGGCAGAAACTTTTTCTGAATAGGCAAACGTCTGGCTCCTTCTCCCACAAGGAAGCTGCCAGCCTGTAATCTCTAGCAGGTCTGCACTATCCCACTGCAGCCTATCTACAGGCACAACAGCACTGGGGATCTCTGCTTTCCCAGAGACTCAGCATGTCACACTGCTTGTTCGCAGCAGAAACTTTTTCTGAAAAGACAAACGTCCGGCTCCTTCCCCCACAAGGAAGCTGCCAGCCCTGAAAGATCTTGCTGGTCTTCACTATCCCTCTGCAGCCAATCTTTAGCCGCAGCAGCACTGGGGATCTCTGCTTTCCCAGAGACCCAGCATGTCACGGTGCTCGCTCTCGGCAGAAACTTTTTTAAAAGGCAAACGTCTGGCTCCTTCTCCCACAAGGAAGCTGCCAGCCCTGAAAGATCTTGCTGGTCTTCACTATTCCACTGCAGCCTATCCACAGGCACAACAGCACTGGGGATCTCTGCTTTCCCAGAGACTCAGCATGTCACACTGCTTGTTCGCGGCAGAAACGTTTTCTGAAAAGGCAAACGTCTGACTCCTTCTCCCACAAGGAAGCTGCCAGCCCTGAAATCTCTTGCAGGTCTGCACTATCCCTCTGCAGCCAATCTTTAGCCGCAGCAGCACTGGGGATCTCTGCTTTCCCAGAGACCCAGCATGTCACAGTGCTCGCTCTCGGCAGAAACTTTTTTAAAAAGGCAAACGTCTGGCTCCTTCTCCCACAAGGAAGCTGCCAGCCCTGAAAGATCTTGCTGGTCTTCACTATCCCACTGCAGCCTATCCACAGGCACAACAGCACTCGGGATCTCTGCTTTCCCAGAGACTCAGCATGTCACACTGCTTGTTCGCAGCAGAAACTTTTTCTGAAAAGGCAAACGTCTGGCTCCTTCTCCCACAAGGAAGCTGCCAGCCCTGAAATCATTGCAGGTCTGCACTATCCCACTGCAGCCTATCCACAGGCACAACAGCACTGGGGATCTCTGCTTTCCCAGAGACTCAGCATGTCACGGTGCTTGTTCGCGGCAGAAACTTTTTCTGAAAAGGCAAACGTCTGGCTCCTTCTCCCACAAGGAAGCTGCCAGCCCTGAAATCTCTTGCAGGTCTGCACTATCCCTCTGCAGCCTATCTTTAGCCGCAGCAGCACTGGGGATCTCTGCTTTCCCAGAGACCCAGCATGTCACGGTGCTCGCTCTCGGCAGAAACTTTTTCTGAAAAGGCAAACGTCCGGCTCCTTCTCCCACAAGGAAGCTGCCAGCCCTGAAATCTCTTGCAGGTCTGCACTATCCCACTGCAGCCTATCCACAGGCACAACAGCACTGGGGATCTCTGCTTTCCCAGAGACTCAGCATGTCACGGTGCTTGTTCGCGGCAGAAACTTTTTCTGAAAAGGCAAACGTCTGACTCCTTCTCCCACAAGGAAGCTGCCAGCCCTGAAAGACCTCGCTGGTCTTCACTATCCCTCTGCAGCCAATCTTTAGCCGCAGCAGCACTGGGGATCTCTGCTTTCCCAGAGACTCAGCATGTCACCGTGCTTGTTCGCGGCAGAAACTTTTTCTGAAAAGGCAAACGTCTGGCTCCTTCTCCCACAAGGAAGCTGCCAGCCCTGAAAGATCTTGCTGGTCTTCACTATCCCACTGCAGCCTATCCACAGGCACAACAGCACTGGGGATCTCTGCTTTCCCAGAGACTCAGCATGTCACACTGCTTGTTCGCGGCAGAAACTTTTTCTGAATAGGCAAACGTCTGACTCCTTCTCCCACAAGGAAGCTGCCAGCCCTGAAATCTCTTGCAGGTCTGCACTATCCCTCTGCAGACAATCTTTAGCCGCAGCAGCACTGGGGATCTCTGCTTTCCCAGAGACCCAGCATGTCACAGTGCTCGCTCTCGGCAGAAAATTTTTTAAAAAGGCAAACATCTGGCTCCTTCTCCCACAAGGAAGCGGCCAGCCCTGAAAGATCTTGCTGGTCTTCACTATCCCACTGCAGCCTATCCACAGGCACAACAGCACTGGGGATCTCTGCTTTCCCAGAGACTCAGCATGTCACACTGCTTGTTCGCGCCAGAAACTTTTTCTGAAAAGGCAAACGTCTGGCTCCTTCTCCCACAAGGAAGCTGCCAGCCCTGAAAGATCTTGCTGGTCTTCACTATCCCACTGCAGCCTATCCACAGGCACAACAGCACTGGGGATCTCTGCTTTCCCAGAGACTCAGCATGTCACACTGCTTGTTCGCGGCAGAAACTTTTTCTGAAAAGGCAAACGTCTGGCTCCTTCTCCCACAAGGAAGCTGCCAGCCCTGAAATCTCTTGCAGGTCTGCACTATCCCTCTGCAGCCTATCTTTAGCCGCAGCAGCACTGGGGATCTCTGCTTTCCCAGAGACCCAGCATGTCACAGTGCTCGCTCTCGGCAGAAAATTTTTTAAAAAGGCAAACATCTGGCTCCTTCTCCCACAAGGAAGCTGCCAGCCCTGAAAGATCTTGCTGGTCTTCACTATCCCACTGCAGCCTATCCACAGGCACAACAGCACTGGGGATCTCTGCTTTCCCAGAGACTCAGCATGTCACACTGCTTGTTCGCGCCAGAAACTTTTTCTGAAAAGGCAAACGTCTGGCTCCTTCTCCCACAAGGAAGCTGCCAGCCCTGAAAGATCTTGCTGGTCTTCACTATCCCACTGCAGCCTATCCACAGGCACAACAGCACTGGGGATCTCTGCTTTCCCAGAGACTCAGCATGTCACACTGCTTGTTCGCGGCAGAAACTTTTTCTGAATAGGCAAACGTCTGACTCCTTCTCCCACAAGGAAGCTGCCAGCCCTGAAATCTCTTGCAGGTCTGCACTATCCCTCTGCAGCCTATCTTTAGCCGCAGCAGCACTGGGGATCTCTGCTTTCCCAGAGACGCATCATGTCACGGTGCTCGCTCTCGGCAGAAACTTTTTCTGAAAAGGCAAACGTCCGGCTCCTTCTCCCACAAGGAAGCTGCCAGCCCTGAAATCTCTTGCAGGTCTGCACTATCCCACTGCACCCTATCCACAGGCACAACAGCACTGGGGATCTCTGCTTTCCCAGAGACTCAGCATGTCACACTGCTTGTTCGCGGCAGAAACTTTTTCTGAAAAGGCAAACGTCTGACTCCTTCTCCCACAAGGAAGCTGCCAGCCCTGAAAGACCTCGCTGGTCTTCACTATCCCTCTGCAGCCAATCTTTAGCCGCAGCAGCACTGGGGATCTCTGCTTTCCCAGAGACTCAGCATGTCACCGTGCTTGTTCGCGGCAGAAACTTTTTCTGAAAAGGCAAACGTCTGGCTCCTTCTCCCACAAGGAAGCTGCCAGCCCTGAAAGATCTTGCTGGTCTTCACTATCCCACTGCAGACAATCTTTAGCCGCAGCAGCACTGGGGATCTCTGCTTTCCCAGAGACCCAGCATGTCACAGTGCTCGCTCTCGGCAGAATCTTTTTTAAAAAGGCAAACGTCTGGCTTCTTCTCCCACAAGGAAGCTGCCAGCCCTGAAAGATCTTGCAGGTCTGCACTATCCCACTGCAGCCTATCCACAGGCACAACAGCACTGGGGATCTCTGCTTTCCCAGAGACCCAGCATGTCACAGTGCTAGCTCTCGGCAGAAACTTTTTTAAAAAGGCAAACGTCTGGCTCCTTCTCCCACAAGGAAGCTGCCAGCCCTGAAAGATCTTGCAGGTCTGCACTATCCCACTGCAGCCTATCTACAGGCACAACAGCACTGGGGATCTCTGCTTTCCCAGAGACTCAGCATGTCACATTGCTTGTTCGCGGCAGAAACTTTTTCTGAAAAGGCAAACGTCCGGCTCCTTCCCCCACAAGGAAGCTGCCAGCCCTGTAATCTCTTGCAGGTCTTCACTAATCCCTCTGCAGCCTATCTTTAGCCGCAGCAGCACTGGGGATCTCTGCTTTCCCAGAGACCCAGCATGTCACAGTGCTCGCTCTCGGCAGAATTTTTTTAAAAAGGCAAACGTCTGGCTCCTTCTCCCACAAGGAAGCTGCCAGCCCTGAAATCTCTTGCAGGTCTGCACTATCCCTCTGCAGACAATCTTTAGCCGCAGCAGCACTGGGGATCTCTGCTTTCCCAGAGACCCAGCATGTCACAGTGCTCGCTCTCGGCAGAAAATTTTTTAAAAAGGCAAACATCTGGCTCCTTCTCCCACAAGGAAGCTGCCAGCCCTGAAAGATCTTGCTGGTCTTCACTATCCCACTGCAGCCTATCCACAGGCACAACAGCACTGGGGATCTCTGCTTTCCCAGAGACTCAGCATGTCACACTGCTTGTTCGCGCCAGAAACTTTTTCTGAAAAGGCAAACGTCTGGCTCCTTCTCCCACAAGGAAGCTGCCAGCCCTGAAAGATCTTGCTGGTCTTCACTATCCCACTGCAGCCTATCCACAGGCACAACAGCACTGGGGATCTCTGCTTTCCCAGAGACTCAGCATGTCACACTGCTTGTTCGCGGCAGAAACTTTTTCTGAAAAGGCAAACGTCTGGCTCCTTCTCCCACAAGGAAGCTGCCAGCCCTGAAATCTCTTGCAGGTCTGCACTATCCCTCTGCAGCCTATCTTTAGCCGCAGCAGCACTGGGGATCTCTGCTTTCCCAGAGACCCAGCATGTCACAGTGCTCGCTCTCGGCAGAAAATTTTTTAAAAAGGCAAACATCTGGCTCCTTCTCCCACAAGGAAGCTGCCAGCCCTGAAAGATCTTGCTGGTCTTCACTATCCCACTGCAGCCTATCCACAGGCACAACAGCACTGGGGATCTCTGCTTTCCCAGAGACTCAGCATGTCACACTGCTTGTTCGCGCCAGAAACTTTTTCTGAAAAGGCAAACGTCTGGCTCCTTCTCCCACAAGGAAGCTGCCAGCCCTGAAAGATCTTGCTGGTCTTCACTATCCCACTGCAGCCTATCCACAGGCACAACAGCACTGGGGATCTCTGCTTTCCCAGAGACTCAGCATGTCACACTGCTTGTTCGCGGCAGAAACTTTTTCTGAATAGGCAAACGTCTGACTCCTTCTCCCACAAGGAAGCTGCCAGCCCTGAAATCTCTTGCAGGTCTGCACTATCCCTCTGCAGCCTATCTTTAGCCGCAGCAGCACTGGGGATCTCTGCTTTCCCAGAGACGCATCATGTCACGGTGCTCGCTCTCGGCAGAAACTTTTTCTGAAAAGGCAAACGTCCGGCTCCTTCTCCCACAAGGAAGCTGCCAGCCCTGAAATCTCTTGCAGGTCTGCACTATCCCACTGCACCCTATCCACAGGCACAACAGCACTGGGGATCTCTGCTTTCCCAGAGACTCAGCATGTCACACTGCTTGTTCGCGGCAGAAACTTTTTCTGAAAAGGCAAACGTCTGACTCCTTCTCCCACAAGGAAGCTGCCAGCCCTGAAAGACCTCGCTGGTCTTCACTATCCCTCTGCAGCCAATCTTTAGCCGCAGCAGCACTGGGGATCTCTGCTTTCCCAGAGACTCAGCATGTCACCGTGCTTGTTCGCGGCAGAAACTTTTTCTGAAAAGGCAAACGTCTGGCTCCTTCTCCCACAAGGAAGCTGCCAGCCCTGAAAGATCTTGCTGGTCTTCACTATCCCACTGCAGACAATCTTTAGCCGCAGCAGCACTGGGGATCTCTGCTTTCCCAGAGACCCAGCATGTCACAGTGCTCGCTCTCGGCAGAATCTTTTTTAAAAAGGCAAACGTCTGGCTTCTTCTCCCACAAGGAAGCTGCCAGCCCTGAAAGATCTTGCAGGTCTGCACTATCCCACTGCAGCCTATCCACAGGCACAACAGCACTGGGGATCTCTGCTTTCCCAGAGACCCAGCATGTCACAGTGCTTGCTCTCGGCAGAAACTTTTTTAAAAAGGCAAACGTCTGGCTCCTTCTCCCACAAGGAAGCTGCCAGCCCTGAAAGATCTTGCAGGTCTGCACTATCCCACTGCAGCCTATCTACAGGCACAACAGCACTGGGGATCTCTGCTTTCCCAGAGACTCAGCATGTCACATTGCTTGTTCGCGGCAGAAACTTTTTCTGAAAAGGCAAACGTCCGGCTCCTTCCCCCACAAGGAAGCTGCCAGCCCTGTAATCTCTTGCAGGTCTTCACTAATCCCTCTGCAGCCTATCTTTAGCCGCAGCAGCACTGGGGATCTCTGCTTTCCCAGAGACCCAGCATGTCACAGTGCTCGCTCTCGGCAGAAAATTTTTTAAAAAGGCAAACATCTGGCTCCTTCTCCCACAAGGAAGCTGCCAGCCCTGAAAGATCTTGCTGGTCTTCACTATCCCACTGCAGCCTATCCACAGGCACAACAGCACTGGGGATCTCTGCTTTCCCAGAGACTCAGCATGTCACACTGCTTGTTCGCGGCAGAAACTTTTTCTGAAAAGGCAAACGTCTGGCTCCTTCTCCCACAAGGAAGCTGCCAGCCCTGAAATCTCTTGCAGGTCTTCACTAATCCCTCTGCAGCCTATCTTTAGCCGCAGCAGCACTGGGGATCTCTGCTTTCCCAGAGACTCAGCATGTCACGGTGCTTGTTCGCGGCAGAAACTTTTTTTAAAAAGGCAAACGTCTGGCTCCTTCTCCCACAAGGAAGCTGCCAGCCCTGAAAGATCTTGCTGGTCTTCACTATCCCACTGCAGCCTATCCACAGGCACAACAGCACTGGGGATCTCTGCTTTCCCAGAGACTCAGCATGTCACACTGCTTGTTCGCGGCAGAAACTTTTTCTGAAAAGGCAAACGTCTGGCTCCTTCTCCCACAAGGAAGCTGCCAGCCCTGAAATCTCTTGCAGGTCTGCACTATCCCTCTGCAGCCAATCTTTAGCCACAGCAGCACTGGGGATCTCTGCTTTCCCAGAGACCCAGCATGTCACAGTGCTCGCTCTCGGCAGAAACTTTTTTAAAAAGGCAAACGTCTGGCTCCTTCTCCCACAAGGAAGCTGCCAGCCCTGAAAGATCTTGCTGGTCTTCACTATCCCACTGCAGCCTATCCACAGGCACAACAGCACTGGGGATCTCTGCTTTCCCAGAGACTCAGCATGTCACACTGCTTGTTCGCAGCAGAAACTTTTTCTGAAAAGGCAAACGTCTGGCTCCTTCTCCCACAAGGAAGCTGCCAGCCCTGAAATCTCTTGCAGGTCTGCACTATCCCACTGCAGCCTATCCACAGGCACAACAGCACAGGGGATCTCTGCTTTCCCAGAGACTCAGCATGTCACACTGCTTGTTCGCGGCAGAAACTTTTTCTGAAAAGGCAAACGTCTGGCTCCTTCTCCCACAAGGAAGCTGCCAGCCCTGAAATCTCTTGCAGGTCTGCACTATCCCTCTGCAGCCAATCTTTAGCCACAGCAGCACTGGGGATCTCTGCTTTCCCAGAGACCCAGCATGTCACAGTGCTCGCTCTCGGCAGAAACTTTTTTAAAAAGGCAAACGTCTGGCTCCTTCTCCCACAAGGAAGCTGCCAGCCCTGAAAGATCTTGCTGGTCTTCACTATCCCACTGCAGCCTATCCACAGGCACAACAGCACTGGGGATCTCTGCTTTCCCAGAGACTCAGCATGTCACACTGCTTGTTCGCAGCAGAAACTTTTTCTGAAAAGGCAAACGTCTGGCTCCTTCTCCCACAAGGAAGCTGCCAGCCCTGAAAGATCTTGCTGGTCTGCACTATCCCACTGCAGCCTATCCACAGGCACAACAGCACTGGGGATCTCTGCTTTCCCAGAGACCAGCATGTACACTGCTTGTTCGCAGCAGAAACTTTTTCTGAAAAGGCAAACGTCTGGCTCCTTCTCCCACAAGGAAGCTGCCAGCCCTGAAATCATTGCAGGTGTGCACTATCCCACTGCAGCCTATCCACAGGCACAACAGCACTGGGGATCTCTGCTTTCCCAGAGACTCAGCATGTCACGGTGCTTGTTCGCGGCAGAAACTTTTTTAAAAAGGCAAACGTCTGGCTCCTTCTCCCACAAGGAAGCTGCCAGCCCTGAAAGATCTTGCTGGTCTTCACTATCCCACTGCAGCCTATCCACAGGCACAACAGCACTGGGGATCTCTGCTTTCCCAGAGACTCAGCATGTCACGGTGCTCGCTCTCGGCAGAAACTTTTTCTGAAAAGGCAAACGTCCGGCTCCTTCTCCCACAAGGAAGCTGCCAGCCCTGAAATCTCTTGCAGGTCTGCACTATCCCACTGCAGCCTATCCACAGGCACAACAGCACTGGGGATCTCTGCTTTCCCAGAGACTCAGCATGTCACACTGCTTGTTCGCGGCAGAAACTTTTTCTGAAAAGGCAAACGTCTGGCTCCTTCTCCCACAAGGAAGCTGCCAGCCCTGAAAGACCTCGCTGGTCTTCACTATCCCTCTGCAGCCAATCTTTAGCCGCAGCAGCACTGGGGATCTCTGCTTTCCCAGAGACTCAGCATGTCACGGTGCTTGTTCGCGGCAGAAACTTTTTCTGAAAAGGCAAACGTCTGACTCCTTCTCCCACAAGGATGCTGCCAGCCCTGAAAGATCTTGCTGGTCTTCACTATCCCACTGCAGCCTATCCACAGGCACAACAGCACTGGGGATCTCTGCTTTCCCAGAGACTCAGCATGTCACACTGCTTGTTCGCGGCAGAAACTTTTTCTGAATAGGCAAACGTCTGACTCCTTCTCCCACAAGGAAGCTGCCAGCCCTGAAATCTCTTGCAGGTCTGCACTATCCCTCTGCAGCCAATCTTTAGCCGCAGCAGCACTGGGGATCTCTGCTTCCCCAGAGACCCAGCATGTCACAGTGCTCCCTCTCGGCAGAAAATTTTTAAAAAGGCAAACGTCTGGCTCCTTCTCCCACAAGGAAGCTGCCAGCCCTGAAAGATCTTGCTGGTCTTCACTATTCCACTGCAGCCTATCCACAGGCACAACAGCACTGGGGATCTCTGCTTTCCCAGAGACTCAGCATGTCACACTGCTTGTTCACGGCAGAAACTTTTTCTGAATAGGCAAACGTCTGGCTCCTTCTCCCACAAGGAAGCTGCCAGCCTGTAATCTCTAGCAGGTCTGCACTATCCCACTGCAGCCTATCTACAGGCACAACAGCACTGGGGATCTCTGCTTTCCCAGAGACTCAGCATGTCACACTGCTTGTTCGCAGCAGAAACTTTTTCTGAAAAGACAAACGTCCGGCTCCTTCCCCCACAAGGAAGCTGCCAGCCCTGAAAGATCTTGCTGGTCTGCACTATCCCTCTGCAGCCAATCTTTAGCCGCAGCAGCACTGGGGATCTCTGCTTTCCCAGAGACCCAGCATGTCACGGTGCTCGCTCTCGGCAGAAACTTTTTTAAAAGGCAAACGTCTGGCTCCTTCTCCCACAAGGAAGCTGCCAGCCCTGAAAGATCTTGCTGGTCTTCACTATTCCACTGCAGCCTATCCACAGGCACAACAGCACTGGGGATCTCTGCTTTCCCAGAGACTCAGCATGTCACACTGCTTGTTCGCGGCAGAAACTTTTTCTGAAAAGGCAAACGTCTGGCTCCTTCTCCCACAAGGAAGCTGGCAGCCCTGAAAGATCTTGCTGGTCTTCACTATCCCTCTGCAGCCTATCTTTAGCCGCAGCAGCAGTGGGGATCTCTGCTTTCCCAGAGACTCAGCATGTCACGGTGCTTGTTCGCAGCAGAAAATTTTTTTAAAAAGGCAAACGTCTGGCTCCTTCTCCCACAAGGAAGCTGCCAGCCCTGAAAGATCTTGCTGGTCTTCACTATCCCACTGCAGCCTATCCACAGGCACAACAGCACTGGGGATCTCTGCTTTCCCAGAGACTCAGCATGTCACACTGCTTGTTCGCGGCAGAAACGTTTTCTGAAAAGGCAAACGT
This sequence comes from Astur gentilis, assembly GCF_929443795.1. NCBI lineage: Eukaryota > Metazoa > Chordata > Aves > Accipitriformes > Accipitridae > Astur > Astur gentilis. The sequence goes on along the minus strand of NW_026061101.1, from coordinate 811,475 downwards.
CTGACTCCTTCTCCCACAAGGAAGCTGCCAGCCCTGAAATCTCTTGCAGGTCTGCACTATCCCTCTGCAGCCAATCTTTAGCCGCAGCAGCACTGGGGATCTCTGCTTTCCCAGAGACCCAGCATGTCACAGTGCTCGCTCTCGGCAGAAACTTTTTTAAAAAGGCAAACGTCTGGCTCCTTCTCCCACAAGGAAGCTGCCAGCCCTGAAAGATCTTGCTGGTCTTCACTATCCCACTGCAGCCTATCCACAGGCACAACAGCACTGGGGATCTCTGCTTTCCCAGAGACTCAGCATGTCACACTGCTTGTTCGCAGCAGAAACTTTTTCTGAAAAGGCAAACGTCTGGCTCCTTCTACCACAAGGAAGCTGCCAGCCCTGAAAGATCTTGCTGGTCTTCACTATCCCACTGCAGCCTATCCACAGGCACAACAGCACTGGGGATCTCTGCTTTCCAAGAGACTCAGCATGTCACACTGCTTGTTCGCGGCAGAAACTTTTTCTGAAAAGGCAAACGTCTGGCTCCTTCTCCCACAAGGAAGCTGCCAGCCCTGAAATCTCTTGCAGGTCTGCACTATCCCTCTGCAGCCAATCTTTAGCCGCAGCAGCACTGGGGATCTCTGCTTTCCCAGAGACCCAGCATGTCACGGTGCTCGCTCTCGGCAGAAACTTTTTCTGAAAAGGCAAACGTCCGGCTCCTTCTCCCACAAGGAAGCTGCCAGCCCTGAAATCTCTTGCAGGTCTGCACTATCCCACTGCAGCCTATCCACAGGCACAACAGCACTGGGGATCTCTGCTTTCCCAGAGACTCAGCATGTCACACTGCTTGTTCGCGGCAGAAACTTTTTCTGAAAAGGCAAACGTCTGACTCCTTCTCCCACAAGGAAGCTGCCAGCCCTGAAAGACCTCGCTGGTCTTCACTATCCCACTGCAGCCTATCCACAGGCACAACAGCACTGGGGATCTCTGCTTTCCCAGAGACTCAGCATGTCACCGTGCTTGTTCGCAGCAGAAACTTTTTCTGAAAAGGCAAACGTCTGGCTCCTTCTCCCACAAGGAAGCTGCCAGCCCTGAAATCTCTTGCAGGTCTGCACTATCCCACTGCAGCCTATCCACAGGCACAACAGCACTGGGGATCTCTGCTTTCCCAGAGACTCAGCATGTCACACTGCTTGTTCGCGGCAGAAACTTTTTCTGAAAAGGCAAACGTCTGGCTCCTTCTCCCACAAGGAAGCTGCCAGCCCTGAAATCACTTGCAGGTCTGCACTATCCCTCTGCAGCCAATCTTTAGCCGCAGCAGCACTGGGGATCTCTGCTTTCCCAGAGACTCAGCATGTCACACTGCTTGTTCGCGGCAGAAACTTTTTCTGAAAAGGCAAACGTCTGGCTCCTTCTCCCACAAGGAAGCTGCCAGCCCTGAAATCTCTTGCAGGTCTGCACTATCCCTCTGCAGCCAATCTTTAGCCGCAGCAGCACTGGGGATCTCTGCTTCCCCAGAGACCCAGCATGTCACAGTGCTCCCTCTCGGCAGAAAATTTTTAAAAAGGCAAACGTCTGGCTCCTTCTCCCACAAGGAAGCTGCCAGCCCTGAAAGATCTTGCTGGTCTTCACTATCCCACTGCAGCCTATCCACAGGCACAACAGCACTGGGGATCTCTGCTTTCCCAGAGACTCAGCATGTCACACTGCTTGTTCGCGGCATAAACTTTTTCTCAAAAGACAAACGTCTGACTCCTTCTCCCACAAGGAAGCTGCCAGCCCTGAAAGACCTCGCTGGTCTTCACTATCCCTCTGCAGCCTATCTTTAGCCGCAGCAGCACTGGGGATCTCTGCTTTCCCAGAGACCCAGCATGTCACGGTGCTCGCTCTCGGCAGAAACTTTTTCTGAAAAGGCAAACGTCTGGCTCCTTCTCCCACAAGGAAGCTGCCAGCCCTGAAATCTCTTGCAGGTCTGCACTATCCCACTGCAGCCTATCCACAGGCACAACAGCACTGGGGATCTCTGCTTTCCCAGAGACTCAGCATGTCACACTGCTTGTTCGCGGCAGAAACTTTTTCTGAAAAGGCAAACGTCTGGCTCCTTCTCCCACAAGGAAGCTGCCAGCCCTGAAAGATCTTGCTGGTCTTCACTATTCCACTGCAGCCTATCCACAGGCACAACAGCACTGGGGATCTCTGCTTTCCCAGAGACTCAGCATGTCACACTGCTTGTTCGCAGCAGAAACTTTTTCTGAAAAGGCAAACGTCTGGCTCCTTCTCCCACAAGGAAGCTGCCAGCCCTGAAATCTCTTGCAGGTCTGCACTATCCCACTGCAGCCAATCTTTAGCAGCAGAAGCACTGCGGATCTCTGCTGTCCCAAAGACTCAGCATGTCACACTGCTTGTTCGCGGCAGAAACTTTTTCTGAATAGGCAAACGTCTGACTCCTTCTCCCACAAGGAAGCTGCCAGCCCTGAAATCTCTTGCAGGTCTGCACTATCCCACTGCAGCCAATCTTTAGCAGCAGAAGCACTGGGGATCTCTGCTTTCCCAGAGACTCAGCATGTCACGCTGCTTGTTCGCAGCAGAAACTTTTTTAAAAAGGCAAACGTCTGGCTCCTTTTCCCACAAGGATGCTGCCAGCCCTGAAAGATCTTGCTGGTCTTCACTATCCCACTGCAGCCTATCCACAGGCACAACAGCACTGGGGATCTCTGCTTTCCCAGAGACTCAGCATGTCACACTGCTTGTTCGCGGCATAAACTTTTTCTCAAAAGACAAACGTCTGACTCCTTCTCCCACAAGGAAGCTGCCAGCCCTGAAAGACCTCGCTGGTCTTCACTATCCCTCTGCAGCCTATCTTTAGCCGCAGCAGCACTGGGGATCTCTGCTTTCCCAGAGACCCAGCATGTCACGGTGCTCGCTCTCGGCAGAAACTTTTTCTGAAAAGGCAAACGCCTGGCTCCTTCTCCCACAAGGAAGCTGCCAGCCCTGAAATCTCTTGCAGGTCTGCACTATCCCACTGCAGCCTATCCACAGGCACAACAGCACTGGGGATCTCTGCTTTCCCAGAGACTCAGCATGTCACACTGCTTGTTCGCAGCAGAAACTTTTTCTGAAAAGGCAAACGTCTGGCTCCTTCTCCCACAAGGAAGCTGCCAGCCCTGAAAGACCTCGCTGGTCTTCACTATCCCTCTGCAGCCAATATTTAGCCGCAGCAGCACTGGGGATCTCTGCTTTCCCAGAGACTCAGCATGTCACCGTGCTTGTTCGCGGCAGAAACTTTTTCTGAAAAGACAAACGTCCGGCTCCTTCCCCCACAAGGAAGCTGCCAGCCCTGAAAGATCTTGCTGGTCTGCACTATCCCTCTGCAGCCAATCTTTAGCCGCAGCAGCACTGGGGATCTCTGCTTTCCCAGAGACCCAGCATGTCACGGTGCTCGCTCTCGGCAGAAACTTTTTTAAAAGGCAAACGTCTGGCTCCTTCTCCCACAAGGAAGCTGCCAGCCCTGAAAGATCTTGCTGGTCTTCACTATTCCACTGCAGCCTATCCACAGGCACAACAGCACTGGGGATCTCTGCTTTCCCAGAGACTCAGCATGTCACACTGCTTGTTCGCGGCAGAAACTTTTTCTGAAAAGGCAAACGTCTGGCTCCTTCTCCCACAAGGAAGCTGGCAGCCCTGAAAGATCTTGCTGGTCTTCACTATCCCTCTGCAGCCTATCTTTAGCCGCAGCAGCAGTGGGGATCTCTGCTTTCCCAGAGACTCAGCATGTCACGGTGCTTGTTCGCAGCAGAAAATTTTTTTAAAAAGGCAAACGTCTGGCTCCTTCTCCCACAAGGAAGCTGCCAGCCCTGAAAGATCTTGCTGGTCTTCACTATCCCACTGCAGCCTATCCACAGGCACAACAGCACTGGGGATCTCTGCTTTCCCAGAGACTCAGCATGTCACACTGCTTGTTCGCGGCAGAAACGTTTTCTGAAAAGGCAAACGTCTGACTCCTTCTCCCACAAGGAAGCTGCCAGCCCTGAAATCTCTTGCAGGTCTGCACTATCCCTCTGCAGCCAATCTTTAGCCGCAGCAGCACTGGGGATCTCTGCTTTCCCAGAGACCCAGCATGTCACAGTGCTCGCTCTCGGCAGAAACTTTTTTAAAAAGGCAAACGTCTGGCTCCTTCTCCCACAAGGAAGCTGCCAGCCCTGAAAGATCTTGCTGGTCTTCACTATCCCACTGCAGCCTATCCACAGGCACAACAGCACTGGGGATCTCTGCTTTCCCAGAGACTCAGCATGTCACACTGCTTGTTCGCGGCAGAAACTTTTTCTGAAAAGGCAAACGTCTGGCTCCTTCTACCACAAGGAAGCTGCCAGCCCTGAAAGATCTTGCTGGTCTTCACTATCCCACTGCAGCCTATCCACAGGCACAACAGCACTGGGGATCTCTGCTTTCCAAGAGACTCAGCATGTCACACTGCTTGTTCGCGGCAGAAACTTTTTCTGAAAAGGCAAACGTCTGGCTCCTTCTCCCACAAGGAAGCTGCCAGCCCTGAAATCTCTTGCAGGTCTGCACTATCCCTCTGCAGCCAATCTTTAGCCGCAGCAGCACTGGGGATCTCTGCTTTCCCAGAGACCCAGCATGTCACGGTGCTCGCTCTCGGCAGAAACTTTTTCTGAAAAGGCAAACGTCCGGCTCCTTCTCCCACAAGGAAGCTGCCAGCCCTGAAATCTCTTGCAGGTCTGCACTATCCCACTGCAGCCTATCCACAGGCACAACAGCACTGGGGATCTCTGCTTTCCCAGAGACTCAGCATGTCACACTGCTTGTTCGCGGCAGAAACTTTTTCTGAAAAGGCAAACGTCTGACTCCTTCTCCCACAAGGAAGCTGCCAGCCCTGAAAGACCTCGCTGGTCTTCACTATCCCACTGCAGCCTATCCACAGGCACAACAGCACTGGGGATCTCTGCTTTCCCAGAGACTCAGCATGTCACCGTGCTTGTTCGCAGCAGAAACTTTTTCTGAAAAGGCAAACGTCTGGCTCCTTCTCCCACAAGGAAGCTGCCAGCCCTGAAATCTCTTGCAGGTCTGCACTATCCCACTGCAGCCTATCCACAGGCACAACAGCACTGGGGATCTCTGCTTTCCCAGAGACTCAGCATGTCACACTGCTTGTTCGCGGCAGAAACTTTTTCTGAAAAGGCAAACGTCTGGCTCCTTCTCCCACAAGGAAGCTGCCAGCCCTGAAATCACTTGCAGGTCTGCACTATCCCTCTGCAGCCAATCTTTAGCCGCAGCAGCACTGGGGATCTCTGCTTTCCCAGAGACTCAGCATGTCACACTGCTTGTTCGCGGCAGAAACTTTTTCTGAAAAGGCAAACGTCTGGCTCCTTCTCCCACAAGGAAGCTGCCAGCCCTGAAATCTCTTGCAGGTCTGCACTATCCCTCTGCAGCCAATCTTTAGCCGCAGCAGCACTGGGGATCTCTGCTTCCCCAGAGACCCAGCATGTCACAGTGCTCCCTCTCGGCAGAAAATTTTTAAAAAGGCAAACGTCTGGCTCCTTCTCCCACAAGGAAGCTGCCAGCCCTGAAAGATCTTGCTGGTCTTCACTATCCCACTGCAGCCTATCCACAGGCACAACAGCACTGGGGATCTCTGCTTTCCCAGAGACTCAGCATGTCACACTGCTTGTTCGCGGCATAAACTTTTTCTCAAAAGACAAACGTCTGACTCCTTCTCCCACAAGGAAGCTGCCAGCCCTGAAAGACCTCGCTGGTCTTCACTATCCCTCTGCAGCCTATCTTTAGCCGCAGCAGCACTGGGGATCTCTGCTTTCCCAGAGACCCAGCATGTCACGGTGCTCGCTCTCGGCAGAAACTTTTTCTGAAAAGGCAAACGTCTGGCTCCTTCTCCCACAAGGAAGCTGCCAGCCCTGAAATCTCTTGCAGGTCTGCACTATCCCACTGCAGCCTATCCACAGGCACAACAGCACTGGGGATCTCTGCTTTCCCAGAGACTCAGCATGTCACACTGCTTGTTCGCGGCAGAAACTTTTTCTGAAAAGGCAAACGTCTGGCTCCTTCTCCCACAAGGAAGCTGCCAGCCCTGAAAGATCTTGCTGGTCTTCACTATTCCACTGCAGCCTATCCACAGGCACAACAGCACTGGGGATCTCTGCTTTCCCAGAGACTCAGCATGTCACACTGCTTGTTCGCAGCAGAAACTTTTTCTGAAAAGGCAAACGTCTGGCTCCTTCTCCCACAAGGAAGCTGCCAGCCCTGAAATCTCTTGCAGGTCTGCACTATCCCACTGCAGCCAATCTTTAGCAGCAGAAGCACTGCGGATCTCTGCTTTCCCAAAGACTCAGCATGTCACACTGCTTGTTCGCGGCAGAAACTTTTTCTGAATAGGCAAACGTCTGACTCCTTCTCCCACAAGGAAGCTGCCAGCCCTGAAATCTCTTGCAGGTCTGCACTATCCCACTGCAGCCAATCTTTAGCAGCAGAAGCACTGGGGATCTCTGCTTTCCCAGAGACTCAGCATGTCACGCTGCTTGTTCGCAGCAGAAACTTTTTTAAAAAGGCAAACGTCTGGCTCCTTTTCCCACAAGGATGCTGCCAGCCCTGAAAGATCTTGCTGGTCTTCACTATCCCACTGCAGCCTATCCACAGGCACAACAGCACTGGGGATCTCTGCTTTCCCAGAGACTCAGCATGTCACACTGCTTGTTCGCGGCATAAACTTTTTCTCAAAAGACAAACGTCTGACTCCTTCTCCCACAAGGAAGCTGCCAGCCCTGAAAGACCTCGCTGGTCTTCACTATCCCTCTGCAGCCTATCTTTAGCCGCAGCAGCACTGGGGATCTCTGCTTTCCCAGAGACCCAGCATGTCACGGTGCTCGCTCTCGGCAGAAACTTTTTCTGAAAAGGCAAACGCCTGGCTCCTTCTCCCACAAGGAAGCTGCCAGCCCTGAAATCTCTTGCAGGTCTGCACTATCCCACTGCAGCCTATCCACAGGCACAACAGCACTGGGGATCTCTGCTTTCCCAGAGACTCAGCATGTCACACTGCTTGTTCGCAGCAGAAACTTTTTCTGAAAAGGCAAACGTCTGGCTCCTTCTCCCACAAGGAAGCTGCCAGCCCTGAAAGACCTCGCTGGTCTTCACTATCCCTCTGCAGCCAATATTTAGCCGCAGCAGCACTGGGGATCTCTGCTTTCCCAGAGACTCAGCATGTCACCGTGCTTGTTCGCGGCAGAAACTTTTTCTGAAAAGGCAAACGTCTGACTCCTTCTCCCACAAGGAAGCTGCCAGCCCTGAAAGATCTTGCTGGTCTTCACTATCCCACTGCAGCCTATCCACAGGCACAACAGCACTGGGGATCTCTGCTTTCCCAGAGACTCAGCATGTCACACTGCTTGTTCGCGGCAGAAACTTTTTCTGAAAAGGCAAACGTCTGACTCCTTCTCCCACAAGGAAGCTGCCAGCCCTGAAAGATCTTGCTGGTCTTCACTATCCCACTGCAGCCTATCCACAGGCACAACAGCACTGGGGATCTCTGCTTTCCCAGAGACTCAGCATGTCACCGTGCTTGTTCGCAGCAGAAACTTTTTCTGAAAAGGCAAACGTCTGGCTCCTTCTCCCACAAGGAAGCTGCCAGCCCTGAAATCTCTTGCAGGTCTGCACTATCCCACTGCAGCCTATCCACAGGCACAACAGCACTGGGGATCTCTGCTTTCCCAGAGACTCAGCATGTCACACTGCTTGTTCGCGGCAGAAACATTTTCTGAAAAGGCAAACGTCTGGCTCCTTCTCCCACAAGGAAGCTGCCAGCCCTGAAATCACTTGCAGGTCTGCACTATCCCTCTGCAGCCAATCTTTAGCCGCAGCAGCACTGGGGATCTCTGCTTTCCCAGAGACTCAGCATGTCACACTGCTTGTTCGCGGCAGAAACTTTTTCTGAAAAGGCAAACGTCTGGCTCCTTCTCCCACAAGGAAGCTGCCAGCCCTGAAATCTCTTGCAGGTCTGCACTATCCCTCTGCAGCCAATCTTTAGCCGCAGCAGCACTGGGGATCTCTGCTTCCCCAGAGACCCAGCATGTCACAGTGCTCCCTCTCGGCAGAAAATTTTTAAAAAGGCAAACGTCTGGCTCCTTCTCCCACAAGGAAGCTGCCAGCCCTGAAAGATCTTGCTGGTCTTCACTATCCCACTGCAGCCTATCCACAGGCACAACAGCACTGGGGATCTCTGCTTTCCCAGAGACTCAGCATGTCACACTGCTTGTTCGCGGCATAAACTTTTTCTCAAAAGACAAACGTCTGACTCCTTCTCCCACAAGGAAGCTGCCAGCCCTGAAAGACCTCGCTGGTCTTCACTATCCCTCTGCAGCCTATCTTTAGCCGCAGCAGCACTGGGGATCTCTGCTTTCCCAGAGACCCAGCATGTCACGGTGCTCGCTCTCGGCAGAAACTTTTTCTGAAAAGGCAAACGTCTGGCTCCTTCTCCCACAAGGAAGCTGCCAGCCCTGAAATCTCTTGCAGGTCTGCACTATCCCACTGCAGCCTATCCACAGGCACAACAGCACTGGGGATCTCTGCTTTCCCAGAGACTCAGCATGTCACACTGCTTGTTCGCGGCAGAAACTTTTTCTGAAAAGGCAAACGTCTGGCTCCTTCTCCCACAAGGAAGCTGCCAGCCCTGAAAGATCTTGCTGGTCTTCACTATTCCACTGCAGCCTATCCACAGGCACAACAGCACTGGGGATCTCTGCTTTCCCAGAGACTCAGCATGTCACACTGCTTGTTCGCAGCAGAAACTTTTTCTGAAAAGGCAAACGTCTGGCTCCTTCTCCCACAAGGAAGCTGCCAGCCCTGAAATCTCTTGCTGGTCTGCACTATCCCACTGCAGCCAATCTTTAGCAGCAGAAGCACTGCGGATCTCTGCTTTCCCAAAGACTCAGCATGTCACACTGCTTGTTCGCGGCAGAAACTTTTTCTGAATAGGCAAACGTCTGACTCCTTCTCCCACAAGGAAGCTGCCAGCCCTGAAATCTCTTGCAGGTCTGCACTATCCCACTGCAGCCAATCTTTAGCAGCAGAAGCACTGGGGATCTCTGCTTTCCCAGAGACTCAGCATGTCACGCTGCTTGTTCGCAGCAGAAACTTTTTTAAAAAGGCAAACGTCTGGCTCCTTTTCCCACAAGGATGCTGCCAGCCCTGAAAGATCTTGCTGGTCTTCACTATCCCACTGCAGCCTATCCACAGGCACAACAGCACTGGGGATCTCTGCTTTCCCAGAGACTCAGCATGTCACACTGCTTGTTCGCGGCATAAACTTTTTCTCAAAAGACAAACGTCTGACTCCTTCTCCCACAAGGAAGCTGCCAGCCCTGAAAGACCTCGCTGGTCTTCACTATCCCTCTGCAGCCTATCTTTAGCCGCAGCAGCACTGGGGATCTCTGCTTTCCCAGAGACCCAGCATGTCACGGTGCTCGCTCTCGGCAGAAACTTTTTCTGAAAAGGCAAACGCCTGGCTCCTTCTCCCACAAGGAAGCTGCCAGCCCTGAAATCTCTTGCAGGTCTGCACTATCCCACTGCAGCCTATCCACAGGCACAACAGCACTGGGGATCTCTGCTTTCCCAGAGACTCAGCATGTCACACTGCTTGTTCGCAGCAGAAACTTTTTCTGAAAAGGCAAACGTCTGGCTCCTTCTCCCACAAGGAAGCTGCCAGCCCTGAAAGACCTCGCTGGTCTTCACTATCCCTCTGCAGCCAATCTTTAGCCGCAGCAGCACTGGGGATCTCTGCTTTCCCAGAGACTCAGCATGTCACCGTGCTTGTTCGCGGCAGAAACTTTTTCTGAAAAGGCAAACGTCTGACTCCTTCTCCCACAAGGAAGCTGCCAGCCCTGAAAGATCTTGCTGGTCTTCACTATCCCACTGCAGCCTATCCACAGGCACAACAGCACTGGGGATCTCTGCTTTCCCAGAGACTCAGCATGTCACACTGCTTGTTCGCGGCAGAAACTTTTTCTGAAAAGGCAAACGTCTGACTCCTTCTCCCACAAGGAAGCTGCCAGCCCTGAAAGATCTTGCTGGTCTTCACTATCCCACTGCAGCCTATCCACAGGCACAACAGCACTGGGGATCTCTGCTTTCCCAGAGACTCAGCATGTCACCGTGCTTGTTCGCAGCAGAAACTTTTTCTGAAAAGGCAAACGTCTGGCTCCTTCTCCCACAAGGAAGCTGCCAGCCCTGAAATCTCTTGCAGGTCTGCACTATCCCACTGCAGCCTATCCACAGGCACAACAGCACTGGGGATCTCTGCTTTCCCAGAGACTCAGCATGTCACACTGCTTGTTCGCGGCAGAAACTTTTTCTGAAAAGGCAAACGTCTGGCTCCTTCTCCCACAAGGAAGCTGCCAGCCCTGAAATCACTTGCAGGTCTGCACTATCCCTCTGCAGCCAATCTTTAGCCGCAGCAGCACTGGGGATCTCTGCTTTCCCAGAGACTCAGCATGTCACGGTGCTTGTTCGCGGCAGAAACTTTTTCTGAATAGGCAAACGTCTGGCTCCTTCTCCCACAAGGAAGCTGCCAGCCCTGAAAGATCTTGCTGGTCTTCACTATCCCTCTGCAGACAATCTTTAGCCGCAGCAGCACTGGGGATCTCTGCTTTCCCAAAGACTCAGCATGTCACACTGCTTGTTCGCGGCAGAAACTTTTTCTGAATAGGCAAACGTCTGGCTCCTTCTCCCACAAGGAAGCTGCCAGCCCTGAAAGATCTTGCTGGTCTTCACTATCCCACTGCAGCCTATCCACAGGCACAACAGCACTGGGGATCTCTGCTTTCCCAGAGACTCAGCATGTCACGGTGCTTGTTCGCGGCAGAAACGTTTTCTGAAAAGGCAAATGTCTGGCTCCTTCTCCCACAAGGAAGCTGCCAGCCCTGAAATCTCTTGCAGGTCTTCACTATCCCTCTGCAGACAATCTTTAGCCGCAGCAGCACTGGGGATCTCTGCTTTCCCAAAGACTCAGCATGTCACACTGCTTGTTCGCGGCAGAAACTTTTTCTGAATAGGCAAACGTCTGACTCCTTCTCCCACAAGGAAGCTGCCAGCCCTGAAATCTCTTGCAGGTCTGCACTATCCCTCTGCAGCCAATCTTTACCCGCAGCAGCACTGGGGATCTCTGCTTCCCCAGAGACCCAGCATGTCACAGTGCTCCCTCTCGGCAGAAACTTTTTCTCAAAAGACAAACGTCTGACTCCTTCTCCCACAAGGAAGCTGCCAGCCCTGAAATACCTCGCTGGTCTTCACTATCCCACTGCAGCCTATCCACAGGCACAACAGCACTGGGGATCTCTGCTTTCCCAGAGACTCAGCATGTCACACTGCTTGTTCGCGGCAGAAACTTTTTCTGAAAAGGCAAACGTCTGGCTCCTTCTCCCACAAGGAAGCTGCCAGCCCTGAAATCTCTTGCAGGTCTGCACTATCCCACTGCAGCCTATCCACAGGCACAACAGCACTGGGGATCTCTGCTTTCCCAGAGACCCAGCATGTCACACTGCTTGTTCGCGGCAGAAACTTTTTCTGAAAAGGCAAACGTCTGGCTCCTTCTCCCACAAGGAAGCTGCCAGCCCTGAAAGATCTTGCTGGTCTTCACTATTCCACTGAAGCCTATCCACAGGCACAACAGCACTGGGGATCTCTGCTTTCCCAGAGACTCAGCATGTCACACTGCTTGTTCGCAGCAGAAACTTTTTCTGAAAAGGCAAACGTCTGGCTCCTTCTCCCACAAGGAAGCTGCCAGCCCTGAAATCTCTTGCTGGTCTGCACTATCCCACTGCAGCCAATCTTTAGCAGCAGAAGCACTGCGGATCTCTGCTTTCCCAAAGACTCAGCATGTCACACTGCTTGTTCGCGGCAGAAACTTTTTCTGAATAGGCAAACGTCTGACTCCTTCTCCCACAAGGAAGCTGCCAGCCCTGAAATCTCTTGCAGGTCTGCACTATCCCACTGCAGCCAATCTTTAGCAGCAGAAGCACTGGGGATCTCTGCTTTCCCAGAGACTCAGCATGTCACGCTGCTTGTTCGCAGCAGAAACTTTTTTAAAAAGGCAAACGTCTGGCTCCTTTTCCCACAAGGATGCTGCCAGCCCTGAAAGATCTTGCTGGTCTTCACTATCCCACTGCAGCCTATCCACAGGCACAACAGCACTGGGGATCTCTGCTTTCCCAGAGACTCAGCATGTCACACTGCTTGTTCGCGGCATAAACTTTTTCTCAAAAGACAAACGTCTGACTCCTTCTCCCACAAGGAAGCTGCCAGCCCTGAAAGACCTCGCTGGTCTTCACTATCCCTCTGCAGCCTATCTTTAGCCGCAGCAGCACTGGGGATCTCTGCTTTCCCAGAGACCCAGCATGTCACGGTGCTCGCTCTCGGCAGAAACTTTTTCTGAAAAGGCAAACGTCTGGCTCCTTCTCCCACAAGGAAGCTGCCAGCCCTGAAATCTCTTGCAGGTCTGCACTATCCCACTGCAGCCTATCCACAGGCACAACAGCACTGGGGATCTCTGCTTTCCCAGAGACTCAGCATGTCACACTGCTTGTTCGCGGCAGAAACTTTTTCTGAAAAGGCAAACGTCTGGCTCCTTCTCCCACAAGGAAGCTGCCAGCCCTGAAAGATCTTGCTGGTCTTCACTATTCCACTGCAGCCTATCCACAGGCACAACAGCACTGGGGATCTCTGCTTTCCCAGAGACTCAGCATGTCACACTGCTTGTTCGCAGCAGAAACTTTTTCTGAAAAGGCAAACGTCTGGCTCCTTCTCCCACAAGGAAGCTGCCAGCCCTGAAATCTCTTGCTGGTCTGCACTATCCCACTGCAGCCAATCTTTAGCAGCAGAAGCACTGCGGATCTCTGCTTTCCCAAAGACTCAGCATGTCACACTGCTTGTTCGCGGCAGAAACTTTTTCTGAATAGGCAAACGTCTGACTCCTTCTCCCACAAGGAAGCTGCCAGCCCTGAAATCTCTTGCAGGTCTGCACTATCCCACTGCAGCCAATCTTAAGCAGCAGAAGCACTGGGGATCTCTGCTTTCCCAGAGACTCAGCATGTCACGCTGCTTGTTCGCAGCAGAAACTTTTTTAAAAAGGCAAACGTCTGGCTCCTTTTCCCACAAGGATGCTGCCAGCCCTGAAAGATCTTGCTGGTCTTCACTATCCCACTGCAGCCTATCCACAGGCACAACAGCACTGGGGATCTCTGCTTTCCCAGAGACTCAGCATGTCACACTGCTTGTTCGCGGCATAAACTTTTTCTCAAAAGACAAACGTCTGACTCCTTCTCCCACAAGGAAGCTGCCAGCCCTGAAAGACCTCGCTGGTCTTCACTATCCCTCTGCAGCCTATCTTTAGCCGCAGCAGCACTGGGGATCTCTGCTTTCCCAGAGACCCAGCATGTCACGGTGCTCGCTCTCGGCAGAAACTTTTTCTGAAAAGGCAAACGCCTGGCTCCTTCTCCCACAAGGAAGCTGCCAGTCCTGAAATCTCTTGCAGGTCTGCACTATCCCACTGCAGCCTATCCACAGGCACAACAGCACTGGGGATCTCTGCTTTCCCAGAGACTCAGCATGTCACACTGCTTGTTCGCAGAAGAAACTTTTTCTGAAAAGGCAAACGTCTGGCTCCTTCTCCCACAAGGAAGCTGCCAGCCCTGAAAGATCTTGCTGGTCTTCACTATCCCACTGCAGCCTATCCACAGGCACAACAGCACTGGGGATCTCTGCTTTCCCAGAGACTCAGCATGTCACACTGCTTGTTCGCAGCAGAAACTTTTTCTGAAAAGGCAAACGTCTGGCTCCTTCTCCCACAAGGAAGCTGCCAGCCCTGAAATCTCTTGCTGGTCTGCACTATCCCACTGCAGCCAATCTTTAGCAGCAGAAGCACTGGGGATCTCTGCTTTCCCAGAGACTCAGCATGTCACACTGCTTGTTCGCGGCATAAACTTTTTCTCAAAAGACAAACGTCTGACTCCTTCTCCCACAAGGAAGCTGCCAGCCCTGAAAGACCTCGCTGGTCTTCACTATCCCTCTGCAGCCTATCTTTAGCCGCAGCAGCACTGGGGATCTCTGCTTTCCCAGAGACCCAGCATGTCACGGTGCTCGCTCTCGGCAGAAACTTTTTCTGAAAAGGCAAACGTCTGGCTCCTTCTCCCACAAGGAAGCTGCCAGCCCTGAAATCTCTTGCAGGTCTGCACTATCCCTCTGCAGCCTATCCACAGGCACAACAGCACTGGGGATCTCTGCTTTCCCAGAGACTCAGCATGTCACACTGCTTGTTCGCAGAAGAAACTTTTTCTGAAAAGGCAAACGTCTGGCTCCTTCTCCCACAAGGAAGCTGCCAGCCCTGAAAGATCTTGCTCGTCTTCACTATCCCACTGCAGCCTATCCACAGGCACAACAGCACTGGGGATCTCTGCTTTCCCAGAGACTCAGCATGTCACACTTCTTGTTCGCGGCAGAAACTTTTTCTGAAAAGGCAAATGTCTGGCTCCTTCTCCCACAATGAAGCTGCCAGCCCTGAAATCTCTTGCAGGTCTGCACTATCCCTCTGCAGACAATCTTTAGTCGCAGCAGCACTGGGGATCTCTGCTTTTCCAGAGACCCAGCATGTCACAGTGCTCGCTCTCGGCAGAAACTTTTTTAAAAAGGCAAACGTCTGGCTCCTTCTCCCACAAGGAAGCTGCCAGCCCTTAAAGATCTTGCTGGTCTTCACTATCCCACTGCAGCCTATCCACAGGCACAACAGCACTGGGGATCTCTGCTTTCCCAGAGACTCAGCATGTCACACTGCTTGTTCGCAGCAATAACTTTTTCTGAAAAGGCAAACGTCTGGCTCCTTCTCCCACAAGGAAGCTGCCAGCCCTGAAATCTCTTGCAGGTCTGCACTATCCCACTGCAGCCTATCCACAGGCACAACAGCACTGGGGATCTCTGCTTTCCCAGAGACTCAGCATGTCACGGTGCTCGCTCTCGGCAGAAACTTTTTTAAAAAGGCAAACGTCTGGCTCCTTCTCCCACAAGGAAGCTGCCAGCCCTGAAAGATCTTGCTGGTCTTCACTATCCCACTGCAGCCTATCCACAGGCACAACAGCACTGGGGATCTCTGCTTTCCCAGAGACTCAGCATGTCACACTGCTTGTTCGCAGCAGAAACTTTTTCTGAAAAGGCAAACGTCTGGCTCCTTCTCCCACAAGGAAGCTGCCAGCCCTGAAATCACTTGCAGGTCTGCACTATCCCTCTGCAGCCAATCTTTAGCCGCAGCAGCACTGGGGATCTCTGCTTTCCCAGAGACTCAGCATGTCACGGTGCTTGTTCGCGGCAGAAACTTTTTCTGAAAAGGCAAACGTCTGGCTCCTTCTCCCACAAGGAAGCTGCCAGCCCTGAAAGATCTTGCTGGTCTTCACTATCCCACTGCAGCCTATCCACAGGCACAACAGCACTGGGGATCTCTGCTTTCCCAGAGACTCAGCATGTCACGGTGCTTGTTCGCGGCAGAAACGTTTTCTGAAAAGGCAAATGTCTGGCTCCTTCTCCCACAAGGAAGCTGCCAGCCCTGAAATCTCTTGCAGGTCTGCACTATCCCTCTGCAGACAATCTTTAGCCGCAGCAGCACTGGGGATCTCTGCTTTCCCAAAGACTCAGCATGTCACACTGCTTGTTCGCGGCAGAAACTTTTTCTGAAAAGGCAAATGTCTGGCTCCTTCTCCCACAAGGAAGCTGCCAGCCCTGAAAGATCTTGCTCGTCTTCACTATCCCACTGCAGCCTATCCACAGGCACAACAGCACTGGGGATCTCTGCTTTCCCAGAGACTCAGCATGTCACACTGCTTGTTCGCAGCAGAAACTTTTTCTGAAAAGGCAATTGTCTGGCTCCTTCTCCCACAAGGAAGCTGCCAGCCCTGAAATCTCTTGCAGGTCTGCACTATCCCTCTGCAGACAATCTTTAGCCGCAGCAGCACTGGGGATCTCTGCTTTTCCAGAGACCCAGCATGTCACAGTGCTCGCTCTCGGCAGAAACTTTTTTAAAAAGGCAAACGTCTGGCTCCTTCTCCCACAAGGAAGCTGCCAGCCCTGAAATACCTCGCTGGTCTTCACTATCCCACTGCAGCCTATCCACAGGCACAACAGCACTGGGGATCTCTGCTTTCCCAGAGACTCAGCATGTCACACTGCTTGTTCGCAGCAGAAACTTTTTCTGAAAAGGCAAACGTCTGGCTCCTTCTCCCACAAGGAAGCTGCCAGCCCTGAAAGATCTTGCTGGTCTTCACTATCCCTCTGCAGCCAATCTTTAGCCGCAGCAGCAGTGGGGATCTCTGCTTTCCCAGAGACTCAGCATGTCACGGTGCTTGTTCGCAGCAGAAACTTTTTTTAAAAAGGCAAACGTCTGGCTCCTTCTCCCACAAGGAAGCTGCCAGCCCTGAAAGATCTTGCTGGTCTTCACTATCCCACTGCAGCCTATCCACAGGCACAACAGCACTGGGGATCTCTGCTTTCCCAGAGACTCAGCATGTCACACTGCTTGTTCGCAGCAGAAACTTTTTCTGAAAAGGCAAACGTCTGGCTCCTTCTCCCACAAGGAAGCTGCCAGCCCTGAAATCTCTTGCTGGTCTGCACTATCCCACTGCAGCCAATCTTTAGCAGCAGAAGCACTGGGGATCTCTGCTTTCCCAGAGACTCAGCATGTCACGGTGCTTGTTCGCGGCAGAAACTTTTTCTGAATAGGCAAACGTCTGACTCCTTCTCCCACAAGGAAGCTGCCAGCCCTGAAATCTCTTGCAGGTCTGCACTATCCCTCTGCAGCCAATCTTTAGCAGCAGAAGCACTGGGGATCTCTGCTTTCCCAGAGACTCAGCATGTCACGCTGCTTGTTCGCAGCAGAACCTTTTTTTAAAAAGGCAAACGTCTGGCTCCTTTTCCCACAAGGATGCTGCCAGCCCTGAAAGATCTTGCTGGTCTTCACTATCCCACTGCAGCCTATCCACAGGCACAACAGCACTGGGGATCTCTGCTTTCCCAGAGACTCAGCATGTCACACTGCTTGTTCGCGGCAGAAACTTTTTCTCAAAAGACAAACGTCTGACTCCTTCTCCCACAAGGAAGCTGCCAGCCCTGAAAGACCTCGCTGGTCTTCACTATCCCTCTGCAGCCTATCTTTAGCCGCAGCAGCACTGGGGATCTCTGCTTTCCCAGAGACCCAGCATGTCACGGTGCTCGCTCTCGGCAGAAACTTTTTCTGAAAAGGCAAACGTCTGGCTCCTTCTCCCACAAGGAAGCTGCCAGCCCTGAAATCTCTTGCAGGTCTGCACTATCCCTCTGCAGCCTATCCACAGGCACAACAGCACTGGGGATCTCTGCTTTCCCAGAGACTCAGCATGTCACACTGCTTGTTCGCAGAAGAAACTTTTTCTGAAAAGGCAAACGTCTGGCTCCTTCTCCCACAAGGAAGCTGCCAGCCCTGAAAGATCTTGCTCGTCTTCACTATCCCACTGCAGCCTATCCACAGGCACAACAGCACTGGGGATCTCTGCTTTCCCAGAGACTCAGCATGTCACACTGCTTGTTCGCGGCAGAAACTTTTTCTGAAAAGGCAAATGTCTGGCTCCTTCTCCCACAATGAAGCTGCCAGCCCTGAAATCTCTTGCAGGTCTGCACTATCCCACTGCAGACAATCTTTAGTCGCAGCAGCACTGGGGATCTCTGCTTTTCCAGAGACCCAGCATGTCACAGTGCTCGCTCTCGGCAGAAACTTTTTTAAAAAGGCAAACGTCTGGCTCCTTCTCCCACAAGGAAGCTGCCAGCCCTTAAAGATCTTGCTGGTCTTCACTATCCCACTGCAGCCTATCCACAGGCACAACAGCACTGGGGATCTCTGCTTTCCCAGAGACTCAGCATGTCACACTGCTTGTTCGCAGCAATAACTTTTTCTGAAAAGGCAAACGTCTGGCTCCTTCTCCCACAAGGAAGCTGCCAGCCCTGAAATCTCTTGCAGGTCTGCACTATCCCACTGCAGCCTATCCACAGGCACAACAGCACTGGGGATCTCTGCTTTCCCAGAGACTCAGCATGTCACGGTGCTCGCTCTCGGCAGAAACTTTTTTAACAAGGCAAACGTCTGGCTCCTTCTCCCACAAGGAAGCTGCCAGCCCTTAAAGATCTTGCTGGTCTTCACTATCCCACTGCAGCCTATCCACAGGCACAACAGCACTGGGGATCTCTGCTTTCCCAGAGACTCAGCATGTCCACTGCTTGTTCGCGGCAGAAACTTTTTCTGAAAAGGCAAACGTCTGACTCCTTCTCCCACAAGGAAGCTGCCAGCCCTGAAATCTCTAGCAGGTCTGCACTATGCCTCTGCAGCCAATCTTTAGCCGCAGCAGCACTGGGGATCTCTGCTTTCCCAGAGACTCAGCATGTCACGGTGCTTGTTCGCGGCAGAAACTTTTTCTGAAAAGGCAAACGTCTGGCTCCTTCTCCCACAAGGAAGCTGCCAGCCCTGAAAGATCTTGCTGGTCTTCACTATCCCACTGCAGCCTATCCACAGGCACAACAGCACTGGGGATCTCTGCTTTCCCAGAGACTCAGCATGTCACGGTGCTTGTTCGCGGCAGAAACGTTTTCTGAAAAGGCAAATGTCTGGCTCCTTCTCCCACAAGGAAGCTGCCAGCCCTGAAATCTCTTGCAGGTCTGCACTATCCCTCTGCAGACAATCTTTAGCCGCAGCAGCACTGGGGATCTCTGCTTTTCCAGAGACCCAGCATGTCACAGTGCTCGCTCTCGGCAGAAACTTTTTTAAAAAGGCAAACGTCTGGCTCCTTCTCCCACAAGGAAGCTGCCAGCCCTGAAATACCTCGCTGGTCTTCACTATCCCACTGCAGCCTATCCACAGGCACAACAGCACTGGGGATCTCTGCTTTCCCAGAGACTCAGCATGTCACACTGCTTGTTCGCAGCAGAAACTTTTTCTGAAAAGGCAAACGTCTGGCTCCTTCTCCCACAAGGAAGCTGCCAGCCCTGAAAGATCTTGCTGGTCTTCACTATCCCTCTGCAGCCAATCTTTAGCCGCAGCAGCAGTGGGGATCTCTGCTTTCCCAGAGACTCAGCATGTCACGGTGCTTGTTCGCTGCAGAAACTTTTTTTAAAAAGGCAAACGTCTGGCTCCTTCTCCCACAAGGAAGCTGCCAGCCCTGAAAGATCTTGCTGGTCTTCACTATCCCACTGCAGCCTATCCACAGGCACAACAGCACTGGGGATCTCTGCTTTCCCAGAGACTCAGCATGTCACACTGCTTGTTCGCAGCAGAAACTTTTTCTGAAAAGGCAAACGTCTGGCTCCTTCTCCCACAAGGAAGCTGCCAGCCCTGAAATCTCTTGCTGGTCTGCACTATCCCACTGCAGCCAATCTTTAGCAGCAGAAGCACTGGGGATCTCTGCTTTCCCAGAGACTCAGCATGTCACGGTGCTTGTTCGCGGCAGAAACTTTTTCTGAATAGGCAAACGTCTGACTCCTTCTCCCACAAGGAAGCTGCCAGCCCTGAAATCTCTTGCAGGTCTGCACTATCCCACTGCAGCCAATCTTTAGCAGCAGAAGCACTGGGGATCTCTGCTTTCCCAGAGACTCAGCATGTCACGCTGCTTGTTCGCAGCAGAACCTTTTTTTAAAAAGGCAAACGTCTGGCTCCTTTTCCCACAAGGATGCTGCCAGCCCTGAAAGATCTTGCTGGTCTTCACTATCCCACTGCAGCCTATCCACAGGCACAACAGCACTGGGGATCTCTGCTTTCCCAGAGACTCAGCATGTCACACTGCTTGTTCGCGGCAGAAACTTTTTCTCAAAAGACAAACGTCTGACTCCTTCTCCCACAAGGAAGCTGCCAGCCCTGAAAGACCTCGCTGGTCTTCACTATCCCTCTGCAGCCTATCTTTAGCCGCAGCAGCACTGGGGATCTCTGCTTTCCCAGAGACCCAGCATGTCACGGTGCTCGCTCTCGGCAGAAACTTTTTCTGAAAAGGCAAACGTCTGGCTCCTTCTCCCACAAGGAAGCTGCCAGCCCTGAAATCTCTTGCAGGTCTGCACTATCCCACTGCAGCCTATCCACAGGCACAACAGCACTGGGGATCTCTGCTTTCCCAGAGACTCAGCATGTCACACTGCTTGTTCGCAGAAGAAACTTTTTCTGAAAAGGCAAACGTCTGGCTCCTTCTCCCACAAGGAAGCTGCCAGCCCTGAAAGATCTTGCTCGTCTTCACTATCCCACTGCAGCCGATCCACAGGCACAACAGCACTGGGGATCTCTGCTTTCCCAGAGACTCAGCATGTCACACTGCTTGTTCGCAGCAGAAACATTTTCTGAAAAGGCAAACGTCTGGCTCCTTCTCCCACAAGGAAGCTGCCAGCCCTGAAATCTCTTGCTGGTCTGCACTATCCCACTGTAGCCAATGTTTAGCAGCAGAAGCACTGGGGATCTCTGCTTTCCCAGAGACTCAGCATGTCACACTGCTTGTTCGCGGCAGAAACTTTTTCTGAATAGGCAAACGTCTGACTCCTTCTCCCACAAGGAAGCTGCCAGCCCTGAAATCTCTTGCAGGTCTGCACTATCCCACTGCAGCCAATCTTTAGCAGCAGAAGCACTGGGGATCTCTGCTTTCCCAGAGACTCAGCATGTCACGCTGCTTGTTCGCAGCAGAAACTTTTTTAAAAAGGCAAACGTCTGGCTCCTTTTCCCACAAGGATGCTGCCAGCCCTGAAAGATCTTGCTGGTCTTCACTATCCCACTGCAGCCTATCCACAGGCACAACAGCACTGGGGATCTCTGCTTTCCCAGAGACTCAGCATGTCACACTGCTTGTTCGCAGAAGAAACTTTTTCTGAAAAGGCAAACGTCTGGCTCCTTCTCCCACAAGGAAGCTGCCAGCCCTGAAAGATCTTGCTCGTCTTCACTATCCCACTGCAGCCGATCCACAGGCACAACAGCACTGGGGATCTCTGCTTTCCCAGAGACTCAGCATGTCACACTGCTTGTTCGCAGCAGAAACATTTTCTGAAAAGGCAAACGTCTGACTCCTTCTCCCACAAGGAAGCTGCCAGCCCTGAAATCTCTTGCTGGTCTGCACTATCCCACTGTAGCCAATGTTTAGCAGCAGAAGCACTGGGGATCTCTGCTTTCCCAGAGACTCAGCATGTCACACTGCTTGTTCGCGGCAGAAACTTTTTCTGAAAAGGCAGACGTCTGGCTA
The DNA here is from genome assembly GCF_929443795.1 of Astur gentilis. Taxonomy (NCBI): domain Eukaryota; kingdom Metazoa; phylum Chordata; class Aves; order Accipitriformes; family Accipitridae; genus Astur; species Astur gentilis. Next base: position 790,212 of record NW_026061101.1, on the reverse strand, counting down.
CTTCTCCCACAAGGAAGCTGCCAGCCCTGAAATCTCTTGCAGGTCTGCACTATCCCTCTGCAGCCAATCTTTAGCCGCAGCAGCACTGGGGATCTCTGCTTTCCCAGAGACCCAGCATGTCACAGTGCTCGCTCTCGGCAGAATCTTTTTTAAAAAGGCAAACGTCTGGCTCCTTCTCCCACAAGGAAGCTGCCAGCCCTGAAAGATCTTGCTGGTCTTCACTATCCCACTGCAGCCTATCCACAGGCACAACAGCACTGGGGATCTCTGCTTTCCCAGAGACTCAGCATGTCACACTGCTTGTTCGCAGCAGAAACTTTTTATGAAAAGGCAAACGTCTGGCTCCTTCTCCCACAAGGAAGCTGCCAGCCCTGAAATCTCTTGCAGGTCTGCACTATCCCACTGCAGCCTATCCACAGGCACAACAGCACTGGGGATCTCTGCTTTCCCAGAGACTCAGCATGTCACACTGCTTGTTCGCGGCAGAAACTTTTTCTGAAAAGGCAAACGTCTGGCTCCTTCCCCCACAAGGAAGCTGCCAGCCCTGTAATCTCTTGCAGGTCTTCACTAATCCCTCTGCAGCCTATCTTTAGCCGCAGCAGCAGTGGGGATCTCTGCTTTCCCAGAGACTCAGCATGTCACGGTGCTTGTTCGCGGCAGAAACTTTTTTTAAAAAGGCAAACGTCTGGCTCCTTCTCCCACAAGGAAGCTGCCAGCCCTGAAAGATCTTGCTGGTCTTCATTATCCCACTGCAGCCTATCCACAGGCACAACAGCACTGGGGATCTCGGCTTTCCCAGAGACTCAGCATGTCACACTGCTTGTTCACGGCAGAAACTTTTTCTCAAAAGGCAAACGTCTGGCTACTTCTCCCACAAGGAAGCTGCCAGCCCTGAAATCTCTTGCAGGTCTGCACTATCCCACTGCAGCCTATCCACAGGCACAACAGCACTGGGGATCTCTGCTTTCCCAGAGACTCAGCATGTCACCGTGCTTGTTCGCGGCAGAAACTTTTTCTGAAAAGACAAACGTCTGGCTCCTTCTCCCACAAGGAAGCTGCCAGCCCTGAAAGATCTTGCTGGTCTTCACTATCCCTCTGCAGCCTATCTTTAGCCGCAGCAGCACTGTGGATCTCTGCTTTCCCAGAGACTCAGCATGTCACGGTGCTCGCTCTCGGCAGAAACTTTTTTAAAAAGGCAAACGTCTGGCTCCTTCTCCCACAAGGAAGCTGCCAGCCCTGTTATCTCTTGCAGGTCTTCACTAATCCCTCTGCAGCCTATCTTTAGCCGCAGCAGCACTGGGGATCTCTGCTTTCCCAGAGACTCAGCATGTCACACTGCTTGTTCGCGGCAGAAACTTTTTCTGAAAAGGCAAACGTCTGGCTCCTTCTCCCACAAGGAAGCTGCCAGCCCTGAAAGATCTTGCTGGTCTTCACTATCCCTCTGCAGCCAATCTTTAGCCGCAGCAGCAGTGGGGATCTCTGCTTTCCCAGAGACTCAGCATGTCACGGTGCTTGTTCGCAGCAGAAACTTTTTTTAAAAAGGCAAACGTCTGGCTCCTTCTCCCACAAGGAAGCTGCCAGCCCTGAAAGATCTTGCTGGTCTTCACTATCCCACTGCAGCCTATCCACAGGCACAACAGCACTGGGGATCTCTGCTTTCCCAGAGACTCAGCATGTCACACTGCTTGTTCGCAGAAGAAACTTTTTCTGAAAAGGCAAACGTCTGGCTCCTTCTCCCACAAGGAAGCTGCCAGCCCTGAAAGATCTTGCTCGTCTTCACTATCCCACTGCAGCCGATCCACAGGCACAACAGCACTGGGGATCTCTGCTTTCCCAGAGACTCAGCATGTCACACTGCTTGTTCGCGGCAGAAACATTTTCTGAAAAGGCAAACGTCTGGCTCCTTCTCCCACAAGGAAGCTGCCAGCCCTGAAATCTCTTGCTGGTCTGCACTATCCCACTGTAGCCAATGTTTAGCAGCAGAAGCACTGGGGATCTCTGCTTTCCCAGAGACTCAGCATGTCACACTGCTTGTTCGCGGCAGAAACTTTTTCTGAAAAGGCAGACGTCTGGCTACTTCTCCCACAAGGAAGCTGCCAGCCCTGAAATCTCTTGCAGGTCTGCACTATCCCTCTGCAGCCAATCTTTAGCCGCAGCAGCACTGGGGATCTCTGCTTTCCCAGAGACCCAGCATGTCACAGTGCTCGCTCTCGGCAGAATCTTTTTTAAAAAGGCAAACGTCTGGCTCCTTCTCCCACAAGGAAGCTGCCAGCCCTGAAAGATCTTGCTGGTCTTCACTATCCCACTGCAGCCTATCCACAGGCACAACAGCACTGGGGATCTCTGCTTTCCCAGAGACTCAGCATGTCACACTGCTTGTTCGCAGCAGAAACTTTTTATGAAAAGGCAAACGTCTGGCTCCTTCTCCCACAAGGAAGCTGCCAGCCCTGAAATCTCTTGCAGGTCTGCACTATCCCACTGCAGCCTATCCACAGGCACAACAGCACTGGGGATCTCTGCTTTCCCAGAGACTCAGCATGTCACACTGCTTGTTCGCGGCAGAAACTTTTTCTGAAAAGGCAAACGTCTGGCTCCTTCCCCCACAAGGAAGCTGCCAGCCCTGTAATCTCTTGCAGGTCTTCACTAATCCCTCTGCAGCCTATCTTTAGCCGCAGCAGCAGTGGGGATCTCTGCTTTCCCAGAGACTCAGCATGTCACGGTGCTTGTTCGCGGCAGAAACTTTTTTTAAAAAGGCAAACGTCTGGCTCCTTCTCCCACAAGGAAGCTGCCAGCCCTGAAAGATCTTGCTGGTCTTCATTATCCCACTGCAGCCTATCCACAGGCACAACAGCACTGGGGATCTCGGCTTTCCCAGAGACTCAGCATGTCACACTGCTTGTTCACGGCAGAAACTTTTTCTCAAAAGGCAAACGTCTGGCTACTTCTCCCACAAGGAAGCTGCCAGCCCTGAAATCTCTTGCAGGTCTGCACTATCCCACTGCAGCCTATCCACAGGCACAACAGCACTGGGGATCTCTGCTTTCCCAGAGACTCAGCATGTCACCGTGCTTGTTCGCGGCAGAAACTTTTTCTGAAAAGACAAACGTCTGGCTCCTTCTCCCACAAGGAAGCTGCCAGCCCTGAAAGATCTTGCTGGTCTTCACTATCCCTCTGCAGCCTATCTTTAGCCGCAGCAGCACTGTGGATCTCTGCTTTCCCAGAGACTCAGCATGTCACGGTGCTCGCTCTCGGCAGAAACTTTTTTAAAAAGGCAAACGTCTGGCTCCTTCTCCCACAAGGAAGCTGCCAGCCCTGTTATCTCTTGCAGGTCTTCACTAATCCCTCTGCAGCCTATCTTTAGCGGCAGCAGCACTGGGGATCTCTGCTTTCCCAGAGACTCAGCATGTCACACTGCTTGTTCGCGGCAGAAACTTTTTCTGAAAAGGCAAACGTCTGGCTCCTTCTCCCACAAGGAAGCTGCCAGCCCTGAAAGATCTTGCTGGTCTTCACTATCCCTCTGCAGCCAATCTTTAGCCGCAGCAGCAGTGGGGATCTCTGCTTTCCCAGAGACTCAGCATGTCACGGTGCTTGTTCGCAGCAGAAACTTTTTTTAAAAAGGCAAACGTCTGGCTCCTTCTCCCACAAGGAAGCTGCCAGCCCTGAAAGATCTTGCTGGTCTTCACTATCCCACTGCAGCCTATCCACAGGCACAACAGCACTGGGGATCTCTGCTTTCCCAGAGACTCAGCATGTCACACTGCTTGTTCGCAGCAGAAACTTTTTCTGAAAAGGCAAACGTCTGGCTCCTTCTCCCACAAGGAAGCTGCCAGCCCTGAAATCTCTTGCTGGTCTGCACTATCCCACTGCAGCCAATCTTTAGCAGCAGAAGCACTGGGGATCTCTGCTTTCCCAGAGACTCAGCATGTCACGGTGCTTGTTCGCGGCAGAAACTTTTTCTGAATAGGCAAACGTCTGACTCCTTCTCCCACAAGGAAGCTGCCAGCCCTGAAATCTCTTGCAGGTCTGCACTATCCCACTGCAGTCAATCTTTAGCAGCAGAAGCACTGGGGATCTCTGCTTTCCCAGAGACTCAGCATGTCACGCTGCTTGTTCGCAGCAGAACCTTTTTTTAAAAAGGCAAACGTCTGGCTCCTTTTCCCACAAGGATGCTGCCAGCCCTGAAAGATCTTGCTGGTCTTCACTATCCCACTGCAGCCTATCCACAGGCACAACAGCACTGGGGATCTCTGCTTTCCCAGAGACTCAGCATGTCACACTGCTTGTTCGCGGCAGAAACTTTTTCTCAAAAGACAAACGTCTGACTCCTTCTCCCACAAGGAAGCTGCCAGCCCTGAAAGACCTCGCTGGTCTTCACTATCCCTCTGCAGCCTATCTTTAGCCGCAGCAGCACTGGGGATCTCTGCTTTCCCAGAGACCCAGCATGTCACGGTGCTCGCTCTCGGCAGAAACTTTTTCTGAAAAGGCAAACGTCTGGCTCCTTCTCCCACAAGGAAGCTGCCAGCCCTGAAATCTCTTGCAGGTCTGCACTATCCCACTGCAGCCTATCCACAGGCACAACAGCACTGGGGATCTCTGCTTTCCCAGAGACTCAGCATGTCACACTGCTTGTTCGCAGAAGAAACTTTTTCTGAAAAGGCAAACGTCTGGCTCCTTCTCCCACAAGGAAGCTGCCAGCCCTGAAAGATCTTGCTCGTCTTCACTATCCCACTGCAGCCGATCCACAGGCACAACAGCACTGGGGATCTCTGCTTTCCCAGAGACTCAGCATGTCACACTGCTTGTTCGCAGCAGAAACATTTTCTGAAAAGGCAAACGTCTGGCTCCTTCTCCCACAAGGAAGCTGCCAGCCCTGAAATCTCTTGCTGGTCTGCACTATCCCACTGTAGCCAATGTTTAGCAGCAGAAGCACTGGGGATCTCTGCTTTCCCAGAGACTCAGCATGTCACACTGCTTGTTCGCGGCAGAAACTTTTTCTGAATAGGCAAACGTCTGACTCCTTCTCCCACAAGGAAGCTGCCAGCCCTGAAATCTCTTGCAGGTCTGCACTATCCCACTGCAGCCAATCTTTAGCAGCAGAAGCACTGGGGATCTCTGCTTTCCCAGAGACTCAGCATGTCACGCTGCTTGTTCGCAGCAGAAACTTTTTTAAAAAGGCAAACGTCTGGCTCCTTTTCCCACAAGGATGCTGCCAGCCCTGAAAGATCTTGCTGGTCTTCACTATCCCACTGCAGCCTATCCACAGGCACAACAGCACTGGGGATCTCTGCTTTCCCAGAGACTCAGCATGTCACACTGCTTGTTCGCAGAAGAAACTTTTTCTGAAAAGGCAAACGTCTGGCTCCTTCTCCCACAAGGAAGCTGCCAGCCCTGAAAGATCTTGCTCGTCTTCACTATCCCACTGCAGCCGATCCACAGGCACAACAGCACTGGGGATCTCTGCTTTCCCAGAGACTCAGCATGTCACACTGCTTGTTCGCAGCAGAAACATTTTCTGAAAAGGCAAACGTCTGGCTCCTTCTCCCACAAGGAAGCTGCCAGCCCTGAAATCTCTTGCTGGTCTGCACTATCCCACTGTAGCCAATGTTTAGCAGCAGAAGCACTGGGGATCTCTGCTTTCCCAGAGACTCAGCATGTCACACTGCTTGTTCGCGGCAGAAACTTTTTCTGAAAAGGCAGACGTCTGGCTACTTCTCCCACAAGGAAGCTGCCAGCCCTGAAATCTCTTGCAGGTCTGCACTATCCCTCTGCAGCCAATCTTTAGCCGCAGCAGCACTGGGGATCTCTGCTTTCCCAGAGACCCAGCATGTCACAGTGCTCGCTCTCGGCAGAATCTTTTTTAAAAAGGCAAACGTCTGGCTCCTTCTCCCACAAGGAAGCTGCCAGCCCTGAAAGATCTTGCTGGTCTTCACTATCCCACTGCAGCCTATCCACAGGCACAACAGCACTGGGGATCTCTGCTTTCCCAGAGACTCAGCATGTCACACTGCTTGTTCGCAGCAGAAACTTTTTATGAAAAGGCAAACGTCTGGCTCCTTCTCCCACAAGGAAGCTGCCAGCCCTGAAATCTCTTGCAGGTCTGCACTATCCCACTGCAGCCTATCCACAGGCACAACAGCACTGGGGATCTCTGCTTTCCCAGAGACTCAGCATGTCACACTGCTTGTTCGCGGCAGAAACTTTTTCTGAAAAGGCAAACGTCTGGCTCCTTCCCCCACAAGGAAGCTGCCAGCCCTGTAATCTCTTGCAGGTCTTCACTAATCCCTCTGCAGCCTATCTTTAGCCGCAGCAGCACTGGGGATCTCTGCTTTCCCAGAGACTCAGCATGTCACGGTGCTTGTTCGCGGCAGAAACTTTTTTTAAAAAGGCAAACGTCTGGCTCCTTCTCCCACAAGGAAGCTGCCAGCCCTGAAAGATCTTGCTGGTCTTCATTATCCCACTGCAGCCTATCCACAGGCACAACAGCACTGGGGATCTCGGCTTTCCCAGAGACTCAGCATGTCACACTGCTTGTTCACGGCAGAAACTTTTTCTCAAAAGGCAAACGTCTGGCTACTTCTCCCACAAGGAAGCTGCCAGCCCTGAAATCTCTTGCAGGTCTGCACTATCCCACTGCAGCCTATCCACAGGCACAACAGCACTGGGGATCTCTGCTTTCCCAGAGACTCAGCATGTCACCGTGCTTGTTCGCGGCAGAAACTTTTTCTGAAAAGACAAACGTCTGGCTCCTTCTCCCACAAGGAAGCTGCCAGCCCTGAAAGATCTTGCTGGTCTTCACTATCCCTCTGCAGCCTATCTTTAGCCGCAGCAGCACTGTGGATCTCTGCTTTCCCAGAGACTCAGCATGTCACGGTGCTCGCTCTCGGCAGAAACTTTTTTAAAAAGGCAAACGTCTGGCTCCTTCTCCCACAAGGAAGCTGCCAGCCCTGTTATCTCTTGCAGGTCTTCACTAATCCCTCTGCAGCCTATCTTTAGCGGCAGCAGCACTGGGGATCTCTGCTTTCCCAGAGACTCAGCATGTCACACTGCTTGTTCGCGGCAGAAACTTTTTCTGAATAGGCAAACGTCTGACTCCTTCTCCCACAAGGAAGCTGCCAGCCCTGAAATCTCTTGCAGGTCTGCACTATCCCACTGCAGCCAATCTTTAGCAGCAGAAGCACTGGGGATCTCTGCTTTCCCAGAGACTCAGCATGTCACGCTGCTTGTTCGCAGCAGAAACTTTTTTAAAAAGGCAAACGTCTGGCTCCTTTTCCCACAAGGATGCTGCCAGCCCTGAAAGATCTTGCTGGTCTTCACTATCCCACTGCAGCCTATCCACAGGCACAACAGCACTGGGGATCTCTGCTTTCCCAGAGACTCAGCATGTCACACTGCTTGTTCGCGGCAGAAACTTTTTCTCAAAAGACAAACGTCTGACTCCTTCTCCCACAAGGAAGCTGCCAGCCCTGAAAGACCTCGCTGGTCTTCACTATCCCTCTGCAGCCTATCTTTAGCCGCAGCAGCACTGGGGATCTCTGCTTTCCCAGAGACCCAGCATGTCACGGTGCTCGCTCTCGGCAGAAACTTTTTCTGAAAAGGCAAACGTCTGGCTCCTTCCCCCACAAGGAAGCTGCCAGCCCTGTAATCTCTTGCAGGTCTTCACTAATCCCTCTGCAGCCTATCTTTAGCCGCAGCAGCACTGGGGATCTCTGCTTTCCCAGAGACTCAGCATGTCACGGAGCTTGTTCGCGGCAGAAACTTTTTTTAAAAAGGCAAACGTCTGGCTCCTTCTCCCACAAGGAAGCTGCCAGCCCTGAAAGATCTTGCTGGTCTTCATTATCCCACTGCAGCCTATCCACAGGCACAACAGCACTGGGGATCTCTGCTTTCCCAGAGACTCAGCATGTCACACTGCTTGTTCACGGCAGAAACTTTTTCTGAAAAGGCAAACGTCTGGCTCCTTCTGCCACAAGGAAGCTGCCAGCCCTGAAATCTCTTGCAGGTCTGCACTATCCCACTGCAGCCTATCCACAGGCACAACAGCACTGGGGATCTCTGCTTTCCCAGAGACTCAGCATGTCACACTGCTTGTTCGCAGCAGAAACTTTTTCTGAAAAGGCAAACGTCTGGCTCCTTCTCCCACAAGGAAGCTGGCAGCCCTGAAAGATCTTGCTGGTCTTCACTATCCCTCTGCAGCCAATCTTTAGCCGCAGCAGCACTGGGGATCTCTGCTTTCCCAGAGACCCAGCATGTCACGGTGCTCGCTCTCGGCAGAAACGTTTTCTGAAAAGGCAAACGTCCGGCTCCTTCTCCCACAAGGAAGCTGCCAGCCCTGAAATCTCTTGCAGGTCTGCACTATCCCACTGCAGCCTATCCACAGGCACAACAGCACTGGGGATCTCTGCTTTCCCAGAGACTCAGCATGTCACACTGCTTGTTCGCGGCAGAAACTTTTTCTGAAAAGGCAAACGTCTGACTCCTTCTCCCACAAGGAAGCTGCCAGCCCTGAAAGACCTCGCTGGTCTTCACTATCCCTCTTCAGCCAATCTTTAGCCGCAGCAGCACTGGGGATCTCTGCTTTCCCAGAGACTCAGCATGTCACCGTGCTTGTTCGCGGCAGAAACTTTTTCTGAAAAGGCAAACGTCCGGCTCCTTCTCCCACAAGGAAGCTGCCAGCCCTGTAATCTCTTGCAGGTCTGCACTATCCCACTGCAGCCTATCCACAGGCACAACAGCACTGGGGATCTCTGCTTTCCCAGAGACTCAGCATGTCACACTGCTTGTTCGCAGCAGAAAATTTTTCTGAAAAGACAAACGTCCGGCTCCTTCCCCCACAAGGAAGCTGCCAGCTCTGAAAGATCTTGCTGGTCTTCACTATCCCTCTGCAGCCTATCTTTAGCCGCAGCAGCACTGGGGATCTCTGCTTTCCCAGAGACTCAGCATGTCACGGTGCTCGCTCTCGGCAGAAACTTTTTTAAAAGGCAAACGTCTGACTCCTTCTCCCACAAGGAAGCTGCCAGCCCTGAAATCTCTTGCAGGTCTGCACTATCCCTCTGCAGCCAATCTTTAGCCGCAGCAGCACTGGGGATCTCTGTTTCCCCAGAGACCCAGCATGTCACAGTGCTCCCTCTCGGCAGAAAATTTTTAAAAAGGCAAACGTCTGGCTCCTTCTCCCACAAGGAAGCTGCCAGCCCTGAAAGATCTTGCTGGTCTTCACTATCCCACTGCAGCCTATCCACAGGCACAACAGCACTGGGGATCTCTGCTTTCCCAGAGACTCAGCATGTCACACTGCTTGTTCGCGGCAGAAACTTTTTCTGAAAAGGCAAACGTCTGGCTCCTTCTCCCACAAGGAAGCTGCCAGCCCTGTAATCTCTAGCAGGTCTGCACTATCCCACTGCAGCCTATCCACAGGCACAACAGCACTGGGGATCTCTGCTTTCCCAGAGACTCAGCATGTCACGGTGCTTGTTCGCGGCAGAAACTTTTTCTGAAAAGGCAAACGTCTGGCTCCTTCTCCCACAAGGAAGCTGCCAGCCCTGAAAGATCTTGCTGGTCTTCACTATCCCTCTCCAGCCAATCTTTAGCTGCAGCTGCAGTGGGGATCTCTGCTTTCCCAGAGACTCAGCATGTCACGGTGCTTGTTCGCAGCAGAAACTTTTTTTAAAAAGGCAAACGTCTGGCTCCTTCTCCCACAAGGAAGCTGCCAGCCCTGAAAGATCTTGCTGGTCTTCACTATCCCACTGCAGCCTATCCACAGGCACAACAGCACTGGGGATCTCTGCTTTCCCAGAGACTCAGCATGTCACGGTGCTTGTTCGCGGCAGAAACTTTTTTTAAAAAGGCAAACGTCTGGCTCCTTCTCCCACAAGGAAGCTGCCAGCCCTGAAAGATCTTGCTGGTCTTCACTATCCCACTGCAGCCTATCCACAGGCACAGCAGCACTGGGGATCTCTGCTTTCCCAGAGACTCAGCATGTCACACTGCTTGTTCGCAGCAGAAACTTTTTCTGAAAAGGCAAACGTCTGACTCCTTCTCCCACAAGGAAGCTGCCAGCCCTGAAATCTCTTGCAGGTCTGCACTATCCCTCTGCAGCCAATCTTTAGCCGCAGCAGCACTGGGGATCTCTGCTTCCCCAGAGACCCAGCATGTCACAGTGCTCCCTCTCGGCAGAAAATTTTTAAAAAGGCAAACGTCTGGCTCCTTCTCCCACAAGGAAGCTGCCAGCCCTGAAAGATCTTGCAGGTCTGCACTATCCCACTGCAGCCTATCCACAGGCACAACAGCACTGGGGATCTCTGCTTTCCCAGAGACTCAGCATGTCACACTGCTTGTTCGCGGCAGAAACTTTTTCTGAAAAGGCAAACGTCTGGCTACTTCTCCCACAAGGAAGCTGCCAGCCCTGTAATCTCTAGCAGGTCTGCACTATCCCACTGCATCCTATCCACAGGCACAACAGCACTGGGGATCTCTGCTTTCCCAGAGACTCAGCATGTCACACTGCTTGTTCGCAGCAGAAACTTTTTCTGAAAAGACAAACGTCCGGCTCCTTCCCCCACAAGGAAGCTGCCAGCCCTGAAAGATCTTGCTGGTCTTCACTATCCCTCTGCAGCCTATCTTTAGCCGCAGCAGCACTGGGGATCTCTGCTTTCCCAGAGACCCAGCATGTCACGGTGCTCGCTCTCGGCAGAAACTTTTTCTGAAAAGGCAAACGTCTGGCTCCTTCTCCCACAAGGAAGCTGCCAGCCCTGAAATCTCTTGCAGGTCTGCACTATCCCACTGCAGCCTATCCACAGGCACAACAGCACTGGGGATCTCTGCTTTCCCAGAGACTCAGCATGTCACACTGCTTGTTCGCAGAAGAAACTTTTTCTGAAAAGGCAAACGTCTGGCTCCTTCCCCCACAAGGAAGCTGCCAGCCCTGAAATCTCTTGCAGGTCTTCACTAATCCCTCTGCAGCCTATCTTTAGCCGCAGCAGCACTGGGGATCTCTGCTTTCCCAGAGACTCAGCATGTCACGGAGCTTGTTCGCGGCAGAAACTTTTTTTAAAAAGGCAAACGTCTGGCTCCTTCTCCCACAAGGAAGCTGCCAGCCCTGAAAGATCTTGCTGGTCTTCACTATCCCACTGCAGCCTATCCACAGGCACAACAGCACTGGGGATCTCTGCTTTCCCAGAGACTCAGCATGTCACACTGCTTGTTCACGGCAGAAACTTTTTCTGAAAAGGCAAACGTCTGGCTCCTTCTGCCACAAGGAAGCTGCCAGCCCTGAAATCTCTTGCAGGTCTGCACTATCCCACTGCAGCCTATCCACAGGCACAACAGCACTGGGGATCTCTGCTTTCCCAGAGACTCAGCATGTCACACTGCTTGTTCGCAGCAGAAACTTTTTCTGAAAAGGCAAACGTCTGGCTCCTTCTCCCACAAGGAAGCTGGCAGCCCTGAAAGATCTTGCTGGTCTTCACTATCCCTCTGCAGCCAATCTTTAGCCGCAGCAGCACTGGGGATCTCTGCTTTCCCAGAGACCCAGCATGTCACGGTGCTCGCTCTCGGCAGAAACGTTTTCTGAAAAGGCAAACGTCCGGCTCCTTCTCCCACAAGGAAGCTGCCAGCCCTGAAATCTCTTGCAGGTCTGCACTATCCCACTGCAGCCTATCCACAGGCACAACAGCACTGGGGATCTCTGCTTTCCCAGAGACTCAGCATGTCACACTGCTTGTTCGCGGCAGAAACTTTTTCTGAAAAGGCAAACGTCTGACTCCTTCTCCCACAAGGAAGCTGCCAGCCCTGAAAGACCTCGCTGGTCTTCACTATCCCTCTTCAGCCAATCTTTAGCCGCAGCAGCACTGGGGATCTCTGCTTTCCCAGAGACTCAGCATGTCACCGTGCTTGTTCGCGGCAGAAACTTTTTCTGAAAAGGCAAACGTCCGGCTCCTTCTCCCACAAGGAAGCTGCCAGCCCTGTAATCTCTTGCAGGTCTGCACTATCCCACTGCAGCCTATCCACAGGCACAACAGCACTGGGGATCTCTGCTTTCCCAGAGACTCAGCATGTCACACTGCTTGTTCGCAGCAGAAAATTTTTCTGAAAAGACAAACGTCTGGCTCCTTCCCCCACAAGGAAGCTGCCAGCCCTGAAAGATCTTGCTGGTCTTCACTATCCCTCTGCAGCCTATCTTTAGCCGCAGCAGCACTGGGGATCTCTGCTTTCCCAGAGACTCAGCATGTCACCGTGCTTGTTCGCGGCAGAAACTTTTTCTGAAAAGGCAAACGTCTGGCTCCTTCTCCCACAAGGAAGCTGCCAGCCCTGTAATCTCTAGCAGGTCTGCACTATCCCACTGCAGCCTATCCACAGGCACAACAGCACTGGGGATCTCTGCTTTCCCAGAGACTCAGCATGTCACACTGCTTGTTCGCAGCAGAAACTTTTTCTGAAAAGACAAACGTCCGGCTCCTTCCCCCACAAGGAAGCTGCCAGCCCTGAAAGATCTTGCTGGTCTTCACTATCCCTCTGCAGCCTATCTTTAGCCGCAGCAGCACTGGGGATCTCTGCTTTCCCAGAGACTCAGCATGTCACGGTGCTCGCTCTCGGCAGAAACTTTTTTAAAAGGCAAACGTCTGACTCCTTCTCCCACAAGGAAGCTGCCAGCCCTGAAATCTCTTGCAGGTCTGCACTATCCCTCTGCAGCCAATCTTTAGCCGCAGCAGCACTGGGGATCTCTGTTTCCCCAGAGACCCAGCATGTCACAGTGCTCCCTCTCGGCAGAAAATTTTTAAAAAGGCAAACGTCTGGCTCCTTCTCCCACAAGGAAGCTGCCAGCCCTGAAAGATCTTGCTGGTCTTCACTATCCCACTGCAGCCTATCCACAGGCACAACAGCACTGGGGATCTCTGCTTTCCCAGAGACTCAGCATGTCACACTGCTTGTTCGCGGCAGAAACTTTTTCTGAAAAGGCAAACGTCTGGCTCCTTCTCCCACAAGGAAGCTGCCAGCCCTGTAATCTCTAGCAGGTCTGCACTATCCCACTGCAGCCTATCCACAGGCACAACAGCACTGGGGATCTCTGCTTTCCCAGAGACTCAGCATGTCACACTGCTTGTTCGCGGCAGAAACTTTTTCTGAAAAGGCAAACGTCTGGCTCCTTCTCCCACAAGGAAGCTGCCAGCCCTGAAAGATCTTGCTGGTCTTCACTATCCCTCTCCAGCCAATCTTTAGCTGCAGCTGCAGTGGGGATCTCTGCTTTCCCAGAGACTCAGCATGTCACGGTGCTTGTTCGCAGCAGAAACTTTTTTTAAAAAGGCAAACGTCTGGCTCCTTCTCCCACAAGGAAGCTGCCAGCCCTGAAAGATCTTGCTGGTCTTCACTATCCCACTGCAGCCTATCCACAGGCACAACAGCACTGGGGATCTCTGCTTTCCCAGAGACTCAGCATGTCACGGTGCTTGTTCGCGGCAGAAACTTTTTTTAAAAAGGCAAACGTCTGGCTCCTTCTCCCACAAGGAAGCTGCCAGCCCTGAAAGATCTTGCTGGTCTTCACTATCCCACTGCAGCCTATCCACAGGCACAGCAGCACTGGGGATCTCTGCTTTCCCAGAGACTCAGCATGTCACACTGCTTGTTCGCAGCAGAAACTTTTTCTGAAAAGGCAAACGTCTGACTCCTTCTCCCACAAGGAAGCTGCCAGCCCTGAAATCTCTTGCAGGTCTGCACTATCCCTCTGCAGCCAATCTTTAGCCACAGCAGCACTGGGGATCTCTGCTTCCCCAGAGACCCAGCATGTCACAGTGCTCCCTCTCGGCAGAAAATTTTTAAAAAGGCAAACGTCTGGCTCCTTCTCCCACAAGGAAGCTGCCAGCCCTGAAAGATCTTGCAGGTCTGCACTATCCCACTGCAGCCTATCCACAGGCACAACAGCACTGGGGATCTCTGCTTTCCCAGAGACTCAGCATGTCACACTGCTTGTTCGCGGCAGAAACTTTTTCTGAAAAGGCAAACGTCTGGCTCCTTCTCCCACAAGGAAGCTGCCAGCCCTGTAATCTCTAGCAGGTCTGCACTATCCCACTGCATCCTATCCACAGGCACAACAGCACTGGGGATCTCTGCTTTCCCAGAGACTCAGCATGTCACACTGCTTGTTCGCAGCAGAAACTTTTTCTGAAAAGACAAACGTCCGGCTCCTTCCCCCACAAGGAAGCTGCCAGCCCTGAAAGATCTTGCTGGTCTTCACTATCCCTCTGCAGCCTATCTTTAGCCGCAGCAGCACTGGGGATCTCTGCTTTCCCAGAGACTCAGCATGTCACGGTGCTCGCTCTCGGCAGAAACTTTTTTAAAAGGCAAACGTCTGGCTCCTTCTCCCACAAGGAAGCTGCCAGCCCTGAAATCTCTTGCAGGTCTGCACTATCCCACTGCAGCCTATCCACAGGCACAACAGCACTGGGGATCTCTGCTTTCCCAGAGACTCAGCATGTCACACTGCTTGTTCGCAGAAGAAACTTTTTCTGAAAAGGCAAACGTCTGGCTCCTTCCCCCACAAGGAAGCTGCCAGCCCTGTAATCTCTTGCAGGTCTTCACTAATCCCTCTGCAGCCTATCTTTAGCCGCAGCAGCACTGGGGATCTCTGCTTTCCCAGAGACTCAGCATGTCACGGAGCTTGTTCGCGGCAGAAACTTTTTTTAAAAAGGCAAACGTCTGGCTCCTTCTCCCACAAGGAAGCTGCCAGCCCTGAAAGATCTTGCTGGTCTTCATTATCCCACTGCAGCCTATCCACAGGCACAACAGCACTGGGGATCTCTGCTTTCCCAGAGACTCAGCATGTCACACTGCTTGTTCACGGCAGAAACTTTTTCTGAAAAGGCAAACGTCTGGCTCCTTCTGCCACAAGGAAGCTGCCAGCCCTGAAATCTCTTGCAGGTCTGCACTATCCCACTGCAGCCTATCCACAGGCACAACAGCACTGGGGATCTCTGCTTTCCCAGAGACTCAGCATGTCACACTGCTTGTTCGCAGCAGAAACTTTTTCTGAAAAGGCAAACGTCTGGCTCCTTCTCCCACAAGGAAGCTGGCAGCCCTGAAAGATCTTGCTGGTCTTCACTATCCCTCTGCAGCCAATCTTTAGCCGCAGCAGCACTGGGGATCTCTGCTTTCCCAGAGACCCAGCATGTCACGGTGCTCGCTCTCGGCAGAAACGTTTTCTGAAAAGGCAAACGTCCGGCTCCTTCTCCCACAAGGAAGCTGCCAGCCCTGAAATCTCTTGCAGGTCTGCACTATCCCACTGCAGCCTATCCACAGGCACAACAGCACTGGGGATCTCTGCTTTCCCAGAGACTCAGCATGTCACACTGCTTGTTCGCGGCAGAAACTTTTTCTGAAAAGGCAAACGTCTGACTCCTTCTCCCACAAGGAAGCTGCCAGCCCTGAAAGACCTCGCTGGTCTTCACTATCCCTCTTCAGCCAATCTTTAGCCGCAGCAGCACTGGGGATCTCTGCTTTCCCAGAGACTCAGCATGTCACCGTGCTTGTTCGCAGCAGAAACTTTTTCTGAAAAGGCAAACGTCCGGCTCCTTCTCCCACAAGGAAGCTGCCAGCCCTGAAATCTCTTGCAGGTCTGCACTATCCCACTGCAGCCTATCCACAGGCACAACAGCACTGGGGATCTCTGCTTTCCCAGAGACTCAGCATGTCACACTGCTTGTTCGCGGCAGAAACTTTTTCTGAAAAGGCAAACGTCTGACTCCTTCTCCCACAAGGAAGCTGCCAGCCCTGAAAGACCTCGCTGGTCTTCACTATCCCTCTGCAGCCAATCTTTAGCCGCAGCAGCACTGGGGATCTCTGCTTTCCCAGAGACTCAGCATGTCACGGTGCTCGCTCTCGGCAGAAACTTTTTTAAAAGGCAAACGTCTGACTCCTTCTCCCACAAGGAAGCTGCCAGCCCTGAAATCTCTTGCAGGTCTGCACTATCCCTCTGCAGCCAATCTTTAGCCGCAGCAGCACTGGGGATCTCTGCTTCCCCAGAGACCCAGCATGTCACAGTGCTCCCTCTCGGCAGAAAATTTTTAAAAAGGCAAACGTCTGGCTCCTTCTCCCACAAGGAAGCTGCCAGCCCTGAAAGATCTTGCTGGTCTTCACTATCCCACTGCAGCCTATCCACAGGCACAACAGCACTGGGGATCTCTGCTTTCCCAGAGACTCAGCATGTCACACTGCTTGTTCGCAGCAGAAACTTTTTCTGAAAAGGCAAACGTCTGGCTCCTTCTCCCACAAGGAAGCTGCCAGCCCTGAAAGATCTTGCTGGTCTTCACTATCCCTCTCCAGCCAATCTTTAGCTGCAGCTGCAGTGGGGATCTCTGCTTTCCCAGAGACTCAGCATGTCACGGTGCTTGTTCGCAGCAGAAACTTTTTTTAAAAAGGCAAACGTCTGGCTCCTTCTCCCACAAGGAAGCTGCCAGCCCTGAAAGATCTTGCTGGTCTTCACTATCCCACTGCAGCCTATCCACAGGCACAACAGCACTGGGGATCTCTGCTTTCCCAGAGACTCAGCATGTCACGGTGCTTGTTCGCGGCAGAAACTTTTTTTAAAAAGGCAAACGTCTGGCTCCTTCTCCCACAAGGAAGCTGCCAGCCCTGAAAGATCTTGCTGGTCTTCACTATCCCACTGCAGCCTATCCACAGGCACAGCAGCACTGGGGATCTCTGCTTTCCCAGAGACTCAGCATGTCACACTGCTTGTTCGCGGCAGAAACTTTTTCTGAAAAGGCAAACGTCTGACTCCTTCTCCCACAAGGAAGCTGCCAGCCCTGAAATCTCTTGCAGGTCTGCACTATCCCTCTGCAGCCAATCTTTAGCCGCAGCAGCACTGGGGATCTCTGCTTCCCCAGAGACCCAGCATGTCACAGTGCTCCCTCTCGGCAGAAAATTTTTAAAAAGGCAAACGTCTGGCTCCTTCTCCCACAAGGAAGCTGCCAGCCCTGAAAGATCTTGCAGGTCTGCACTATCCCACTGCATCCTATCCACAGGCACAACAGCACTGGGGATCTCTGCTTTCCCAGAGACTCAGCATGTCACACTGCTTGTTCGCAGCAGAAACTTTTTCTGAAAAGACAAACGTCCGGCTCCTTCCCCCACAAGGAAGCTGCCAGCCCTGAAAGATCTTGCTGGTCTTCACTATCCCTCTGCAGCCAATCTTTAGCCGCAGCAGCACTGGGGATCTCTGCTTTCCCAGAGACTCAGCATGTCACGGTGCTTGTTCGCGGCAGAAACTTTTTTTAAAAAGGCAAACGTCTGGCTCCTTCTCCCACAAGGAAGCTGCCAGCCCTGAAAGATCTTGCTGGTCTTCACTATCCCACTGCAGCCTATCCACAGGCACAACAGCACTGGGGATCTCTGCTTTCCCAGAGACTCAGCATGTCACGGTGCTTGTTCGCGGCAGAAACGTTTTCTGAAAAGGCAAATGTCTGGCTCCTTCTCCCACAAGGAAGCTGCCAGCCCTGAAATCTCTTGCAGGTCTTCACTATCCCTCTGCAGACAATCTTTAGCCGCAGCAGCACTGGGGATCTCTGCTTCCCCAGAGACCCAGCATGTCACAGTGCTCCCTCTCGGCAGAAAATTTTTAAAAAGGCAAACGTCTGGCTCCTTCTCCCACAAGGAAGCTGCCAGCCCTGAAATCTCTTGCAGGTCTGCACTATCCCACTGCAGCCTATCCACAGGCACAACAGCACTGGGGATCTCTGCTTTCCCAGAGACTCAGCATGTCACACTGCTTGTTCGCGGCAGAAACTTTTTCTGAAAAGGCAAACGTCTGGCTCCTTCTCCCACAAGGAAGCTGCCAGCCCTGTAATCTCTAGCAGGTCTGCACTATCCCACTGCATCCTATCCACAGGCACAACAGCACTGGGGATCTCTGCTTTCCCAGAGACTCAGCATGTCACACTGCTTGTTCGCAGCAGAAACTTTTTCTGAAAAGACAAACGTCCGGCTCCTTCCCCCACAAGGAAGCTGCCAGCCCTGAAAGATCTTGCTGGTCTTCACTATCCCTCTGCAGCCTATCTTTAGCCGCAGCAGCACTGGGGATCTCTGCTTTCCCAGAGACTCAGCATGTCACGGTGCTCGCTCTCGGCAGAAACTTTTTTAAAAGGCAAACGTCTGGCTCCTTCTCCCACAAGGAAGCTGCCAGCCCTGAAATCTCTTGCAGGTCTGCACTATCCCACTGCAGCCTATCCACAGGCACAACAGCACTGGGGATCTCTGCTTTCCCAGAGACTCAGCATGTCACACTGCTTGTTCGCAGAAGAAACTTTTTCTGAAAAGGCAAACGTCTGGCTCCTTCCCCCACAAGGAAGCTGCCAGCCCTGTAATCTCTTGCAGGTCTTCACTAATCCCTCTGCAGCCTATCTTTAGCCGCAGCAGCACTGGGGATCTCTGCTTTCCCAGAGACTCAGCATGTCACGGAGCTTGTTCGCGGCAGAAACTTTTTTTAAAAAGGCAAACGTCTGGCTCCTTCTCCCACAAGGAAGCTGCCAGCCCTGAAAGATCTTGCTGGTCTTCATTATCCCACTGCAGCCTATCCACAGGCACAACAGCACTGGGGATCTCTGCTTTCCCAGAGACTCAGCATGTCACACTGCTTGTTCACGGCAGAAACTTTTTCTGAAAAGGCAAACGTCTGGCTCCTTCTGCCACAAGGAAGCTGCCAGCCCTGAAATCTCTTGCAGGTCTGCACTATCCCACTGCAGCCTATCCACAGGCACAACAGCACTGGGGATCTCTGCTTTCCCAGAGACTCAGCATGTCACACTGCTTGTTCGCAGCAGAAACTTTTTCTGAAAAGGCAAACGTCTGGCTCCTTCTCCCACAAGGAAGCTGGCAGCCCTGAAAGATCTTGCTGGTCTTCACTATCCCTCTGCAGCCAATCTTTAGCCGCAGCAGCACTGGGGATCTCTGCTTTCCCAGAGACCCAGCATGTCACGGTGCTCGCTCTCGGCAGAAACGTTTTCTGAAAAGGCAAACGTCCGGCTCCTTCTCCCACAAGGAAGCTGCCAGCCCTGAAATCTCTTGCAGGTCTGCACTATCCCACTGCAGCCTATCCACAGGCACAACAGCACTGGGGATCTCTGCTTTCCCAGAGACTCAGCATGTCACACTGCTTGTTCGCGGCAGAAACTTTTTCTGAAAAGGCAAACGTCTGACTCCTTCTCCCACAAGGAAGCTGCCAGCCCTGAAAGACCTCGCTGGTCTTCACTATCCCTCTTCAGCCAATCTTTAGCCGCAGCAGCACTGGGGATCTCTGCTTTCCCAGAGACTCAGCATGTCACCGTGCTTGTTCGCAGCAGAAACTTTTTCTGAAAAGGCAAACGTCCGGCTCCTTCTCCCACAAGGAAGCTGCCAGCCCTGAAATCTCTTGCAGGTCTGCACTATCCCACTGCAGCCTATCCACAGGCACAACAGCACTGGGGATCTCTGCTTTCCCAGAGACTCAGCATGTCACACTGCTTGTTCGCGGCAGAAACTTTTTCTGAAAAGGCAAACGTCTGACTCCTTCTCCCACAAGGAAGCTGCCAGCCCTGAAAGACCTCGCTGGTCTTCACTATCCCTCTGCAGCCAATCTTTAGCCGCAGCAGCACTGGGGATCTCTGCTTTCCCAGAGACTCAGCATGTCACGGTGCTCGCTCTCGGCAGAAACTTTTTTAAAAGGCAAACGTCTGACTCCTTCTCCCACAAGGAAGCTGCCAGCCCTGAAATCTCTTGCAGGTCTGCACTATCCCTCTGCAGCCAATCTTTAGCCGCAGCAGCACTGGGGATCTCTGCTTCCCCAGAGACCCAGCATGTCACAGTGCTCCCTCTCGGCAGAAAATTTTTAAAAAGGCAAACGTCTGGCTCCTTCTCCCACAAGGAAGCTGCCAGCCCTGAAAGATCTTGCTGGTCTTCACTATCCCACTGCAGCCTATCCACAGGCACAACAGCACTGGGGATCTCTGCTTTCCCAGAGACTCAGCATGTCACACTGCTTGTTCGCAGCAGAAACTTTTTCTGAAAAGGCAAACGTCTGGCTCCTTCTCCCACAAGGAAGCTGCCAGCCCTGAAAGATCTTGCTGGTCTTCACTATCCCTCTCCAGCCAATCTTTAGCTGCAGCTGCAGTGGGGATCTCTGCTTTCCCAGAGACTCAGCATGTCACGGTGCTTGTTCGCAGCAGAAACTTTTTTTAAAAAGGCAAACGTCTGGCTCCTTCTCCCACAAGGAAGCTGCCAGCCCTGAAAGATCTTGCTGGTCTTCACTATCCCACTGCAGCCTATCCACAGGCACAACAGCACTGGGGATCTCTGCTTTCCCAGAGACTCAGCATGTCACGGTGCTTGTTCGCGGCAGAAACTTTTTTTAAAAAGGCAAACGTCTGGCTCCTTCTCCCACAAGGAAGCTGCCAGCCCTGAAAGATCTTGCTGGTCTTCACTATCCCACTGCAGCCTATCCACAGGCACAGCAGCACTGGGGATCTCTGCTTTCCCAGAGACTCAGCATGTCACACTGCTTGTTCGCAGCAGAAACTTTTTCTGAAAAGGCAAACGTCTGACTCCTTCTCCCACAAGGAAGCTGCCAGCCCTGAAATCTCTTGCAGGTCTGCACTATCCCTCTGCAGCCAATCTTTAGCCGCAGCAGCACTGGGGATCTCTGCTTCCCCAGAGACCCAGCATGTCACAGTGCTCCCTCTCGGCAGAAAATTTTTAAAAAGGCAAACGTCTGGCTCCTTCTCCCACAAGGAAGCTGCCAGCCCTGAAAGATCTTGCAGGTCTGCACTATCCCACTGCATCCTATCCACAGGCACAACAGCACTGGGGATCTCTGCTTTCCCAGAGACTCAGCATGTCACACTGCTTGTTCGCAGCAGAAACTTTTTCTGAAAAGACAAACGTCCGGCTCCTTCCCCCACAAGGAAGCTGCCAGCCCTGAAAGATCTTGCTGGTCTTCACTATCCCTCTGCAGCCAATCTTTAGCCGCAGCAGCACTGGGGATCTCTGCTTTCCCAGAGACTCAGCATGTCACGGTGCTTGTTCGCGGCAGAAACTTTTTTTAAAAAGGCAAACGTCTGGCTCCTTCTCCCACAAGGAAGCTGCCAGCCCTGAAAGATCTTGCTGGTCTTCACTATCCCACTGCAGCCTATCCACAGGCACAACAGCACTGGGGATCTCTGCTTTCCCAGAGACTCAGCATGTCACGGTGCTTGTTCGCGGCAGAAACGTTTTCTGAAAAGGCAAATGTCTGGCTCCTTCTCCCACAAGGAAGCTGCCAGCCCTGAAATCTCTTGCAGGTCTTCACTATCCCTCTGCAGACAATCTTTAGCCGCAGCAGCACTGGGGATCTCTGCTTCCCCAGAGACCCAGCATGTCACAGTGCTCCCTCTCGGCAGAAACTTTTTCTCAAAAGACAAACGTCTGACTCCTTCTCCCACAAGGAAGCTGCCAGCCCTGAAATACCTCGCTGGTCTTCACTATCCCACTGCAGCCTATCCACAGGCACAACAGCACTGGGGATCTCTGCTTTCCCAGAGACTCAGCATGTCACACTGCTTGTTCGCGCCAGAAACTTTTTCTGAAAAGGCAAACGTCTGGCTCCTTCTCCCACAAGGAAGCTGCCAGCCCTGAAATCTCTTGCAGGTCTGCACTATCCCACTGCAGCCTATCCACAGGCACAACAGCACTGGGGATCTCTGCTTTCCCAGAGACTCAGCATGTCACACTGCTTGTTGGCAGCAGAAACTTTTTCTGAAAAGACAAACGTCTGGCTCCTTCTCCCACAAGGAAGCTGCCAGCCCTGAAAGATCTTGCTGGTCTTCACTATCCCTCTGCAGCCTATCTTTAGCCGCAGCAGCAGTGGGAATCTCTGCTTTCCCAGAGACCCAGCATGTCACGGTGCTCGCTCTCGGCAGAAACTTTTTTAAAAAGGCAAACGTCTGGCTCCTTCTCCCACAAGGAAGCTGCCAGCCCTGAAAGATCTTGCAGGTCTGCACTATCCCACTGCAGCCTATCCACAGGCACAACAGCACTGGGGATCTCTGCTTTCCCAGAGACTCAGCATGTCACACTACTTGTTCGCCGCAGAATCTTTCTCTGAAAAGGCAAACGTCTGGCTCTTTCTCCCACAAGGTAGGTGCCAGCCCTGAAATCTCTTGCAGGTCTGCACTATCCCTCTGCAGCCAATCTTTAGCCGCAGCAGCACTGGGGATCTCTGCTTTCCCAGAGACCCAGCATGTCACGGTGCTCGCTCTCGGCAGAAACTTTTTTAAAAAGGCAAACGTCTGGCTCCTTCTCCCACAAGGAAGCTGCCAGCCCTGAAAGATCTTGCTGGTCTGCACTATCCCACTGCAGCCAATCTTTAGCAGCAGAAGCACTGGGGATCTCTGCTTTCCCAAAGACTCAGCATGTCACACTGCTTGTTCGCGGCAGAAACTTTTTCTGAATAGGCAAACGTCTGACTCCTTCTCCCGCAAGGAAGCTGCCAGCCCTGAAATCTCTTGCAGGTCTGCACTATCCCTCTGCAGCCAATCTTTAGCAGCAGAAGCACTGGGGATCTCTGCTTTCCCAAAGACTCAGCATGTCACGCTGCTTGTTCGCAGCAGAAACTTTTTTAAAAATGCAAACTTCTGGCTCCTTTTCCCACAAGGATGCTGCCAGCCCTGAAAGATCTTGCTGGTCTTCACTATCCCACTGCAGCCTATCCACAGGCACAACAGCACTGGGGATCTCTGCTTTCCCAGAGACTCAGCATGTCACACTGCTTGTTCGCGGCAGAAACTTTTTCTCAAAAGACAAACGTCTGACTCCTTCTCCCACAAGGAAGCTGCCAGCCCTGAAAGACCTCGCTGGTCTTCACTATCCCTCTGCAGCCTATCTTTAGCCGCAGCAGCACTGGGGATCTCTGCTTTCCCAGAGACCAAGCATGTCACGGTGCTCGCTCTCGGCAGAAACTTTTTCTGAAAAGGCAAACGTCTGGCTCCTTCTCCCACAAGGAAGCTGCCAGCCCTGAAAGATCTTGCTGGTCTTCACTATCCCTCTGCAGCCTATCTTTAGCCGCAGCAGCACTGGGGATCTCTGCTTTCCCAGAGACCCAGCATGTCACGGTGCTTGTTCGCGGCAGAAACTTTTTTTAAAAAGGCAAACGTCTGGCTCCTTCTCCCACAAGGAAGCTGCCAGCCCTGAAAGATCTTGCTGGTCTTCACTATCCCACTGCAGCCTATCCACAGGCACAACAGCACTGGGGATCTCGGCTTTCCCAGAGACTCAGCATGTCACACTGCTTGTTCACGGCAGAAACTTTTTCTCAAAAGGCAAACGTCTGGCTACTTCTCCCACAAGGAAGCTGCCAGCCCTGAAATCTCTTGCAGGTCTGCACTATCCCACTGCAGCCTATCCACAGGCACAACAGCACTGGGGATCTCTGCTTTCCCAGAGACTCAGCATGTCACCGTGCTTGTTCGCGGCAGAAACTTTTTCTGAAAAGACAAACGTCTGGCTCCTTCTCCCACAAGGAAGCTGCCAGCCCTGAAAGATCTTGCTGGTCTTCACTATCCCTCTGCAGCCTATCTTTAGCCGCAGCAGCACTGTGGATCTCTGCTTTCCCAGAGACTCAGCATGTCACGGTGCTCGCTCTCGGCAGAAACTTTTTTAAAAAGGCAAACGTCTGGCTCCTTCTCCCACAAGGAAGCTGCCAGCCCTGTTATCTCTTGCAGGTCTTCACTAATCCCTCTGCAGCCTATCTTTAGCCGCAGCAGCACTGGGGATCTCTGCTTTCCCAGAGACTCAGCATGTCACACTGCTTGTTCGCGGCAGAAACTTTTTCTGAAAAGGCAAACGTCTGGCTCCTTCTCCCACAAGGAAGCTGCCAGCCCTGAAAGATCTTGCTGGTCTTCACTATCCCTCTGCAGCCAATCTTTAGCCACAGCAGCAGTGGGGATCTCTGCTTTCCCAGAGACTCAGCATGTCACGGTGCTTGTTCGCAGCAGAAACTTTTTTTAAAAAGGCAAACGTCTGGCTCCTTCTCCCACAAGGAAGCTGCCAGCCCTGAAAGATCTTGCTGGTCTTCACTATCCCACTGCAGCCTATCCACAGGCACAACAGCACTGGGGATCTCTGCTTTCCCAGAGACTCAGCATGTCACACTGCTTGTTCGCAGCAGAAACTTTTTCTGAAAAGGCAAACGTCTGGCTCCTTCTCCCACAAGGAAGCTGCCAGCCCTGAAATCTCTTGCTGGTCTGCACTATCCCACTGCAGCCAATCTTTAGCAGCAGAAGCACTGGGGATCTCTGCTTTCCCAGAGACTCAGCATGTCACACTGCTTGTTCGCGGCAGAAACTTTTTCTGAATAGGCAAACGTCTGACTCCTTCTCCCACAAGGAAGCTGCCAGCCCTGAAATCTCTTGCAGGTCTGCACTATCCCACTGCAGCCAATCTTTAGCAGCAGAAGCACTGGGGATCTCTGCTTTCCCAGAGACTCAGCATGTCACGCTGCTTGTTCGCAGCAGAACCTTTTTTTAAAAAGGCAAACGTCTGGCTCCTTTTCCCACAAGGATGCTGCCAGCCCTGAAAGATCTTGCTGGTCTTCACTATCCCACTGCAGCCTATCCACAGGCACAACAGCACTGGGGATCTCTGCTTTCCCAGAGACTCAGCATGTCACACTGCTTGTTCGCGGCAGAAACTTTTTCTCAAAAGACAAACGTCTGACTCCTTCTCCCACAAGGAAGCTGCCAGCCCTGAAAGACCTCGCTGGTCTTCACTATCCCTCTGCAGCCTATCTTTAGCCGCAGCAGCACTGGGGATCTCTGCTTTCCCAGAGACCCAGCATGTCACGGTGCTCGCTCTCGGCAGAAACTTTTTCTCAAAAGGCAAACGTCTGGCTCCTTCTCCCACAAGGAAGCTGCCAGCCCTGAAATCTCTTGCAGGTCTGCACTATCCCACTGCAGCCTATCCACAGGCACAACAGCACTGGGGATCTCTGCTTTCCCAGAGACTCAGCATGTCACACTGCTTGTTCGCAGCAGAAACTTTTTCTGAAAAGGCAAACGTCTGGCTCCTTCTCCCACAAGGAAGCTGCCAGCCCTGAAAGATCTTGCTGGTCTTCACTATCCCACTGCAGCCTATCCACAGGCACAACAGCACTGGGGATCTCTGCTTTCCCAGAGACTCAGCATGTCACACTGCTTGTTCGCAGCAGAAACATTTTCTGAAAAGGCAAACGTCTGGCTCCTTCTCCCACAAGGAAGCTGCCAGCCCTGAAATCTCTTGCTGGTCTGCACTATCCCACTGTAGCCAATGTTTAGCAGCAGAAGCACTGGGGATCTCTGCTTTCCCAGAGACTCAGCATGTCACACTGCTTGTTCGCGGCAGAAACTTTTTCTGAATAGGCAAACGTCTGACTCCTTCTCCCACAAGGAAGCTGCCAGCCCTGAAATCTCTTGCAGGTCTGCACTATCCCACTGCAGCCAATCTTTAGCAGCAGAAGCACTGGGGATCTCTGCTTTCCCAGAGACTCAGCATGTCACGCTGCTTGTTCGCAGCAGAAACTTTTTTAAAAAGGCAAACGTCTGGCTCCTTTTCCCACAAGGATGCTGCCAGCCCTGAAAGATCTTGCTGGTCTTCACTATCCCACTGCAGCCTATCCACAGGCACAACAGCACTGGGGATCTCTGCTTTCCCAGAGACTCAGCATGTCACACTGCTTGTTCGCGGCAGAAACTTTTTCTCAAAAGACAAACGTCTGACTCCTTCTCCCACAAGGAAGCTGCCAGCCCTGAAAGACCTCGCTGGTCTTCACTATCCCTCTGCAGCCTATCTTTAGCCGCAGCAGCACTGGGGATCTCTGCTTTCCCAGAGACCCAGCATGTCACGGTGCTCGCTCTCGGCAGAAACTTTTTCTGAAAAGGCAAACGTCTGGCTCCTTCTCCCACAAGGAAGCTGCCAGCCCTGAAATCTCTTGCAGGTCTGCACTATCCCACTGCAGCCTATCCACAGGCACAACAGCACTGGGGATCTCTGCTTTCCCAGAGACTCAGCATGTCACACTGCTTGTTCGCAGAAGAAACTTTTTCTGAAAAGGCAAACGTCTGGCTCCTTCCCCCACAAGGAAGCTGCCAGCCCTGTAATCTCTTGCAGGTCTTCACTAATCCCTCTGCAGCCTATCTTTAGCCGCAGCAGCACTGGGGATCTCTGCTTTCCCAGAGACTCAGCATGTCACGGAGCTTGTTCGCGGCAGAAACTTTTTTTAAAAAGGCAAACGTCTGGCTCCTTCTCCCACAAGGAAGCTGCCAGCCCTGAAAGATCTTGCTGGTCTTCATTATCCCACTGCAGCCTATCCACAGGCACAACAGCACTGGGGATCTCTGCTTTCCCAGAGACTCAGCATGTCACACTGCTTGTTCACGGCAGAAACTTTTTCTGAAAAGGCAAACATCTGGCTCCTTCTGCCACAAGGAAGCTGCCAGCCCTGAAATCTCTTGCAGGTCTGCACTATCCCACTGCAGCCTATCCACAGGCACAACAGCACTGGGGATCTCTGCTTTCCCAGAGACTCAGCATGTCACACTGCTTGTTCGCAGCAGAAACTTTTTCTGAAAAGGCAAACGTCTGGCTCCTTCTCCCACAAGGAAGCTGGCAGCCCTGAAAGATCTTGCTGGTCTTCACTATCCCTCTGCAGCCAATCTTTAGCCGCAGCAGCACTGGGGATCTCTGCTTTCCCAGAGACCCAGCATGTCACGGTGCTCGCTCTCGGCAGAAACGTTTTCTGAAAAGGCAAACGTCCGGCTCCTTCTCCCACAAGGAAGCTGCCAGCCCTGAAATCTCTTGCAGGTCTGCACTATCCCACTGCAGCCTATCCACAGGCACAACAGCACTGGGGATCTCTGCTTTCCCAGAGACTCAGCATGTCACACTGCTTGTTCGCGGCAGAAACTTTTTCTGAAAAGGCAAACGTCTGACTCCTTCTCCCACAAGGAAGCTGCCAGCCCTGAAAGACCTCGCTGGTCTTCACTATCCCTCTTCAGCCAATCTTTAGCCGCAGCAGCACTGGGGATCTCTGCTTTCCCAGAGACTCAGCATGTCACCGTGCTTGTTCGCGGCAGAAACTTTTTCTGAAAAGGCAAACGTCCGGCTCCTTCTCCCACAAGGAAGCTGCCAGCCCTGTAATCTCTTGCAGGTCTGCACTATCCCACTGCATCTATCCACAGGCACAACAGCACTGGGGATCTCTGCTTTCCCAGTGACTCAGCATGTCACACTGCTTGTTCGCAGCAGAAAATTTTTCTGAAAAGACAAACGTCCGGCTCCTTCCCCCACAAGGAAGCTGCCAGCCCTGAAAGATCTTGCTGGTCTTCACTATCCCTCTGCAGCCTATCTTTAGCCGCAGCAGCACTGGGGATCTCTGCTTTCCCAGAGACTCAGCATGTCACCGTGCTTGTTCGCGGCAGAAACTTTTTCTGAAAAGGCAAACGTCTGGCTCCTTCTCCCACAAGGAAGCTGCCAGCCCTGAAATCTCTTGCAGGTCTGCACTATCCCTCTGCAGCCAATCTTTAGCCGCAGCAGCACTGGGGATCTCTGTTTCCCCAGAGACCCAGCATGTCACAGTGCTCCCTCTCGGCAGAAAATTTTTAAAAAGGCAAACGTCTGGCTCCTTCTCCCACAAGGAAGCTGCCAGCCCTGAAAGATCTTGCTGGTCTTCACTATCCCACTGCAGCCTATCCACAGGCACAACAGCACTGGGGATCTCTGCTTTCCCAGAGACTCAGCATGTCACACTGCTTGTTCGCGGCAGAAACTTTTTCTGAAAAGGCAAACGTCTGGCTCCTTCTCCCACAAGGAAGCTGCCAGCCCTGTAATCTCTAGCAGGTCTGCACTATCCCACTGCAGCCT
This sequence comes from Astur gentilis, assembly GCF_929443795.1. Lineage (NCBI taxonomy): Eukaryota > Metazoa > Chordata > Aves > Accipitriformes > Accipitridae > Astur > Astur gentilis. Next base: position 762,327 of record NW_026061101.1, on the reverse strand, counting down.
ATCCACAGGCACAACAGCACTGGGGATCTCTGCTTTCCCAGAGACTCAGCATGTCACACTGCTTGTTCGCGGCAGAAACTTTTTTAAAAAGGCAAACGTCTGGCTCCTTCTCCCACAAGGAAGCTGCCAGCCCTGAAAGATCTTGCTGGTCTTCACTATCCCACTCCAGCCAATCTTTAGCTGCAGCTGCAGTGGGGATCTCTGCTTTCCCAGAGACTCAGCATGTCACGGTGCTTGTTCGCAGCAGAAACTTTTTTTAAAAAGGCAAACGTGTGGCTCCTTCTCCCACAAGGAAGCTGCCAGCCCTGAAAGATCTTGCTGGTCTTCACTATCCCACTGCAGCCTATCCACAGGCACAACAGCACTGGGGATCTCTGCTTTCCCAGAGACTCAGCATGTCACGGTGCTTGTTCGCGGCAGAAACTTTTTTTAAAAAGGCAAACGTCTGGCTCCTTCTCCCACAAGGAAGCTGCCAGCCCTGAAAGATCTTGCTGGTCTTCACTATCCCACTGCAGCCTATCCACAGGCACAGCAGCACTGGGGATCTCTGCTTTCCCAGAGACTCAGCATGTCACACTGCTTGTTCGCAGCAGAAACTTTTTCTGAAAAGGCAAACGTCTGACTCCTTCTCCCACAAGGAAGCTGCCAGCCCTGAAATCTCTTGCAGGTCTGCACTATCCCTCTGCAGCCAATCTTTAGCCGCAGCAGCACTGGGGATCTCTGCTTCCCCAGAGACCCAGCATGTCACAGTGCTCCCTCTCGGCAGAAAATTTTTAAAAAGGCAAACGTCTGGCTCCTTCTCCCACAAGGAAGCTGCCAGCCCTGAAAGATCTTGCAGGTCTGCACTATCCCACTGCAGCCTATCCACAGGCACAACAGCACTGGGGATCTCTGCTTTCCCAGAGACTCAGCATGTCACACTGCTTGTTCACAGCAGAAACTTTTTCTGAAAAGGCAAACGTCTGGCTCCTTCTCCCACAAGGAAGCTGCCAGCCCTGTAATCTCTAGCAGGTCTGCACTATCCCACTGCATCCTATCCACAGGCACAACAGCACTGGGGATCTCTGCTTTCCCAGAGACTCAGCATGTCACACTGCTTGTTCGCAGCAGAAACTTTTTCTGAAAAGACAAACGTCCGGCTCCTTCCGCCACAAGGAAGCTGCCAGCCCTGAAAGATCTTGCTGGTCTTCACTATCCCTCTGCAGCCTATCTTTAGCCGCAGCAGCACTGGGGATCTCTGCTTTCCCAGAGACTCAGCATGTCACGGTGCTCGCTCTCGGCAGAAACTTTTTTAAAAGGCAAACGTCTGGCTCCTTCTCCCACAAGGAAGCTGCCAGCCCTGAAATCTCTTGCAGGTCTGCACTATCCCACTGCAGCCTATCCACAGGCACAACAGCACTGGGGATCTCTGCTTTCCCAGAGACTCAGCATGTCACACTGCTTGTTCGCAGAAGAAACTTTTTCTGAAAAGGCAAACGTCTGGCTCCTTCCCCCACAAGGAAGCTGCCAGCCCTGTAATCTCTTGCAGGTCTTCACTAATCCCTCTGCAGCCTATCTTTAGCCGCAGCAGCACTGGGGATCTCTGCTTTCCCAGAGACTCAGCATGTCACGGAGCTTGTTCGCGGCAGAAACTTTTTTTAAAAAGGCAAACGTCTGGCTCCTTCTCCCACAAGGAAGCTGCCAGCCCTGAAAGATCTTGCTGGTCTTCATTATCCCACTGCAGCCTATCCACAGGCACAACAGCACTGGGGATCTCTGCTTTCCCAGAGACTCAGCATGTCACACTGCTTGTTCACGGCAGAAACTTTTTCTGAAAAGGCAAACGTCTGGCTCCTTCTGCCACAAGGAAGCTGCCAGCCCTGAAATCTCTTGCAGGTCTGCACTATCCCACTGCAGCCTATCCACAGGCACAACAGCACTGGGGATCTCTGCTTTCCCAGAGACTCAGCATGTCACACTGCTTGTTCGCAGCAGAAACTTTTTCTGAAAAGGCAAACGTCTGGCTCCTTCTCCCACAAGGAAGCTGCCAGCCCTGAAAGATCTTGCTGGTCTTCACTATCCCTCTGCAGCCAATCTTTAGCCGCAGCAGCACTGGGGATCTCTGCTTTCCCAGAGACCCAGCATGTCACGGTGCTCGCTCTCGGCAGAAACGTTTTCTGAAAAGGCAAACGTCCGGCTCCTTCTCCCACAAGGAAGCTGCCAGCCCTGAAATCTCTTGCAGGTCTGCACTATCCCACTGCAGCCTATCCACAGGCACAACAGCACTGGGGATCTCTGCTTTCCCAGAGACTCAGCATGTCACACTGCTTGTTCGCGGCAGAAACTTTTTCTGAAAAGGCAAACGTCTGACTCCTTCTCCCACAAGGAAGCTGCCAGCCCTGAAAGACCTCGCTGGTCTTCACTATCCCTCTTCAGCCAATCTTTAGCCGCAGCAGCACTGGGGATCTCTGCTTTCCCAGAGACTCAGCATGTCACCGTGCTTGTTCGCGGCAGAAACTTTTTCTGAAAAGGCAAACGTCCGGCTCCTTCTCCCACAAGGAAGCTGCCAGCCCTGAAATCTCTTGCAGGTCTGCACTATCCCACTGCAGCCTATCCACAGGCACAACAGCACTGGGGATCTCTGCTTTCCCAGAGACTCAGCATGTCACACTGCTTGTTCGCGGCAGAAACTTTTTCTGAAAAGGCAAACGTCTGACTCCTTCTCCCACAAGGAAGCTGCCAGCCCTGAAAGACCTCGCTGGTCTTCACTATCCCTCTGCAGCCAATCTTTAGCCGCAGCAGCACTGGGGATCTCTGCTTTCCCAGAGACTCAGCATGTCACGGTGCTCGCTCTCGGCAGAAACTTTTTTAAAATGCAAACGTCTGGCTCCTTCTCCCACAAGGAAGCTGCCAGCCCTGAAAGATCTTGCTGGTCTTCACTATCCCACTGCAGCCTATCCACAGGCACAACAGCACTGGGGATCTCTGCTTTCCCAGAGACTCAGCATGTCACACTGCTTGTTCGCGGCAGAAACTTTTTCTGAAAAGGCAAACGTCTGGCTCCTTCTCCCACAAGGAAGCTGCCAGCCCTGAAAGATCTTGCTGGTCTTCACTATCCCACTGCAGCCTATCCACAGGCACAACAGCACTGGGGATCTCTGCTTTCCCAGAGACTCAGCATGTCACACTGCTTGTTCGCAGCAGAAACTTTTTCTGAAAAGGCAAACGTCTGACTCCTTCTCCCAAAAGGAAGCTGCCAGACCTGAAATCTCTTGCAGGTCTGCACTATCCCTCTGCAGCCAATCTTTAGCCGCAGCAGCACTGGGGATCTCTGCTTCCCCAGAGACCCAGCATGTCACAGTGCTCCCTCTCGGCAGAAAATTTTTAAAAAGGCAAACGTCTGGCTCCTTCTCCCACAAGGAAGCTGCCAGCCCTGAAAGATCTTGCAGGTCTGCACTATCCCACTGCAGCCTATCCACAGGCACAACAGCACTGGGGATCTCTGCTTTCCCAGAGACTCAGCATGTCACACTGCTTGTTCGCGGCAGAAACTTTTTCTGAAAAGGCAAACGTCTGGCTCCTTCTCCCACAAGGAAGCTGCCAGCCCTGTAATCTCTAGCAGGTCTGCACTATCCCACTGCAGCCTATCCACAGGCACAACAGCAGTGGGGATCTCTGCTTTCCCAGAGACTCAGCATGTCACACTGCTTGTTCGCAGCAGAAACTTTTTCTGAAAAGACAAACGTCCGGCTCCTTCCCCCACAAGGAAGCTGCCAGCCCTGAAAGATCTTGCTGGTCTTCACTATCCCTCTGCAGCCTATCTTTAGCCGCAGCAGCACTGGGGATCTCTGCTTTCCCAGAGACTCAGCATGTCACCGTGCTTGTTCGCGGCAGAAACTTTTTCTGAAAAGGCAAACGTCTGGCTCCTTCTCCCACAAGGAAGCTGCCAGCCCTGTAATCTCTAGCAGGTCTGCACTATCCCACTGCAGCCTATCCACAGGCACAACAGCACTGGGGATCTCTGCTTTCCCAGAGACTCAGCATGTCACACTGCTTGTTCGCAGCAGAAACTTTTTCTGAAAAGACAAACGTCCGGCTCCTTCCCCCACAAGGAAGCTGCCAGCCCTGAAAGATCTTGCTGGTCTTCACTATCCCTCTGCAGCCTATCTTTAGCCGCAGCAGCACTGGGGATCTCTGCTTTCCCAGAGACTCAGCATGTCACGGTGCTCGCTCTCGGCAGAAACTTTTTTAAAAGGCAAACGTCTGACTCCTTCTCCCACAAGGAAGCTGCCAGCCCTGAAATCTCTTGCAGGTCTGCACTATCCCTCTGCAGCCAATCTTTAGCTGCAGCAGCACTGGGGATCTCTGTTTCCCCAGAGACCCAGCATGTCACAGTGCTCCCTCTCGGCAGAAAATTTTTAAAAAGGCAAACGTCTGGCTCCTTCTCCCACAAGGAAGCTGCCAGCCCTGAAAGATCTTGCTGGTCTTCACTATCCCACTGCAGCCTATCCACAGGCACAACAGCACTGGGGATCTCTGCTTTCCCAGAGACTCAGCATGTCACACTGCTTGTTCGCGGCAGAAACTTTTTCTGAAAAGGCAAACGTCTGGCTCCTTCTCCCACAAGGAAGCTGCCAGCCCTGTAATCTCTAGCAGGTCTGCACTATCCCACTGCAGCCTATCCACAGGCACAACAGCACTGGGGATCTCTGCTTTCCCAGAGACTCAGCATGTCACACTGCTTGTTCGCGGCAGAAACTTTTTCTGAAAAGGCAAACGTCTGGCTCCTTCTCCCACAAGGAAGCTGCCAGCCCTGAAAGATATTGCTGGTCTTCACTATCCCTCTCCAGCCAATCTTTAGCTGCAGCTGCAGTGGGGATCTCTGCTTTCCCAGAGACTCAGCATGTCACGGTGCTTGTTCGCAGCAGAAACTTTTTTTAAAAAGGCAAACGTCTGGCTCCTTCTCCCACAAGGAAGCTGCCAGCCCTGAAAGATCTTGCTGGTCTTCACTATCCCACTGCAGCCTATCCACAGGCACAACAGCACTGGGGATCTCTGCTTTCCCAGAGACTCAGCATGTCACGGTGCTTGTTCGCGGCAGAAACTTTTTTTAAAAAGGCAAACGTCTGGCTCCTTCTCCCACAAGGAAGCTGCCAGCCCTGAAAGATCTTGCTGGTCTTCACTATCCCACTGCAGCCTATCCACAGGCACAGCAGCACTGGGGATCTCTGCTTTCCCAGAGACTCAGCATGTCACACTGCTTGTTCGCAGCAGAAACTTTTTCTGAAAAGGCAAACGTCTGACTCCTTCTCCCACAAGGAAGCTGCCAGCCCTGAAATCTCTTGCAGGTCTGCACTATCCCTCTGCAGCCAATCTTTAGCCGCAGCAGCACTGGGGATCTCTGCTTCCCCAGAGACCCAGCATGTCACAGTGCTCCCTCTCGGCAGAAAATTTTTAAAAAGGCAAACGTCTGGCTCCTTCTCCCACAAGGAAGCTGCCAGCCCTGAAAGATCTTGCAGGTCTGCACTATCCCACTGCAGCCTATCCACAGGCACAACAGCACTGGGGATCTCTGCTTTCCCAGAGACTCAGCATGTCACACTGCTTGTTCGCGGCAGAAACTTTTTCTGAAAAGGCAAACGTCTGGCTCCTTCTCCCACAAGGAAGCTGCCAGCCCTGTAATCTCTAGCAGGTCTGCACTATCCCACTGCATCCTCTCCACAGGCACAACAGCACTGGGGATCTCTGCTTTCCCAGAGACTCAGCATGTCACACTGCTTGTTCGCAGCAGAAACTTTTTCTGAAAAGACAAACGTCCGGCTCCTTCCCCCACAAGGAAGCTGCCAGCCCTGAAAGATCTTGCTGGTCTTCACTATCCCTCTGCAGCCTATCTTTAGCCGCAGCAGCACTGGGGATCTCTGCTTTCCCAGAGACTCAGCATGTCACACTGCTTGTTCACGGCAGAAACTTTTTCTGAAAAGGCAAACGTCTGGCTCCTTCTGCCACAAGGAAGCTGCCAGCCCTGAAATCTCTTGCAGGTCTGCACTATCCCACTGCAGCCTATCCACAGGCACAACAGCACTGGGGATCTCTGCTTTCCCAGAGACTCAGCATGTCACACTGCTTGTTCGCAGCAGAAACTTTTTCTGAAAAGGCAAACGTCTGGCTCCTTCTCCCACAAGGAAGCTGGCAGCCCTGAAAGATCTTGCTGGTCTTCACTATCCCTCTGCAGCCAATCTTTAGCCGCAGCAGCACTGGGGATCTCTGCTTTCCCAGAGACCCAGCATGTCACGGTGCTCGCTCTCGGCAGAAACGTTTTCTGAAAAGGCAAACGTCCGGCTCCTTCTCCCACAAGGAAGCTGCCAGCCCTGAAATCTCTTGCAGGTCTGCACTATCCCACTGCAGCCTATCCACAGGCACAACAGCACTGGGGATCTCTGCTTTCCCAGAGACTCAGCATGTCACACTGCTTGTTCGCGGCAGAAACTTTTTCTGAAAAGGCAAACGTCTGACTCCTTCTCCCACAAGGAATCTGCCAGCCCTGAAAGACCTCGCTGGTCTTCACTATCCCTCTTCAGCCAATCTTTAGCCGCAGCAGCACTGGGGATCTCTGCTTTCCCAGAGACTCAGCATGTCACCGTGCTTGTTCGCGGCAGAAACTTTTTCTGAAAAGGCAAACGTCCGGCTCCTTCTCCCACAAGGAAGCTGCCAGCCCTGAAATCTCTTGCAGGTCTGCACTATCCCACTGCAGCCTATCCACAGGCACAACAGCACTGGGGATCTCTGCTTTCCCAGAGACTCAGCATGTCACACTGCTTGTTCGCGGCAGAAACTTTTTCTGAAAAGGCAAACGTCTGACTCCTTCTCCCACAAGGAAGCTGCCAGCCCTGAAAGACCTCGCTGGTCTTCACTATCCCTCTGCAGCCAATCTTTAGCCGCAGCAGCACTGGGGATCTCTGCTTTCCCAGAGACTCAGCATGTCACGGTGCTCGCTCTCGGCAGAAACTTTTTTAAAAGGCAAACGTCTGGCTCCTTCTCCCACAAGGAAGCTGCCAGCCCTGAAAGATCTTGCTGGTCTTCACTATCCCACTGCAGCCTATCCACAGGCACAACAGCACTGGGGATCTCTGCTTTCCCAGAGACTCAGCATGTCACACTGCTTGTTCGCAGCAGAAACTTTTTCTGAAAAGGCAAACGTCTGACTCCTTCTCCCAAAAGGAAGCTGCCAGACCTGAAATCTCTTGCAGGTCTGCACTATCCCTCTGCAGCCAATCTTTAGCCGCAGCAGCACTGGGGATCTCTGCTTCCCCAGAGACCCAGCATGTCACAGTGCTCCCTCTCGGCAGAAAATTTTTAAAAAGGCAAACGTCTGGCTCCTTCTCCCACAAGGAAGCTGCCAGCCCTGAAATCTCTTGCAGGTCTGCACTATCCCACTGCAGCCTATCCACAGGCACAACAGCACTGGGGATCTCTGCTTTCCCAGAGACTCAGCATGTCACACTGCTTGTTCGCGGCAGAAACTTTTTCTGAAAAGGCAAACGTCTGGCTCCTTCTCCCACAAGGAAGCTGCCAGCCCTGTAATCTCTAGCAGGTCTGCACTATCCCACTGCAGCCTATCCACAGGCACAACAGCACTGGGGATCTCTGCTTTCCCAGAGACTCAGCATGTCACACTGCTTGTTCGCGGCAGAAACTTTTTCTGAAAAGGCAAACGTCTGGCTCCTTCTCCCACAAGGAAGCTGCCAGCCCTGAAATCTCTTGCAGGTCTGCACTATCCCTCTGCAGCCAATCTTTAGCTGCAGCAGCACTGGGGATCTCTGTTTCCCCAGAGACCCAGCATGTCACAGTGCTCCCTCTCGGCAGAAAATTTTTAAAAAGGCAAACGTCTGGCTCCTTCTCCCACAAGGAAGCTGCCAGCCCTGAAAGATCTTGCTGGTCTTCACTATCCCACTGCAGCCTATCCACAGGCACAACAGCACTGGGGATCTCTGCTTTCCCAGAGACTCAGCATGTCACACTGCTTGTTCGCGGCAGAAACTTTTTCTGAAAAGGCAAACGTCTGGCTCCTTCTCCCACAAGGAAGCTGCCAGCCCTGTAATCTCTAGCAGGTCTGCACTATCCCACTGCAGCCTATCCACAGGCACAACAGCACTGGGGATCTCTGCTTTCCCAGAGACTCAGCATGTCACACTGCTTGTTCGCGGCAGAAACTTTTTCTGAAAAGGCAAACGTCTGGCTCCTTCTCCCACAAGGAAGCTGCCAGCCCTGAAAGATCTTGCTGGTCTTCACTATCCCTCTCCAGCCAATCTTTAGCTGCAGCTGCAGTGGGGATCTCTGCTTTCCCAGAGACTCAGCATGTCACGGTGCTTGTTCGCAGCAGAAACTTTTTTTAAAAAGGCAAACGTCTGGCTCCTTCTCCCACAAGGAAGCTGCCAGCCCTGAAAGATCTTGCTGGTCTTCACTATCCCACTGCAGCCTATCCACAGGCACAACAGCACTGGGGATCTCTGCTTTCCCAGAGACTCAGCATGTCACGGTGCTCGCTCTCGGCAGAAACTTTTTTAAAAGGCAAACGTCTGGCTCCTTCTCCCACAAGGAAGCTGCCAGCCCTGAAAGATCTTGCTGGTCTTCACTATCCCACTGCAGCCTATCCACAGGCACAACAGCACTGGGGATTTCTGCTTTCCCAAAGACTCAGCATGTCACACTGCTTGTTCGCGGCAGAAACTTTTTCTGAATAGGCAAACGTCTGACTCCTTCTCCCACAAGAAAGCTGCCAGCCCTGAAATCTCTTGCAGGTCTGCACTATCCCTCTGCAGCCAATCTTTAGCCGCAGCAGCACTGGGGATCTCTGCTTTCCCAGAGACCCAGCATGTCACAGTGCTCGCTGTCGGCAGAAACTTTTTTAAAAAGGCAAACGTCTGGCTCCTTCTCCCACAAGGAAGCTGCCAGCCCTGAAAGATCTTGCTGGTCTTCACTATCCCACTGCAGCCTATCCACAGGCACAACAGCACTGGGGATCTCTGCTTTCCCAGAGACTCAGCATGTCACACTGCTTGTTCGCAGCAGAAACTTTTTCTGAAAAGGCAAACGTCTGGCTCCTTCTCCCACAAGGAAGCTGCCAGCCCTGAAATCTCTTGCAGGTCTGCACTATCCCACTGCAGCCTATCCACAGGCACAACAGCACTGGGGATCTCTGCTTTCCCAGAGACTCAGCATGTCCACTGCTTGTTCGCGGCAGAAACTTTTTCTGAAAAGGCAAACGTCTGACTCCTTCTCCCACAAGGAAGCTGCCAGCCCTGAAATCTCTTGCAGGTCTGCACTATCCCTCTGCAGCCAATCTTTAGCCGCAGCAGCACTGGGGATCTCTGCTTTCCCAGAGACCCAGCATGTCACAGTGCTCGCTCTCGGCAGAATCTTTTTTAAAAAGGCAAACGTCTGGCTCCTTCTCCCACAAGGAAGCTGCCAGCCCTGAGAGATCTTGCTGGTCTTCACTATCCCACTGCAGCCTATCCACAGGCACAACAGCACTGGGGATCTCTGCTTTACCAGAGACTCAGCATGTCACGGTGCTTGTTCGCGGCAGAAACTTTTTCTGAAAAGGCAAATGTCTGGCTCCTTCTCCCACAAGGAAGCTGCCAGCCCTGAAATCTCTTGCAGGTCTTCACTATCCCTCTGCAGCCAATCTTTAGCCGCAGCTGCACTGGGGATCTCTGCTTTCCCAGAGACCCAGCATGTCACAGTGCTCGCTCTCGGCAGAAACTTTTTTAAAAAGGCAAACGTCTGGCTCCTTCTCCCACAAGGAAGCTGCCAGCCCTGAAAGATCTTGCAGGTCTACACTATCCCACTGCAGCCTATCCACAGGCACAACAGCACTGGGGATCTCTGCTTTCCCAGAGACTCAGCATGTCACACTGCTTGTTCGCAGCAGAAACTTTTTCTGAAAAGGCAAACGTCTGGCTCCTTCTCCCACAAGGAAGCTGCCAGCCCTGAAATCTCTTGCAGGTCTGCAATATCCCACTGCAGTCTATCCACAGGCACAACAGCACTGGGGATCTCTGCTTTCCCAGAGACTCAGCATGTCACACTGCTTGTTCGCGGCAGAAACTTTTTCTGAAAAGGCAAACGTCTGGCTCCTTCTCCCACAAGGAAGCTGGCAGCCCTGAAAGATCTTGCTGGTCTTCACTATCCCTCTGCAGCCAATCTTTAGCCGCAGCAGCACTGGGGATCTCTGCTTTCCCAGAGACTCAGCATGTCACCGTACTTGTTCGCGGCAGCAACTTTTTCTGGAAAGGCAAACGTCTGGCTCCTTCCCCCACAAGGTAGGTGCCAGCCCTGAAATCTCTTGCAGGTCTGCACTATCCCACTGCAGCCTATCCACAGGCACAACAGCACTGGGGATCTCTGCTTTCCCAGAGACTCAGCATGTCACACTACTTGTTCGCAGCAGAAACTTTTTCTGAAAAGGCAAACGTCTGACTCCTTCTCCCACAAGGTAGGTGCCAGCCCTGAAATCTCTTGCAGGTCTGCACTATCCCACTGCAGCCTATCCACAGGCACAACAGCACTGGGGATCTCTGCTTTCCCAGAGACTCAGCATGTCACACTGCTTGTTCGCGGCAGAAACTTTTTCTGAAAAGGCAAACGTCTGACTCCTTCTCCCACAAGGAAGCTGCCAGCCCTGAAATCTCTTGCAGGTCTGCACTATCCCTCTGCAGCCAATCTTTAGCCGCAGCAGCACTGGGGATCTCTGCTTTCCCAGAGACCCAGCATGTCACAGTGCTCGCTCTCGGCAGAAACTTTTTTAAAAAGGCAAACGTCTGGCTCCTTCTCCCACAAGGAAGCTGCCAGCCCTGAAAGATCTTGCTGGTCTTCACTATCCCACTGCAGCCTATCCACAGGCACAACAGCACTGGGGATCTCTGCTTTCCCAGAGACTCAGCATGTCACACTGCTTGTTCACGGCAGAAACTTTTTCTGAAAAGGCAAACGTCTGGCTCCTTCTCCCACAAGGAAGCTGCCAGCCCTGAAATCTCTTGCAGGTCTGCACTATCCCTCTGCAGCCAATGTTTAGCCGCAGCAGCACTGGGGATCTCTGCTTCCCCAGAGACCCAGCATGTCACAGTGCTCGCTCTCGGCAGAATCTTTTTTAAAAAGGCAAACGTCTGGCTCCTTCTCCCACAAGGAAGCTGCCAGCCCTGAGAGATCTTGCTGGTCTTCACTATCCCACTGCAGCCTATCCACAGGCACAACAGCACTGGGGATCTCTGCTTTACCAGAGACTCAGTATGTCACGGTGCTTGTTCGCGGCAGAAACTTTTTCTGAAAAGGCAAATGTCTGGCTCCTTCTCCCACAAGGAAGCTGCCAGCCCTGAAATCTCTTGCAGGTCTGCATTATCCCTCTGCAGCCAATCTTTAGCCACAGCAGCACTGGGGATCTCTGCTTTCCCAGAGACCCAGCATGTCACAGTGCTCGCTCTCGGCAGAAACTTTTTTAAAAAGGCAAACGTCTGACTCCTTCTCCCACAAGGAAGCTGCCAGCCCTGAAATCTCTTGCAGGTCTGCACTATCCCACTGCAGCCTATCCACAGGCACAACAGCACTGGGGATCTCTGCTTTCCCAGAGACTCAGCATGTCACACTGCTTGTTCGCGGCAGAAACTTTTTCTGAAAAGGCAAACGTCTGGCTCCTTCTCCCACAAGGAAGCTGGCAGCCCTGAAAGATCTTGCTGGTCTTCACTATCCCTCTGCAGCCTATCTTTAGCCGCAGCAGCACTGGGGATCTCTGCTTTCCCAGAGACCCAGCATGTCACGGTGCTCGCTCTCGGCAGAAACTTTTTTAAAAAGGCAAACGTCTGGCTCCTTCTCCCACAAGGAAGCTGCCAGCCCTGAAAGATCTTGCTGGTCTGCACTATCCCACTGCAGCCAATCTTTAGCAGCAGAAGCACTGGGGATCTCTGCTTTCCCAAAGACTCAGCATGTCACGCTGCTTGTTCGCAGCAGAAACTTTTTTAAAAAGGCAAACGTCTGGCTCCTATTCCCACAAGGATGCTGCCAGCCCTGAAATCTCTTGCAGGTCTGCACTATCCCACTGCAGCCTATCCACAGGCACAACAGCACTGGGGATCTCTGCTTTCCCAGAGACTCAGCATGTCACACTGCTTGTTCGCAGAAGAAACTTTTTCTGAAAAGGCAAACGTCTGGCTCCTTCTCCCACAAGGAAGCTGCCAGCCCTGAAAGATCTTGCTGGTCTTCACTATCCCTCTGCAGCCTATCTTTAGCCGCAGCAGCAGTGGGAATCTCTGCTTTCCCAGAGACCCAGCATGTCACGGTGCTCGCTCTCGGCAGAAACTTTTTCTGAAAAGGCAAACGTCCGGCTCCTTCTCCCGCAAGGAAGCTGCCAGCCCTGTAATCTCTTGCAGGTCTTCACTATCCCTCTGCAGCCTATCTTTAGCCGCAGCAGCACTGGGGATCTCTGCTTTCCCAGAGACTCAGCATGTCACGGTGCTTGTTCGCGGTAGAAACTTTTTTTAAAAAGGCAAACGTCTGACTCCTTCTCCCGCAAGGAAGCTGCCAGCCCTGAAATCTCTTGCAGGTCTGCACTATCCCTCTGCAGCCAATCTTTAGCCGCAGCAGCACTGGGGATCTCTGCTTCCCCAGAGACCCAGCATGTCACAGTGCTCCCTCTCGGCAGAAAATTTTTAAAAAGGCAAACGTCTGGCTCCTTCTCCCACAAGGAAGCTGCCAGCCCTGAAAGATCTTGCAGGTCTGCACTATCCCACTGCAGCCTATCCACAGGCACAACAGCACTGGGGATCTCTGCTTTCCCAGAGACTCAGCATGTCACACTGCTTGTTCGCGGCAGAAACTTTTTCTGAAAAGGCAAACGTCTGGCTCCTTCTCCCACAAGGAAGCTGCCAGCCCTGAAATCTCTTGCAGGTCTGCACTATCCCACTGCATCCTATCCACAGGCACAACAGCACTGGGGATCTCTGCTTTCCCAGAGACTCAGCATGTCACACTGCTTGTTCGCAGCAGAAACTTTTTCTGAAAAGACAAACGTCCGGCTCCTTCCCCCACAAGGAAGCTGCCAGCCCTGAAAGATCTTGCTGGTCTTCACTATCCCTCTGCAGCCTATCTTTAGCCGCAGCAGCACTGGGGATCTCTGCTTTCCCAGAGACTCAGCATGTCACGGTGCTCGCTCTCGGCAGAAACTTTTTTAAAAGGCAAACGTCTGGCTCCTTCTCCCACAAGGAAGCTGCCAGCCCTGAAAGATCTGCTGGTCTTCACCGCCCACTGCAGCCTATCCACAGGCACAACAGCACTGAGGATCTCTGCTTTCCCAGAGACTCAGCATGTCACACTACTTGTTCGCAGCAGAAACTTTTTCTGAAAAGGCAAACGTCTGGCTCTTTCTCCCACAAGGTAGGTGCCAGCCCTGAAATCTCTTGCAGGTCTGCACTATCCCACTGCAGCCTATCCACAGGCACAACAGCACTGGGGATCTCTGCTTTCCCAGAGACTCAGCATGTCACACTGCTTGTTCGCGGCAGAAACTTTTTCTGAAAAGGCAAACGTCTGGCTCCTTCTCCCACAAGGAAGCTGGCAGCCCTGAAAGATCTTGCTGGTCTTCACTATCCCTCTGCAGCCTATCTTTAGCCGCAGCAGCAGTGGGGATCTCTGCTTTCCCAGAGACTCAGCATGTCACGGTGCTTGTTCGCAGCAGAAACTTTTTTTAAAAAGGCAAACGTCTGGCTCCTTCTCCCACAAGGAAGCTGCCAGCCCTGAAAGATCTTGCTGGTCTTCACTATCCCACTGCAGCCTATCCACAGGCACAACAGCACTGGGGATTTCTGCTTTCCCAAAGACTCAGCATGTCACACTGCTTGTTCGCGGCAGAAACTTTTTCTGAATAGGCAAACGTCTGACTCCTTCTCCCACAAGGAAGCTGCCAGCCCTGAAATCTCTTGCAGGTCTGCACTATCCCTCTGCAGCCAATCTTTAGCCGCAGCAGCACTGGGGATCTCTGCTTTCCCAGAGACCCAGCATGTCACAGTGCTCGCTGTCGGCAGAAACTTTTTTAAAAAGGCAAACGTCTGGCTCCTTCTCCCACAAGGAAGCTGCCAGCCCTGAAAGATCTTGCTGGTCTTCACTATCCCACTGCAGCCTATCCACAGGCACAACAGCACTGGGGATCTCTGCTTTCCCAGAGACTCAGCATGTCACACTGCTTGTTCGCAGCAGAAACTTTTTCTGAAAAGGCAAACGTCTGGCTCCTTCTCCCACAAGGAAGCTGCCAGCCCTGAAATCTCTTGCAGGTCTGCACTATCCCACTGCAGCCTATCCACAGGCACAACAGCACTGGGGATCTCTGCTTTCCCAGAGACTCAGCATGTCCACTGCTTGTTCGCGGCAGAAACTTTTTCTGAAAAGGCAAACGTCTGACTCCTTCTCCCACAAGGAAGCTGCCAGCCCTGAAATCTCTTGCAGGTCTGCACTATCCCTCTGCAGCCAATCTTTAGCCGCAGCAGCACTGGGGATCTCTGCTTTCCCAGAGACCCAGCATGTCACAGTGCTCGCTCTCGGCAGAATCTTTTTTAAAAAGGCAAACGTCTGGCTCCTTCTCCCACAAGGAAGCTGCCAGCCCTGAGAGATCTTGCTGGTCTTCACTATCCCACTGCAGCCTATCCACAGGCACAACAGCACTGGGGATCTCTGCTTTACCAGAGACTCAGCATGTCACGGTGCTTGTTCGCGGCAGAAACTTTTTCTGAAAAGGCAAATGTCTGGCTCCTTCTCCCACAAGGAAGCTGCCAGCCCTGAAATCTCTTGCAGGTCTTCACTATCCCTCTGCAGCCAATCTTTAGCCGCAGCTGCACTGGGGATCTCTGCTTTCCCAGAGACCCAGCATGTCACAGTGCTCGCTCTCGGCAGAAACTTTTTTAAAAAGGCAAACGTCTGGCTCCTTCTCCCACAAGGAAGCTGCCAGCCCTGAAAGATCTTGCTGGTCTACACTATCCCACTGCAGCCTATCCACAGGCACAACAGCACTGGGGATCTCTGCTTTCCCAGAGACTCAGCATGTCACACTGCTTGTTCGCAGCAGAAACTTTTTCTGAAAAGGCAAACGTCTGGCTCCTTCTCCCACAAGGAAGCTGCCAGCCCTGAAATCTCTTGCAGGTCTGCAATATCCCACTGCAGTCTATCCACAGGCACAACAGCACTGGGGATCTCTGCTTTCCCAGAGACTCAGCATGTCACACTGCTTGTTCGCGGCAGAAACTTTTTCTGAAAAGGCAAACGTCTGGCTCCTTCTCCCACAAGGAAGCTGGCAGCCCTGAAAGATCTTGCTGGTCTTCACTATCCCTCTGCAGCCAATCTTTAGCCGCAGCAGCACTGGGGATCTCTGCTTTCCCAGAGACTCAGCATGTCACCGTACTTGTTCGCGGCAGCAACTTTTTCTGGAAAGGCAAACGTCTGGCTCCTTCCCCCACAAGGTAGGTGCCAGCCCTGAAATCTCTTGCAGGTCTGCACTATCCCACTGCAGCCTATCCACAGGCACAACAGCACTGGGGATCTCTGCTTTCCCAGAGACTCAGCATGTCACACTACTTGTTCGCAGCAGAAACTTTTTCTGAAAAGGCAAACGTCTGACTCCTTCTCCCACAAGGAAGCTGCCAGCCCTGAAATCTCTTGCAGGTCTGCACTATCCCACTGCAGCCTATCCACAGGCACAACAGCACTGGGGATCTCTGCTTTCCCAGAGACTCAGCATGTCACACTGCTTGTTCGCGGCAGAAACTTTTTCTGAAAAGGCAAACGTCTGGCTCCTTCTCCCACAAGGAAGCTGGCAGCCCTGAAAGATCTTGCTGGTCTTCACTATCCCTCTGCAGCCTATCTTTAGCCGCAGCAGCAGTGGGGATCTCTGCTTTCCCAGAGACTCAGCATGTCACGGTGCTTGTTCGCAGCAGAAACTTTTTTTAAAAAGGCAAACGTCTGGCTCCTTCTCCCACAAGGAAGCTGCCAGCCCTGAAAGATCTTGCTGGTCTTCACTATCCCACTGCAGCCTATCCACAGGCACAACAGCACTGGGGATTTCTGCTTTCCCAAAGACTCAGCATGTCACACTGCTTGTTCGCGGCAGAAACTTTTTCTGAATAGGCAAACGTCTGACTCCTTCTCCCACAAGAAAGCTGCCAGCCCTGAAATCTCTTGCAGGTCTGCACTATCCCTCTGCAGCCAATCTTTAGCCGCAGCAGCACTGGGGATCTCTGCTTTCCCAGAGACCCAGCATGTCACAGTGCTCGCTGTCGGCAGAAACTTTTTTAAAAAGGCAAACGTCTGGCTCCTTCTCCCACAAGGAAGCTGCCAGCCCTGAAAGATCTTGCTGGTCTTCACTATCCCACTGCAGCCTATCCACAGGCACAACAGCACTGGGGATCTCTGCTTTCCCAGAGACTCAGCATGTCACACTGCTTGTTCGCAGCAGAAACTTTTTCTGAAAAGGCAAACGTCTGGCTCCTTCTCCCACAAGGAAGCTGCCAGCCCTGAAATCTCTTGCAGGTCTGCACTATCCCACTGCAGCCTATCCACAGGCACAACAGCACTGGGGATCTCTGCTTTCCCAGAGACTCAGCATGTCCACTGCTTGTTCGCGGCAGAAACTTTTTCTGAAAAGGCAAACGTCTGACTCCTTCTCCCACAAGGAAGCTGCCAGCCCTGAAATCTCTTGCAGGTCTGCACTATCCCTCTGCAGCCAATCTTTAGCCGCAGCAGCACTGGGGATCTCTGCTTTCCCAGAGACCCAGCATGTCACAGTGCTCGCTCTCGGCAGAATCTTTTTTAAAAAGGCAAACGTCTGGCTCCTTCTCCCACAAGGAAGCTGCCAGCCCTGAGAGATCTTGCTGGTCTTCACTATCCCACTGCAGCCTATCCACAGGCACAACAGCACTGGGGATCTCTGCTTTACCAGAGACTCAGCATGTCACGGTGCTTGTTCGCGGCAGAAACTTTTTCTGAAAAGGCAAATGTCTGGCTCCTTCTCCCACAAGGAAGCTGCCAGCCCTGAAATCTCTTGCAGGTCTTCACTATCCCTCTGCAGCCAATCTTTAGCCGCAGCAGCACTGGGGATCTCTGCTTTCCCAGAGACCCAGCATGTCACAGTGCTCGCTCTCGGCAGAAACTTTTTTAAAAAGGCAAACGTCTGGCTCCTTCTCCCACAAGGAAGCTGCCAGCCCTGAAAGATCTTGCTGGTCTACACTATCCCACTGCAGCCTATCCACAGGCACAACAGCACTGGGGATCTCTGCTTTCCCAGAGACTCAGCATGTCACACTGCTTGTTCGCAGCAGAAACTTTTTCTGAAAAGGCAAACGTCTGGCTCCTTCTCCCACAAGGAAGCTGCCAGCCCTGAAATCTCTTGCAGGTCTGCAATATCCCACTGCAGTCTATCCACAGGCACAACAGCACTGGGGATCTCTGCTTTCCCAGAGACTCAGCATGTCACACTGCTTGTTCGCGGCAGAAACTTTTTCTGAAAAGGCAAACGTCTGGCTCCTTCTCCCACAAGGAAGCTGGCAGCCCTGAAAGATCTTGCTGGTCTTCACTATCCCTCTGCAGCCAATCTTTAGCCGCAGCAGCACTGGGGATCTCTGCTTTCCCAGAGACTCAGCATGTCACCGTACTTGTTCGCGGCAGCAACTTTTTCTGGAAAGGCAAACGTCTTGCTCCTTCCCCCACAAGGTAGGTGCCAGCCCTGAAATCTCTTGCAGGTCTGCACTATCCCACTGCAGCCTATCCACAGGCACAACAGCACTGGGGATCTCTGCTTTCCCAGAGACTCAGCATGTCACACTACTTGTTCGCAGCAGAAACTTTTTCTGAAAAGGCAAACGTCTGACTCCTTCTCCCACAAGGTAGGTGCCAGCCCTGAAATCTCTTGCAGGTCTGCACTATCCCACTGCAGCCTATCCACAGGCACAACAGCACTGGGGATCTCTGCTTTCCCAGAGACTCAGCATGTCACACTGCTTGTTCGCGGCAGAAACTTTTTCTGAAAAGGCAAACGTCTGACTCCTTCTCCCACAAGGAAGCTGCCAGCCCTGAAATCTCTTGCAGGTCTGCACTATCCCTCTGCAGCCAATCTTTAGCCGCAGCAGCACTGGGGATCTCTGCTTTCCCAGAGACCCAGCATGTCACAGTGCTCGCTCTCGGCAGAAACTTTTTTAAAAAGGCAAACGTCTGGCTCCTTCTCCCACAAGGAAGCTGCCAGCCCTGAAAGATCTTGCTGGTCTTCACTATCCCACTGCAGCCTATCCACAGGCACAACAGCACTGGGGATCTCTGCTTTCCCAGAGACTCAGCATGTCACACTGCTTGTTCACGGCAGAAACTTTTTCTGAAAAGGCAAACGTCTGGCTCCTTCTCCCACAAGGAAGCTGCCAGCCCTGAAATCTCTTGCAGGTCTGCACTATCCCTCTGCAGCCAATGTTTAGCCGCAGCAGCACTGGGGATCTCTGCTTCCCCAGAGACCCAGCATGTCACAGTGCTCGCTCTCGGCAGAATCTTTTTTAAAAAGGCAAACGTCTGGCTCCTTCTCCCACAAGGAAGCTGCCAGCCCTGAGAGATCTTGCTGGTCTTCACTATCCCACTGCAGCCTATCCACAGGCACAACAGCACTGGGGATCTCTGCTTTACCAGAGACTCAGTATGTCACGGTGCTTGTTCGCGGCAGAAACTTTTTCTGAAAAGGCAAATGTCTGGCTCCTTCTCCCACAAGGAAGCTGCCAGCCCTGAAATCTCTTGCAGGTCTGCATTATCCCTCTGCAGCCAATCTTTAGCCACAGCAGCACTGGGGATCTCTGCTTTCCCAGAGACCCAGGATGTCACAGTGCTCGCTCTCGGCAGAAACTTTTTTAAAAAGGCAAACGTCTGGCTCCTTCTCCCACAAGGAAGCTGCCAGCCCTGAAATCTCTTGCAGGTCTGCACTATCCCACTGCAGCCTATCCACAGGCACAACAGCACTGGGGATCTCTGCTTTCCCAGAGACTCAGCATGTCACACTGCTTGTTCGCGGCAGAAACTTTTTCTGAAAAGGCAAACGTCTGGCTCCTTCTCCCACAAGGAAGCTGGCAGCCCTGAAAGATCTTGCTGGTCTTCACTATCCCTCTGCAGCCTATCTTTAGCCGCAGCAGCACTGGGGATCTCTGCTTTCCCAGAGACCCAGCATGTCACGGTGCTCGCTCTCGGCAGAAACTTTTTTAAAAAGGCAAACGTCTGGCTCCTTCTCCCACAAGGAAGCTGCCAGCCCTGAAAGATCTTGCTGGTCTGCACTATCCCACTGCAGCCAATCTTTAGCAGCAGAAGCACTGGGGATCTCTGCTTTCCCAAAGACTCAGCATGTCACACTGCTTGTTCGCGGCAGAAACTTTTTCTGAATAGGCAAACGTCTGACTCCTTCTCCCGCAAGGAAGCTGCCAGCCCTGAAATCTCTTGCAGGTCTGCACTATCCCACTCCAGCCAATCTTTAGCAGCAGAAGCACTGGGGATCTCTGCTTTCCCAAAGACTCAGCATGTCACGCTGCTTGTTCGCAGCAGAAACTTTTTTAAAAAGGCAAACGTCTGGCTCCTTTTCCCACAAGGATGCTGCCAGCCCTGAAATCTCTTGCAGGTCTGCACTATCCCACTGCAGCCTATCCACAGGCACAACAGCACTGGGGATCTCTGCTTTCCCAGAGACTCAGCATGTCACACTGCTTGTTCGCAGAAGAAACTTTTTCTGAAAAGGCAAATGTCTGGCTCCTTCTCCCACAAGGAAGCTGCCAGCCCTGAAAGATCTTGCTGGTCTTCACTATCACTCTGCAGCCTATCTTTAGCCGCAGCAGCAGTGGGAATCTCTGCTTTCCCAGAGACCCAGCATGTCACGGTGCTCGCTCTCGGCAGAAACTTTTTCTGAAAAGGCAAACGTCCGGCTCCTTCTCCCGCAAGGAAGCTGCCAGCCCTGTAATCTCTTGCAGGTCTTCACTATCCCTCTGCAGCCTATCTTTAGCCGCAGCAGCACTGGGGATCTCTGCTTTCCCAGAGACTCAGCATGTCACGGTGCTTGTTCGCGGTAGAAACTTTTTTTAAAAAGGCAAACGTCTGGCTCCTTCTCCCACAAGGAAGCTGCCAGCCCTGAAAGATCTTGCTGGTCTTCACTATCCCACTGCAGCCTATCCACAGGCACAACAGCACTGGGGATCTCTGCTTTCCCAGAGACTCAGCATGTCACGGTGCTCGCTCTCGGCAGAAACTTTTTTAAAAAGGCAAACGTCTGGCTCCTTCTCCCACAAGGAAGCTGCCAGCCCTGAAATCTCTTGCAGGTCTTCACTATCCCTCTGCAGCCTATCTTTAGCCGCAGCAGCACTGGGGATCTCTGCTTTCCCAGAGACTCAGCATGTCACACTACTTGTTCGCAGCAGAAACTTTTTCTGAAAAGGCAAACGTCTGGCTCTTTCTCCCACAAGGTAGGTGCCAGCCCTGAAATCTCTTGCAGGTCTGCACTATCCCACTGCAGCCTATCCACAGGCACAACAGCACTGGGGATCTCTGCTTTCCCAGAGACTCAGCATGTCACACTGCTTGTTCGCGGCAGAAACTTTTTCTGAAAAGGCAAACGTCTGGCTCCTTCTCCCACAAGGAAGCTGCCAGCCCTGTTATCTCTTGCAGATCTTCACTAATCCCTCTGCAGCCTATCTTTAGCCGCAGCAGCACTGGGGATCTCTGCTTTCCCAGAGACTCAGCATGTCACGGTGCTTGTTCGCGGCAGAAACTTTTTTTAAAAAGGCAAACGTCTGGCTCCTTCTCCCACAAGGAAGCTGCCAGCCCTGAAAGATCTTGCTGGTCTGCACTATCCCACTGCAGCCTATCCACAGGCACAACAGCACTGGGGATCTCTGCTTTCCCAGAGACTCAGCATGTCACACTGCTTGTTCGCAGCAGAAACTTTTTCTGAAAAGGCAAACGTCTGGCTCCTTCTCCCACAAGGAAGCTGCCAGCCCTGAAATCTCTTGCAGGTCTGCACTATCCCACTGCAGCCTATCCACAGGCACAACAGCAGTGGGGATCTCTGCTTTCCCAGAGACTCAGCATGTCACCGTGCTTGTTCGCGGCAGAAACTTTTTCTGAATAGGCAAACGTCTGGCTCCTTCTCCCACAAGGAAGCTGCCAGCCCTGAAAGATCTTGCTGGTCTTCACTATCCCTCTGCAGCCTATCTTTAGCCGCAGCAGCACTGGGGATCTCTGCTTTCCCAGAGACTCAGCATGTCACGGTGCTAGCTCTCGGCATAAACTTTTTTAAAAAGGCAAACGTCTGGCTCCTTCTCCCACAAGGAAGCTGCCAGCCCTGAAAGATCTTGCTGGTCTTCACTATCCCACTGCAGCCTATCCACAGGCACAACAGCACTGGGGATCTCTGCTTACCCAGAGACTCAGCATGTCACACTGCTTGTTCGCAGCAGAAACTTTTTCTGAATAGGCAAACGTCTGGCTCCTTCTCCCACAAGGAAGCTGCCAGCCCTGAAATCTCTTGCTGGTCTGCACTATCCCACTGCAGCCAATCTTTAGCAGCAGAAGCACTGGGGATCTCTGCTTTCCCAAAGACTCAGCATGTCACACTGCTTGTTCGCGGCAGAAACTTTTTCTGAATAGGCAAACGTCTGACTCCTTCTCCCGCAAGGAAGCTGCCAGCCCTGAAATCTCTTGCAGGTCTGCACTATCCCACTGCAGCCAATCTTTAGCAGCAGAAGCACTGGGGATCTCTGCTTTCCCAGAGACTCAGCATGTCACGGTGCTTGTTCACGGCAGAAACTTTTTTAAAAAGGCAAACGTCTGGCTCCTTTTCCCACAAGGAAGCTGCCAGCCCTGAAAGATCTTGCTGGTCTTCACTATCCCACTGCAGCCTATCCACAGGCACAACAGCACTGGGGATCTCTGCTTACCCAGAGACTCAGCATGTCACACTGCTTGTTCGCAGCATTAACTTTTTCTGAATAGGCAAACGTCTGGCTCCTTCTCCCACAAGGAAGCTGCCAGCCCTGAAATCTCTTGCTGGTCTGCACTATCCCACTGCAGCCAATCTTTAGCAGCAGAAGCACTGGGGATCTCTGCTTTCCCAAAGACTCAGCATGTCACACTGCTTGTTCGCGGCAGAAACTTTTTCTGAATAGGCAAACGTCTGACTCCTTCTCCCGCAAGGAAGCTGCCAGCCCTGAAATCTCTTGCAGGTCTGCACTATCCCACTGCAGCCAATCTTTAGCAGCAGAAGCACTGGGGATCTCTGCTTTCCCAGAGACTCAGCATGTCACGGTGCTTGTTCACGGCAGAAACTTTTTTAAAAAGGCAAACGTCTGGCTCCTTTTCCCACAAGGAAGCTGCCAGCCCTGAAAGATCTTGCTGGTCTTCACTATCCCACTGCAGCCTATCCACAGGCACAACAGCACTGGGGATCTCTGCTTTCCCAGAGACTCAGCATGTCACACTGCTTGTTCGCGGCAGAAACTTTTTCTCAAAAGACAAACGTCTGACTCCTTCTCCCACAAGGAAGCTGCCAGCCCTGAAAGACCTCGCTGGTCTTCACTATCCCTCTGCAGCCTATCTTTAGCCGCAGCAGCACTGGGGATCTCTGCTTTCCCAGAGACCCAGCATGTCACGGTGCTCGCTCTCGGCAGAAACTTTTTTAAAAAGGAAAACGTCTGGCTCCTTCTCCCACAAGGAAGCTGCCAGCCCTGAAAGATCTTGCTGGTCTGCACTATCCCACTGCAGCCAATCTTTAGCAGCAGAAGCACTGGGGATCTCTGCTTTCCCAAAGACTCAGCATGTCACACTGCTTGTTTGCGGCAGAAACTTTTTCTGAATAGGCAAACGTCTGACTCCTTCTCCCGCAAGGAAGCTGCCAGCCCTGAAATCTCTTGCAGGTCTGCACTATCCCACTCCAGCCAATCTTTAGCAGCAGAAGCACTGGGGATCTCTGCTTTCCCAAAGACTCAGCATGTCACGCTGCTTGTTCGAAGCAGAAACTTTTTTAAAAAGGCAAACGTCTGGCTCCTTTTCCCACAAGGATGCTGCCAGCCCTGAAATCTCTTGCAGGTCTGCACTATCCCACTGCAGCCTATCCACAGGCACAACAGCACTGGGGATCTCTGCTTTCCCAGAGACTCAGCATGTCACACTGCTTGTTCGCAGAAGAAACTTTTTCTGAAAAGGCAAACGTCTGGCTCCTTCTCCCACAAGGAAGCTTCCAGCCCTGAAAGATCTTGCTGGTCTTCACTATCCCTCTGCAGCCTATCTTTAGCCGCAGCAGCAGTGGGAATCTCTGCTTTCCCAGAGACCCAGCATGTCACGGTGCTCGCTCTCGGCATAAACTTTTTCTGAAAAGGCAAACGTCCGGCTCCTTCTCCCACAAGGAAGCTGCCAGCCCTGTAATCTCTTGCAGGTCTTCACTATCCCTCTGCACCCTATCTTTAGCCGCAGCAGCACTGGGGATCTCTGCTTTCCCAGAGACTCAGCATGTCACGGTGCTTGTTCGCGGCAGAAACTTTTTCTGAAAAGGCAAACGTCTGGCTCCTTCTCCCACAAGGAAGCTGCCAGCCCTGAAAGATCTTGCTGGTCTTCACTATCCCACTGCAGCCTATCCACAGGCACAACAGCACTGGGGATCTCTGCTTTCCCAGAGACTCAGCATGTCACACTGCTTGTTCGCGGCAGAAACTTTTTCTGAAAAGGCAAACGTCTGGCTCCTTCTCCCACAAGGAAGCTGCCAGCCCTGAAAGATCTTGCTGGTCTTCACTATCCCTCTGCAGCCAATCTTTAGCCGCAGCAGCAGTGGGGATCTCTGCTTTCCCAGAGACTCAGCATGTCACGGTGCTTGTTCGCAGCAGAAACTTTTTTTAAAAAGGCAAACGTCTGGCTCCTTCTCCCACAAGGAAGCTGCCAGCCCTGAAAGATCTTGCTGGTCTTCACTATCCCACTGCAGCCTATCCACAGGCACAACAGCACTGGGGATCTCTGCTTTCCCAGAGACTCAGCATGTCACACTGCTTGTTCGCAGCAGAAACTTTTTCTGAAAAGGCAAACGTCTGGCTCCTTCTCCCACAAGGAAGCTGCCAGCCCTGAAAGATCTTGCTGGTCTTCACTATCCCACTGCAGCCTATCCACAGGCACAACAGCACTGGGGATCTCTGCTTTCCCAGAGACTCAGCATGTCACACTGCTTGTTCGCAGCAGAAACTTTTTCTGAAAAGGCAAACGTCTGACTCCTTCTCCCAAAAGGAAGCTGCCAGACCTGAAATCTCTTGCAGGTCTGCACTATCCCTCTGCAGCCAATCTTTAGCCGCAGCAGCACTGGGGATCTCTGCTTTCCCAGAGACTCAGCATGTCACGGTGCTCGCTCTCGGCAGAAACTTTTTTAAAAGGCAAATGTCTGGCTCCTTCTCCCACAAGGAAGCTGCCAGCCCTGAAAGATCTGCTGGTCTTCACTGCCCACTGCAGCCTATCCGCAGGCACAACAGCACTGAGGATCTCTGCTTTCCCAGAGACTCAGCATGTCACACTACTTGTTCGCAGCAGAAACTTTTTCTGAAAAGGCAAACGTCTGGCTCTTTCTCCCACAAGGAAGCTGCCAGCCCTGAAAGATCTTGCTGGTCTTCACTATCCCACTGCAGCCTATCCACAGGCACAACAGCACTGGGGATCTCTGCTTTACCAGAGACTCAGCATGTCACGGTGCTTGTTCGCGGCAGAAACTTTTTCTGAAAAGGCAAATGTCTGGCTCCTTCTCCCACAAGGAAGCTGCCAGCCCTGAAATCTCTTGCAGGTCTGCACTATCCCTCTGCAGCCAATCTTTAGCCGCAGCTGCACTGGGGATCTCTGCTTTCCCAGAGACCCAGCATGTCACAGTGCTCGCTCTCGGCAGAAACTTTTTTAAAAAGGCAAACGTCTGGCTCCTTCTCCCACAAGGAAGCTGCCAGCCCTGAAAGATCTTGCTGGTCTTCACTATCCCACTGCAGCCTATCCACAGGCACAACAGCACTGGGGATCTCTGCTTTCCCAGAGACTCAGCATGTCACACTGCTTGTTCGCAGCAGAAACTTTTTCTGAAAAGGCAAACGTCTGGCTCCTTCTCCCACAAGGAAGCTGCCAGCCCTGAAATCTCTTGCAGGTCTGCACTATCCCACTGCAGTCTATCCACAGGCACAACAGCACTGGGGATCTCTGCTTTCCAAGAGACTCAGCATGTCACACTGCTTGTTCGCGGCAGAAACTTTTTCTGAAAAGGCAAACGTCTGGCTCCTTCTCCCACAAGGAAGCTGGCAGCCCTGAAAGATCTTGCTGGTCTTCACTATCCCTCTGCAGCCAATCTTTAGCCGCAGCAGCACTGGGGATCTCTGCTTTCCCAGAGACTCAGCATGTCACCGTGCTTGTTCGCGGCAGCAACTTTTTCTGGAAAGGCAAACGTCTGGCTCTTTCTCCCACAAGGAA
Organism: Astur gentilis; assembly: GCF_929443795.1. Classification (NCBI taxonomy): domain Eukaryota; kingdom Metazoa; phylum Chordata; class Aves; order Accipitriformes; family Accipitridae; genus Astur; species Astur gentilis. The sequence goes on along the minus strand of NW_026061101.1, from coordinate 736,833 downwards.
GCTGCCAGCCCTGAAATCTCTTGCAGGTCTGCACTATCCCACTGCAGCCTATCCACAGGCACAACAGCACTGGGGATCTCTGCTTTCCCAGAGACTCAGCATGTCACACTGCTTGTTCGCGGCAGAAACTTTTTCTGAAAAGGCAAACGTCTGGCTCCTTCTCCCACAAGGAAGCTGGCAGCCCTGAAAGATCTTGCTGGTCTTCACTATCCCTCTGCAGCCTATCTTTAGCCGCAGCAGCAGTGGGGATCTCTGCTTTCCCAGAGACTCAGCATGTCACGGTGCTTGTTCGCAGCAGAAACTTTTTTTAAAAAGGCAAACGTCTGGCTCCTTCTCCCACAAGGAAGCTGCCAGCCCTGAAAGATCTTGCTGGTCTTCACTATCCCACTGCAGCCTATCCACAGGCACAACAGCACTGGGGATTTCTGCTTTCCCAAAGACTCAGCATGTCACACTGCTTGTTCGCGGCAGAAACTTTTTCTGAATATGCAAACGTCTGACTCCTTCTCCCACAAGAAAGCTGCCAGCCCTGAAATCTCTTGCAGGTCTGCACTATCCCTCTGCAGCCAATCTTTAGCCGCAGCAGCACTGGGGATCTCTGCTTTCCCAGAGACCCAGCATGTCACAGTGCTCGCTGTCGGCAGAAACTTTTTTAAAAAGGCAAACGTCTGGCTCCTTCTCCCACAAGGAAGCTGCCAGCCCTGAAAGATCTTGCTGGTCTTCACTATCCCACTGCAGCCTATCCACAGGCACAACAGCACTGGGGATCTCTGCTTTCCCAGAGACTCAGCATGTCACACTGCTTGTTCGCAGCAGAAACTTTTTCTGAAAAGGCAAACGTCTGGCTCCTTCTCCCACAAGGAAGCTGCCAGCCCTGAAATCTCTTGCAGGTCTGCACTATCCCACTGCAGCCTATCCACAGGCACAACAGCACTGGGGATCTCTGCTTTCCCAGAGACTCAGCATGTCACACTGCTTGTTCGCGGCAGAAACTTTTTCTGAAAAGGCAAACGTCTGACTCCTTCTCCCACAAGGAAGCTGCCAGCCCTGAAATCTCTTGCAGGTCTGCACTATCCCTCTGCAGCCAATCTTTAGCCGCAGCAGCACTGGGGATCTCTGCTTTCCCAGAGACCCAGCATGTCACAGTGCTCGCTCTCGGCAGAATCTTTTTTAAAAAGGCAAACGTCTGGCTCCTTCTCCCACAAGGAAGCTGCCAGCCCTGAGAGATCTTGCTGGTCTTCACTATCCCACTGCAGCCTATCCACAGGCACAACAGCACTGGGGATCTCTGCTTTACCAGAGACTCAGCATGTCACGGTGCTTGTTCGCGGCAGAAACTTTTTCTGAAAAGGCAAATGTCTGGCTCCTTCTCCCACAAGGAAGCTGCCAGCCCTGAAATCTCTTGCAGGTCTGCACTATCCCTCTGCAGCCAATCTTTAGCCGCAGCTGCACTGGGGATCTCTGCTTTCCCAGAGACCCAGCATGTCACAGTGCTCGCTCTCGGCAGAAACTTTTTTAAAAAGGCAAACGTCTGGCTCCTTCTCCCACAAGGAAGCTGCCAGCCCTGAAAGATCTTGCTGGTCTTCACTATCCCACTGCAGCCTATCCACAGGCACAACAGCACTGGGGATCTCTGCTTTCCCAGAGACTCAGCATGTCACACTGCTTGTTCGCAGCAGAAACTTTTTCTGAAAAGGCAAACGTCTGGCTCCTTCTCCCACAAGGAAGCTGCCAGCCCTGAAATCTCTTGCAGGTCTGCAATATCCCACTGCAGTCTATCCACAGGCACAACAGCACTGGGGATCTCTGCTTTCCCAGAGACTCAGCATGTCACACTGCTTGTTCGCGGCAGAAACTTTTTCTGAAAAGGCAAACGTCTGGCTCCTTCTCCCACAAGGAAGCTGGCAGCCCTGAAAGATCTTGCTGGTCTTCACTATCCCTCTGCAGCCAATCTTTAGCCGCAGCAGCACTGGGGATCTCTGCTTTCCCAGAGACTCAGCATGTCACCGTGCTTGTTCGCGGCAGCAACTTTTTCTGGAAAGGCAAACGTCTGGCTCCTTCCCCCACAAGGTAGGTGCCAGCCCTGAAATCTCTTGCAGGTCTGCACTATCCCACTGCAGCCTATCCACAGGCACAACAGCACTGGGGATCTCTGCTTTACCAGAGACTCAGTATGTCACGGTGCTTGTTCGCGGCAGAAACTTTTTCTGAAAAGGCAAATGTCTGGCTCCTTCTCCCACAAGGAAGCTGCCAGCCCTGAAATCTCTTGCAGGTCTGCATTATCCCTCTGCAGCCAATCTTTAGCCACAGCAGCACTGGGGATCTCTGCTTTCCCAGAGACCCAGGATGTCACAGTGCTCGCTCTCGGCAGAAACTTTTTTAAAAAGGCAAACGTCTGGCTCCTTCTCCCACAAGGAAGCTGCCAGCCCTGAAATCTCTTGCAGGTCTGCACTATCCCACTGCAGCCTATCCACAGGCACAACAGCACTGGGGATCTCTGCTTTCCCAGAGACTCAGCATGTCACACTGCTTGTTCGCGGCAGAAACTTTTTCTGAAAAGGCAAACGTCTGGCTCCTTCTCCCACAAGGAAGCTGGCAGCCCTGAAAGATCTTGCTGGTCTTCACTATCCCTCTGCAGCCTATCTTTAGCCGCAGCAGCACTGGGGATCTCTGCTTTCCCAGAGACCCAGCATGTCACGGTGCTCGCTCTCGGCAGAAACTTTTTTAAAAAGGCAAACGTCTGGCTCCTTCTCCCACAAGGAAGCTGCCAGCCCTGAAAGATCTTGCTGGTCTGCACTATCCCACTGCAGCCAATCTTTAGCAGCAGAAGCACTGGGGATCTCTGCTTTCCCAAAGACTCAGCATGTCACACTGCTTGTTCGCGGCAGAAACTTTTTCTGAATAGGCAAACGTCTGACTCCTTCTCCCGCAAGGAAGCTGCCAGCCCTGAAATCTCTTGCAGGTCTGCACTATCCCACTCCAGCCAATCTTTAGCAGCAGAAGCACTGGGGATCTCTGCTTTCCCAAAGACTCAGCATGTCACGCTGCTTGTTCGCAGCAGAAACTTTTTTAAAAAGGCAAACGTCTGGCTCCTTTTCCCACAAGGATGCTGCCAGCCCTGAAATCTCTTGCAGGTCTGCACTATCCCACTGCAGCCTATCCACAGGCACAACAGCACTGGGGATCTCTGCTTTCCCAGAGACTCAGCATGTCACACTGCTTGTTCGCAGAAGAAACTTTTTCTGAAAAGGCAAATGTCTGGCTCCTTCTCCCACAAGGAAGCTGCCAGCCCTGAAAGATCTTGCTGGTCTTCACTATCACTCTGCAGCCTATCTTTAGCCGCAGCAGCAGTGGGAATCTCTGCTTTCCCAGAGACCCAGCATGTCACGGTGCTCGCTCTCGGAAGAAACTTTTTCTGAAAAGGCAAACGTCCGGCTCCTTCTCCCGCAAGGAAGCTGCCAGCCCTGTAATCTCTTGCAGGTCTTCACTATCCCTCTGCAGCCTATCTTTAGCCGCAGCAGCACTGGGGATCTCTGCTTTCCCAGAGACTCAGCATGTCACGGTGCTTGTTCGCGGTAGAAACTTTTTTTAAAAAGGCAAACGTCTGGCTCCTTCTCCCACAAGGAAGCTGCCAGCCCTGAAAGATCTTGCTGGTCTTCACTATCCCACTGCAGCCTATCCACAGGCACAACAGCACTGGGGATCTCTGCTTTCCCAGAGACTCAGCATGTCACGGTGCTCGCTCTCGGCAGAAACTTTTTTAAAAAGGCAAACGTCTGGCTCCTTCTCCCACAAGGAAGCTGCCAGCCCTGTAATCTCTTGCAGGTCTTCACTATCCCTCTGCAGCCTATCTTTAGCCGCAGCAGCACTGGGGATCTCTGCTTTCCCAGAGACTCAGCATGTCACACTACTTGTTCGCAGCAGAAACTTTTTCTGAAAAGGCAAACGTCTGGCTCTTTCTCCCACAAGGTAGGTGCCAGCCCTGAAATCTCTTGCAGGTCTGCACTATCCCACTGCAGCCTATCCACAGGCACAACAGCACTGGGGATCTCTGCTTTCCCAGAGACTCAGCATGTCACACTGCTTGTTCGCGGCAGAAACTTTTTCTGAAAAGGCAAACGTCTGGCTCCTTCTCCCACAAGGAAGCTGCCAGCCCTGTTATCTCTTGCAGATCTTCACTAATCCCTCTGCAGCCTATCTTTAGCCGCAGCAGCACTGGGGATCTCTGCTTTCCCAGAGACTCAGCATGTCACGGTGCTTGTTCGCGGCAGAAACTTTTTTTAAAAAGGCAAACGTCTGGCTCCTTCTCCCACAAGGAAGCTGCCAGCCCTGAAAGATCTTGCTGGTCTGCACTATCCCACTGCAGCCTATCCACAGGCACAACAGCACTGGGGATCTCTGCTTTCCCAGAGACTCAGCATGTCACACTGCTTGTTCGCAGCAGAAACTTTTTCTGAAAAGGCAAACGTCTGGCTCCTTCTCCCACAAGGAAGCTGCCAGCCCTGAAATCTCTTGCAGGTCTGCACTATCCCACTGCAGCCTATCCACAGGCACAACAGCAGTGGGGATCTCTGCTTTCCCAGAGACTCAGCATGTCACCGTGCTTGTTCGCGGCAGAAACTTTTTCTGAATAGGCAAACGTCTGGCTCCTTCTCCCACAAGGAAGCTGCCAGCCCTGAAAGATCTTGCTGGTCTTCACTATCCCTCTGCAGCCTATCTTTAGCCGCAGCAGCACTGGGGATCTCTGCTTTCCCAGAGACTCAGCATGTCACGGTGCTCGCTCTCGGCAGAAACTTTTTTAAAAAGGCAAACGTCTGGCTCCTTCTCCCACAAGGAAGCTGCCAGCCCTGAAAGATCTTGCTGGTCTTCACTATCCCACTGCAGCCTATCCACAGGCACAACAGCACTGGGGATCTCTGCTTACCCAGAGACTCAGCATGTCACACTGCTTGTTCGCAGCAGAAACTTTTTCTGAATAGGCAAACGTCTGGCTCCTTCTCCCACAAGGAAGCTGCCAGCCCTGAAATCTCTTGCTGGTCTGCACTATCCCACTGCAGCCAATCTTTAGCAGCAGAAGCACTGGGGATCTCTGCTTTCCCAAAGACTCAGCATGTCACACTGCTTGTTCGCGGCAGAAACTTTTTCTGAATAGGCAAACGTCTGACTCCTTCTCCCGCAAGGAAGCTGCCAGCCCTGAAATCTCTTGCAGGTCTGCACTATCCCACTGCAGCCAATCTTTAGCAGCAGAAGCACTGGGGATCTCTGCTTTCCCAGAGACTCAGCATGTCACGGTGCTTGTTCACGGCAGAAACTTTTTTAAAAAGGCAAACGTCTGGCTCCTTTTCCCACAAGGAAGCTGCCAGCCCTGAAAGATCTTGCTGGTCTTCACTATCCCACTGCAGCCTATCCACAGGCACAACAGCACTGGGGATCTCTGCTTACCCAGAGACTCAGCATGTCACACTGCTTGTTCGCAGCAGAAACTTTTTCTGAATAGGCAAACGTCTGGCTCCTTCTCCCACAAGGAAGCTGCCAGCCCTGAAATCTCTTGCTGGTCTGCACTATCCCACTGCAGCCAATCTTTAGCAGCAGAAGCACTGGGGATCTCTGCTTTCCCAAAGACTCAGCATGTCACACTGCTTGTTCGCGGCAGAAACTTTTTCTGAATAGGCAAACGTCTGACTCCTTCTCCCGCAAGGAAGCTGCCAGCCCTGAAATCTCTTGCAGGTCTGCACTATCCCACTGCAGCCAATCTTTAGCAGCAGAAGCACTGGGGATCTCTGCTTTCCCAGAGAGTCAGCATGTCACGGTGCTTGTTCACGGCAGAAACTTTTTTAAAAAGGCAAACGTCTGGCTCCTTTTCCCACAAGGAAGCTGCCAGCCCTGAAAGATCTTGCTGGTCTTCACTATCCCACTGCAGCCTATCCACAGGCACAACAGCACTGGGGATCTCTGCTTTCCCAGAGACTCAGCATGTCACACTGCTTGTTCGCGGCAGAAACTTTTTCTCAAAAGACAAACGTCTGACTCCTTCTCCCACAAGGAAGCTGCCAGCCCTGAAAGACCTCGCTGGTCTTCACTATCCCTCTGCAGCCTATCTTTAGCCGCAGCAGCACTGGGGATCTCTGCTTTCCCAGAGACCCAGCATGTCACGGTGCTCGCTCTCGGCAGAAACTTTTTTAAAAAGGAAAACGTCTGGCTCCTTCTCCCACAAGGAAGCTGCCAGCCCTGAAAGATCTTGCTGGTCTGCACTATCCCACTGCAGCCAATCTTTAGCAGCAGAAGCACTGGGGATCTCTGCTTTCCCAAAGACTCAGCATGTCACACTGCTTGTTTGCGGCAGAAACTTTTTCTGAATAGGCAAACGTCTGACTCCTTCTCCCGCAAGGAAGCTGCCAGCCCTGAAATCTCTTGCAGGTCTGCACTATCCCACTCCAGCCAATCTTTAGCAGCAGAAGCACTGGGGATCTCTGCTTTCCCAAAGACTCAGCATGTCACGCTGCTTGTTCGAAGCAGAAACTTTTTTAAAAAGGCAAACGTCTGGCTCCTTTTCCCACAAGGATGCTGCCAGCCCTGAAATCTCTTGCAGGTCTGCACTATCCCACTGCAGCCTATCCACAGGCACAACAGCACTGGGGATCTCTGCTTTCCCAGAGACTCAGCATGTCACACTGCTTGTTCGCAGAAGAAACTTTTTCTGAAAAGGCAAACGTCTGGCTCCTTCTCCCACAAGGAAGCTTCCAGCCCTGAAAGATCTTGCTGGTCTTCACTATCCCTCTGCAGCCTATCTTTAGCCGCAGCAGCAGTGGGAATCTCTGCTTTCCCAGAGACCCAGCATGTCACGGTGCTCGCTCTCGGCATAAACTTTTTCTGAAAAGGCAAACGTCCGGCTCCTTCTCCCACAAGGAAGCTGCCAGCCCTGAAAGATCTTGCTGGTCTTCACTATCCCTCTGCAGCCAATCTTTAGCCGCAGCAGCAGTGGGGATCTCTGCTTTCCCAGAGACTCAGCATGTCACGGTGCTTGTTCGCAGCAGAAACTTTTTTTAAAAAGGCAAACGTCTGGCTCCTTCTCCCACAAGGAAGCTGCCAGCCCTGAAAGATCTTGCTGGTCTTCACTATCCCACTGCAGCCTATCCACAGGCACAACAGCACTGGGGATCTCTGCTTTCCCAGAGACTCAGCATGTCACACTGCTTGTTCGCAGCAGAAACTTTTTCTGAAAAGGCAAACGTCTGGCTCCTTCTCCCACAAGGAAGCTGCCAGCCCTGAAAGATCTTGCTGGTCTTCACTATCCCACTGCAGCCTATCCACAGGCACAACAGCACTGGGGATCTCTGCTTTCCCAGAGACTCAGCATGTCACACTGCTTGTTCGCAGCAGAAACTTTTTCTGAAAAGGCAAACGTCTGACTCCTTCTCCCAAAAGGAAGCTGCCAGACCTGAAATCTCTTGCAGGTCTGCACTATCCCTCTGCAGCCAATCTTTAGCCGCAGCAGCACTGGGGATCTCTGCTTTCCCAGAGACTCAGCATGTCACGGTGCTCGCTCTCGGCAGAAACTTTTTTAAAAGGCAAATGTCTGGCTCCTTCTCCCACAAGGAAGCTGCCAGCCCTGAAAGATCTGCTGGTCTTCACCGCCCACTGCAGCCTATCCGCAGGCACAACAGCACTGAGGATCTCTGCTTTCCCAGAGACTCAGCATGTCACACTACTTGTTCGCAGCAGAAACTTTTTCTGAAAAGGCAAACGTCTGGCTCTTTCTCCCACAAGGTAGGTGCCAGCCCTGAAATCTCTTGCAGGTCTGCACTATCCCACTGCAGCCTATCCACAGGCACAACAGCACTGGGGATCTCTGCTTTCCCAGAGACTCAGCATGTCACACTGCTTGTTCGCGGCAGAAACTTTTTCTGAAAAGGCAAACGTCTGGCTCCTTCTCCCACAAGGAAGCTGGCAGCCCTGAAAGATCTTGCTGGTCTTCACTATCCCTCTGCAGCCTATCTTTAGCCGCAGCAGCAGTGGGGATCTCTGCTTTCCCAGAGACTCAGCATGTCACGGTGCTTGTTCGCAGCAGAAACTTTTTTTAAAAAGGCAAACGTCTGGCTCCTTCTCCCACAAGGAAGCTGCCAGCCCTGAAAGATCTTGCTGGTCTTCACTATCCCACTGCAGCCTATCCACAGGCACAACAGCACTGGGGATCTCTGCTTTACCAGAGACTCAGCATGTCACGGTGCTTGTTCGCGGCAGAAACTTTTTCTGAAAAGGCAAATGTCTGGCTCCTTCTCCCACAAGGAAGCTGCCAGCCCTGAAATCTCTTGCAGGTCTGCACTATCCCTCTGCAGCCAATCTTTAGCCGCAGCTGCACTGGGGATCTCTGCTTTCCCAGAGACCCAGCATGTCACAGTGCTCGCTCTCGGCAGAAACTTTTTTAAAAAGGCAAACGTCTGGCTCCTTCTCCCACAAGGAAGCTGCCAGCCCTGAAAGATCTTGCTGGTCTTCACTATCCCACTGCAGCCTATCCACAGGCACAACAGCACTGGGGATCTCTGCTTTCCCAGAGACTCAGCATGTCACACTGCTTGTTCGCAGCAGAAACTTTTTCTGAAAAGGCAAACGTCTGGCTCCTTCTCCCACAAGGAAGCTGCCAGCCCTGAAATCTCTTGCAGGTCTGCACTATCCCACTGCAGTCTATCCACAGGCACAACAGCACTGGGGATCTCTGCTTTCCAAGAGACTCAGCATGTCACACTGCTTGTTCGCGGCAGAAACTTTTTCTGAAAAGGCAAACGTCTGGCTCCTTCTCCCACAAGGAAGCTGGCAGCCCTGAAAGATCTTGCTGGTCTTCACTATCCCTCTGCAGCCAATCTTTAGCCGCAGCAGCACTGGGGATCTCTGCTTTCCCAGAGACTCAGCATGTCACCGTGCTTGTTCGCGGCAGCAACTTTTTCTGGAAAGGCAAACGTCTGGCTCTTTCTCCCACAAGGAAGCTGCCAGCCCTGAAATCTCTTGCAGGTCTGCACTATCCCACTGCAGCCTATCCACAGGCACAACAGCACTGGGGATCTCTGCTTTCCCAGAGACTCAGCATGTCACACTGCTTGTTCGCGGCAGAAACTTTTTCTGAAAAGGCAAACGTCTGGCTCCTTCTCCCACAAGGAAGCTGGCAGCCCTGAAAGATCTTGCTGGTCTTCACTATCCCTCTGCAGCCTATCTTTAGCCGCAGCAGCAGTGGGGATCTCTGCTTTCCCAGAGACTCAGCATGTCACGGTGCTTGTTCGCAGCAGAAACTTTTTTTAAAAAGGCAAACGTCTGGCTCCTTCTCCCACAAGGAAGCTGCCAGCCCTGAAAGATCTTGCTGGTCTTCACTATCCCACTGCAGCCTATCCACAGGCACAACAGCACTGGGGATTTCTGCTTTCCCAAAGACTCAGCATGTCACACTGCTTGTTCGCGGCAGAAACTTTTTCTGAATATGCAAACGTCTGACTCCTTCTCCCACAAGAAAGCTGCCAGCCCTGAAGTCTCTTGCAGGTCTGCACTATCCCTCTGCAGCCAATCTTTAGCCGCAGCAGCACTGGGGATCTCTGCTTTCCCAGAGACCCAGCATGTCACAGTGCTCGCTGTCGGCAGAAACTTTTTTAAAAAGGCAAACGTCTGGCTCCTTCTCCCACAAGGAAGCTGCCAGCCCTGAAAGATCTTGCTGGTCTTCACTATCCCACTGCAGCCTATCCACAGGCACAACAGCACTGGGGATCTCTGCTTTCCCAGAGACTCAGCATGTCACACTGCTTGTTCGCAGCAGAAACTTTTTCTGAAAAGGCAAACGTCTGACTCCTTCTCCCACAAGGAAGCTGCCAGCCCTGAAATCTCTTGCAGGTCTGCACTATCCCTCTGCAGCCAATGTTTAGCCGCAGCAGCACTGGGGATCACTGCTTTCCCAGAGACCCAGCATGTCACAGTGCTCGCTCTCGGCAGAAACTTTTTTAAAAAGGCAAACGTCTGGCTCCTTCTCCCACAAGGAAGCTGCCAGCCCTGAAAGATCTTGCTGGTCTTCACTATCCCACTGCAGCCTATCCACAGGCACAACAGCACTGGGGATCTCTGCTTTCCCTGAGACTCAGCATGTCACACTGCTTGTTCGCGGCAGAAACTTTTTCTGAAAAGGCAAACGTCTGGCTCCTTCTCCCACAAGGAAGCTGCCAGCCCTGAAATCTCTTGCAGGTCTGCACTATCCCTCTGCAGCCTATCTTTAGCCGCAGCAGCACTGGGGATCTCTGCTTTCCCAGAGACCCAGCATGTCACAGTGCTCACTCTCGGCAGAATCTTTTTTAAAAAGGCAAACGTCTGGCTCCTTCTCCCACAAGGAAGCTGCCAGCCCTGAGAGATCTTGCTGGTCTTCACTATCCCACTGCAGCCTATCCACAGGCACAACAGCACTGGGGATCTCTGCTTTCCCAGAGACTTAGCATGTCACACTGCTTGTTCGCGGCAGAAACTTTTTCTGAAAAGGCAAACGTCTGGCTCCTTCTCCCACAAGGAAGCTGGCAGCCCTGAAAGATCTTGCTGGTCTTCACTATCCCTCTGCAGCCAATCTTTAGCCGCAGCAGCACTGGGGATCTCTGCTTTCCCAGAGACTCAGCATGTCACCGTGCTTGTTCGCGGCAGAAACTTTTTCTGGAAAGGCAAACGTCTGGCTCCTTCCCCCACAAGGTAGGTGCCAGCCCTGAAATCTCTTGCAGGTCTGCACTATCCCACTGCAGCCTATCCACAGGCACAACAGCACTGGGGATCTCTGCTTTCCCAGAGACTCAGCATGTCACACTGCTTGTTCGCAGCAGAAACTTTTTCTGAAAAGGCAAACGTCTGACTCCTTCTCCCACAAGGTAGGTGCCAGCCCTGAAATCTCTTGCAGGTCTGCACTATCCCACTGCAGCCTATCCACAGGCACAACAGCACTGGGGATCTCTGCTTTCCCAGAGACTCAGCATGTCACGGTGCTTGTTCGCGGCAGAAACTTTTTCTGAAAAGGCAAACGTCTGACTCCTTCTCCCACAAGGAAGCTGCCAGCCCTGAAAGATCTTGCTGGTCTTCACTATCCCACTGCAGCCAATCTTTAGCAGCAGAAGCACTGGGGATCTCTGCTTTCCCAAAGACTCAGCATGTCACGCTGCTTGTTCGCAGCAGAAACTTTTTTAAAAAGGCAAACGTCTGGCTCCTTTTCCCACAAGGATGCTGCCAGCCCTAAAAGATCTTGCTGGCCTTCACTATCCCACTGCAGCCTATCCACAGGCACAACAGCACTGGGGATCTCTGCTTTCCCAGAGACTCAGCATGTCACACTGCTTGTTTGCGGCAGAAACTTTTTCTCAAAAGACAAACGTCTGACTCCTTCTCCCACAAGGAAGCTGCCAGCCCTGAAAGACCTCGCTGGTCTTCACTATCCCTCTGCAGCCTATCTTTAGCCGCAGCAGCACTGGGGATCTCTGCTTTCCCAGAGACCCAGCATGTCACGGTGCTCGCTCTCGGCAGAAACTTTTTTAAAAAGGCAAACGTCTGGCTCCTTCTCCCACAAGGAAGCTGCCAGCCCTGAAAGATCTTGCTGGTCTGCACTATCCCACTGCAGCCAATCTTTAGCAGCAGAAGCACTGGGGATCTCTGCTTTCCCAAAGACTCAGCATGTCACACTGCTTGTTCGCGGCAGAAACTTTTTCTGAATAGACAAACGTCTGACTACTTCTCCCGCAAGGAAGCTGCCAGCCCTGAAATCTCTTGCAGGTCTGCACTATCCCACTCCAGCCAATCTTTAGCAGCAGAAGCACTGGGGATCTCTGCTTTCCCAAACACTCAGCATGTCACGCTGCTTGTTCGCAGCAGAAACTTTTTTAAAAAGGCAAACGTCTGGCTCCTTTTCCCACAAGGATGCTGCCAGCCCTGAAATCTCTTGCAGGTCTGCACTATCCCACTGCAGCCTATCCACAGGCACAACAGCACTGGGGATCTCTGCTTTCCCAGAGACTCAGCATGTCACACTGCTTGTTCGCAGAAGAAACTTTTTCTGAAAAGGCAAACGTCTGGCTCCTTCTCCCACAAGGAAGCTGCCAGCCCTGAAAGATCTTGCTGGTCTTCACTATCCCTCTGCAGCCTATCTTTAGCCGCAGCAGCAGTGGGAATCTCTGCTTTCCCAGAGACCCAGCATGTCACGGTGCTCGCTCTCGGCATAAACTTTTTCTGAAAAGGCAAACGTCCGGCTCCTTCTCCCGCAAGGAAGCTGCCAGCCCTGTAATCTCTTGCAGGTCTTCACTATCCCTCTGCAGCCTATCTTTAGCCGCAGCAGCACTGGGGATCTCTGCTTTCCCAGAGACTCAGCATGTCACGGTGCTTGTTCGCGGCAGAAACTTTTTTTAAAAAGGCAAACGTCTGGCTCCTTCTCCCACAAGGAAGCTGCCAGCCCTGAAAGATCTTGCTGGTCTTCACTATCCCACTGCAGCCTATCCACAGGCACAACAGCACTGGGGATCTCTGCTTTCCCAGAGACTCAGCATGTCACGGTGCTCGCTCTCGGCAGAAACTTTTTTAAAAAGGCAAACGTCTGGCTCCTTCTCCCACAAGGAAGCTGCCAGCCCTGAAAGATCTTGCTGGTCTTCACTATCCCACTGCAGCCTATCCACAGGCACAACAGCACTGGGGATCTCTGCGTTCCCAGAGACTCAGCATGTCACACTACTTGTTCGCAGTAGAAACTTTTTCTGAAAAGGCAAACGTCTGGCTCTTTCTCCCACAAGGTAGGTGCCAGCCCTGAAATCTCTTGCAGGTCTGCACTATCCCACTGCAGCCTATCCACAGGCACAACAGCACTGGGGATCTCTGCTTTCCCAGAGACTCAGCATGTCACACTGCTTGTTCGCGGCAGAAACTTTTTCTGAAAAGGCAAACGTCTGGCTCCTTCTCCCACAAGGAAGCTGCCATCCCTGTTATCTCTTGCAGACCTTCACTAATCCCTCTGCAGCCTATCTTTAGCCGCAGCAGCACTGGGGATCTCTGCTTTCCCAGAGACTCAGCATGTCACGGTGCTTGTTCGCGGCAGAAACTTTTTTTAAAAAGGCAAACGTCTGGCTCCTTCTCCCACAAGGAAGCTGCCAGCCCTGAAAGATCTTGCTGGTCTGCACTATCCCACTGCAGCCTATCCACAGGCACAACAGCACTGGGGATCTCTGCTTTCCCAGAGACTCAGCATGTCACACTGCTTGTTCGCAGCAGAAACTTTTTCTGAAAAGGCAAACGTCTGGCTCCTTCTCCCACAAGGAAGCTGCCAGCCCTGAAATCTCTTGCAGGTCTGCACTATCCCACTGCAGCCTATCCACAGGCACAACAGCAGTGGGGATCTCTGCTTTCCCAGAGACTCAGCATGTCACCGTGCTTGTTCGCGGCAGAAACTTTTTCTGAAAAGACAAACGTCTGGCTCCTTCTCCCACAAGGAAGCTGCCAGCCCTGAAAGATCTTGCTGGTCTTCACTATCCCTCTGCAGCCTATCTTTAGCCGCAGCAGCACTGGGGATCTCTGCTTTCCCAGAGACTCAGCATGTCACGGTGCTCGCTCTCGGCAGAAACTTTTTTAAAAAGGCAAACGTCTGGCTCCTTCTCCCACAAGGAAGCTGCCAGCCCTGAAAGATCTTGCTGGTCTTCACTATCCCACTGCAGCCTATCCACAGGCACAACAGCACTGGGGATCTCTGCTTTCCCAGAGACTCAGCATGTCACACTGCTTGTTCGCAGCAGAAACTTTTTCTGAATAGGCAAACGTCTGGCTCCTTCTCCCACAAGGAAGCTGCCAGCCCTGAAATCTCTTGCTGGTCTGCACTATCCCACTGCAGCCAATCTTTAGCAGCAGAAGCACTGGGGATCTCTGCTTTCCCAAAGACTCAGCATGTCACACTGCTTGTTCGCGGCAGAAACTTTTTCTGAATAGGCAAACGTCTGACTCCTTCTCCCGCAAGGAAGCTGCCAGCCCTGAAATCTCTTGCAGGTCTGCACTATCCCACTGCAGCCAATCTTTAGCAGCAGAAGCACTGGGGATCTCTGCTTTCCCAGAGACTCAGCATGTCACGGTGCTTGTTCACGGCAGAAACTTTTTTAAAAAGGCAAACGTCTGGCTCCTTTTCCCACAAGGAAGCTGCCAGCCCTGAAAGATCTTGCTGGTCTTCACTATCCCACTGCAGCCTATCCACAGGCACAACAGCACTGGGGATCTCTGCTTTCCCAGAGACTCAGCATGTCACACTGCTTGTTCGCGGCAGAAACTTTTTCTCAAAAGACAAACGTCTGACTCCTTCTCCCACAAGGAAGCTGCCAGCCCTGAAAGACCTCGCTGGTCTTCACTATCCCTCTGCAGCCTATCTTTAGCCGCAGCAGCACTGGGGATCTCTGCTTTCCCAGAGACCCAGCATGTCACGGTGCTCGCTCTCGGCAGAAACTTTTTTAAAAAGGAAAACGTCTGGCTCCTTCTCCCACAAGGAAGCTGCCAGCCCTGAAAGATCTTGCTGGTCTGCACTATCCCACTGCAGCCAATCTTTAGCAGCAGAAGCACTGGGGATCTCTGCTTTCCCAAAGACTCAGCATGTCACACTGCTTGTTTGCGGCAGAAACTTTTTCTGAATAGGCAAACGTCTGACTCCTTCTCCCGCAAGGAAGCTGCCAGCCCTGAAATCTCTTGCAGGTCTGCACTATCCCACTCCAGCCAATCTTTAGCAGCAGAAGCACTGGGGATCTCTGCTTTCCCAGAGACTCAGCATGTCACGCTGCTTGTTCGCAGCAGAAACTTTTTTAAAAAGGCAAACGTCTGGCTCCTTTTCCCACAAGGATGCTGCCAGCCCTGAAATCTCTTGCAGGTCTGCACTATCCCACTGCAGCCTATCCACAGGCACAACAGCACTGGGGATCTCTGCTTTCCCAGAGACTCAGCATGTCACCGTGCTTGTTCGCGGCAGAAACTTTTTCTGAAAAGACAAACGTCTGGCTCCTTCTCCCACAAGGAAGCTGCCAGCCCTGAAAGATCTTGCTGGTCTTCACTATCCCTCTGCAGCCTATCTTTAGCCGCAGCAGCACTGGGGATCTCTGCTTTCCCAGAGACTCAGCATGTCACCCTGCTTGTTCGCAGCAGAAAATTTTTCTGAATAGGCAAACGTCTGGCTCCTTCTCCCACAAGGAAGCTGCCAGCCCTGAAAGATCTTGCTGGTCTTCACTATCCCTCTGCAGCCAATCTTTAGCCGCAGCTGCACTGGGGATCTCTGCTTTCCCAGAGACCCAGCATGTCACAGTGCTCGCTCTCGGCAGAAACTTTTTTAAAAAGGCAAACGTCTGGCTCCTTCTCCCACAAGGAAGCTGGCAGCCCTGAAAGATCTTGCTGGTCTTCACTATCCCTCTGCAGCCAATCTTTAGCCGCAGCAGCACTGGGGATCTCTGCTTTCCCAGAGACTCAGCATGTCACCGTGTTTGTTCGCGGCAGCAACTTTTTCTGGAAAGGCAAACGTCTGGCTCCTTCCCCCACAAGGTAGTTGCCAGCCCTGAAATCTCTTGCAGGTCTGCACTATCCCACTGCAGCCTATCCACAGGCACAACAGCACTGGGGATCTCTGCTTTCCCAGAGACTCAGCATGTCACACTACTTGTTCGCAGCAGAAACTTTTTCTGAAAAGGCACACGTCTGACTCCTTCTCCCACAAGGTAGGTGCCAGCCCTGAAATCTCTTGCAGGTCTGCACTATCCCACTGCAGCCTATCCACAGGCACAACAGCACTGGGGATCTCTGCTTTCCCAGAGACTCAGCATGTCACACTGCTTGTTCGCGGCAGAAACTTTTTCTGAAAAGGCAAACGTCTGACTCCTTCTCCCACAAGGAAGCTGCCAGCCCTGAAATCTCTTGCAGGTCTGCACTATCCCTCTGCAGCCAATGTTTAGCCGCAGCAGCACTGGGGATCTCTGCTTTCCCAGAGACCCAGCATGTCACAGTGCTCGCTCTCGGCAGAAACTTTTTTAAAAAGGCAAACGTCTGGCTCCTTCTCCCACAAGGAAGCTGCCAGCCCTGAAAGATCTTGCTGGTCTTCACTATCCCACTGCAGCCTATCCACAGGCACAACAGCACTGGGGATCTCTGCTTTCCCTGAGACTCAGCATGTCACACTGCTTGTTCGCGGCAGAAACTTTTTCTGAAAAGGCAAACGTCTGGCTCCTTCTCCCACAAGGAAGCTGCCAGCCCTGAAATCTCTTGCAGGTCTGCACTATCCCTCTGCAGCCTATCTTTAGCCGCAGCAGCACTGGGGATCTCTGCTTTCCCAGAGACCCAGCATGTCACAGTGCTCACTCTCGGCAGAATCTTTTTTAAAAAGGCAAACGTCTGGCTCCTTCTCCCACAAGGAAGCTGCCAGCCCTGAGAGATCTTGCTGGTCTTCACTATCCCACTGCAGCCTATCCACAGGCACAACAGCACTGGGGATCTCTGCTTTCCCAGAGACTTAGCATGTCACACTGCTTGTTCGCGGCAGAAACTTTTTCTGAAAAGGCAAACGTCTGGCTCCTTCTCCCACAAGGAAGCTGGCAGCCCTGAAAGATCTTGCTGGTCTTCACTATCCCTCTGCAGCCAATCTTTAGCCGCAGCAGCACTGGGGATCTCTGCTTTCCCAGAGACTCAGCATGTCACCGTGCTTGTTCGCGGCAGAAACTTTTTCTGGAAAGGCAAACGTCTGGCTCCTTCCCCCACAAGGTAGGTGCCAGCCCTGAAATCTCTTGCAGGTCTGCACTATCCCACTGCAGCCTATCCACAGGCACAACAGCACTGGGGATCTCTGCTTTCCCAGAGACTCAGCATGTCACACTGCTTGTTCGCAGCAGAAACTTTTTCTGAAAAGGCAAACGTCTGACTCCTTCTCCCACAAGGTAGGTGCCAGCCCTGAAATCTCTTGCAGGTCTGCACTATCCCACTGCAGCCTATCCACAGGCACAACAGCACTGGGGATCTCTGCTTTCCCAGAGACTCAGCATGTCACGGTGCTTGTTCGCGGCAGAAACTTTTTCTGAAAAGGCAAACGTCTGACTCCTTCTCCCACAAGGAAGCTGCCAGCCCTGAAAGATCTTGCTGGTCTTCACTATCCCACTGCAGCCAATCTTTAGCAGCAGAAGCACTGGGGATCTCTGCTTTCCCAAAGACTCAGCATGTCACGCTGCTTGTTCGCAGCAGAAACTTTTTTAAAAAGGCAAACGTCTGGCTCCTTTTCCCACAAGGATGCTGCCAGCCCTAAAAGATCTTGCTGGCCTTCACTATCCCACTGCAGCCTATCCACAGGCACAACAGCACTGGGGATCTCTGCTTTCCCAGAGACTCAGCATGTCACACTGCTTGTTTGCGGCAGAAACTTTTTCTCAAAAGACAAACGTCTGACTCCTTCTCCCACAAGGAAGCTGCCAGCCCTGAAAGACCTCGCTGGTCTTCACTATCCCTCTGCAGCCTATCTTTAGCCGCAGCAGCACTGGGGATCTCTGCTTTCCCAGAGACCCAGCATGTCACGGTGCTCGCTCTCGGCAGAAACTTTTTTAAAAAGGCAAACGTCTGGCTCCTTCTCCCACAAGGAAGCTGCCAGCCCTGAAAGATCTTGCTGGTCTGCACTATCCCACTGCAGCCAATCTTTAGCAGCAGAAGCACTGGGGATCTCTGCTTTCCCAAAGACTCAGCATGTCACACTGCTTGTTCGCGGCAGAAACTTTTTCTGAATAGACAAACGTCTGACTACTTCTCCCGCAAGGAAGCTGCCAGCCCTGAAATCTCTTGCAGGTCTGCACTATCCCACTCCAGCCAATCTTTAGCAGCAGAAGCACTGGGGATCTCTGCTTTCCCAAACACTCAGCATGTCACGCTGCTTGTTCGCAGCAGAAACTTTTTTAAAAAGGCAAACGTCTGGCTCCTTTTCCCACAAGGATGCTGCCAGCCCTGAAATCTCTTGCAGGTCTGCACTATCCCACTGCAGCCTATCCACAGGCACAACAGCACTGGGGATCTCTGCTTTCCCAGAGACTCAGCATGTCACACTGCTTGTTCGCAGAAGAAACTTTTTCTGAAAAGGCAAACGTCTGGCTCCTTCTCCCACAAGGAAGCTGCCAGCCCTGAAAGATCTTGCTGGTCTTCACTATCCCTCTGCAGCCTATCTTTAGCCGCAGCAGCAGTGGGAATCTCTGCTTTCCCAGAGACCCAGCATGTCACGGTGCTCGCTCTCGGCATAAACTTTTTCTGAAAAGGCAAACGTCCGGCTCCTACTCCCGCAAGGAAGCTGCCAGCCCTGAAATCTCTTGCAGGTCTTCACTATCCCTCTGCAGCCTATCTTTAGCCGCAGCAGCACTGGGGATCTCTGCTTTCCCAGAGACTCAGCATGTCACGGTGCTTGTTCGCGGCAGAAACTATTTTTAAAAAGGCAAACGTCTGGCTCCTTCTCCCACAAGGAAGCTGCCAGCCCTGAAAGATCTTGCTGGTCTTCACTATCCCACTGCAGCCTATCCACAGGCACAACAGCACTGGGGATCTCTGCTTTCCCAGAGACTCAGCATGTCACGGTGCTCGCTCTCGGCAGAAACTTTTTTAAAAAGGCAAACGTCTGGCTCCTTCTCCCACAAGGAAGCTGCCAGCCCTGAAAGATCTTGCTGGTCTTCACTATCCCACTGCAGCCTATCCACAGGCACAACAGCACTGGGGATCTCTGCGTTCCCAGAGACTCAGCATGTCACACTACTTGTTCGCAGTAGAAACTTTTTCTGAAAAGGCAAACGTCTGGCTCTTTCTCCCACAAGGTAGGTGCCAGCCCTGAAATCTCTTGCAGGTCTGCACTATCCCACTGCAGCCTATCCACAGGCACAACAGCACTGGGGATCTCTGCTTTCCCAGAGACTCAGCATGTCACACTGCTTGTTCGCGGCAGAAACTTTTTCTGAAAAGGCAAACGTCTGGCTCCTTCTCCCACAAGGAAGCTGCCATCCCTGTTATCTCTTGCAGACCTTCACTAATCCCTCTGCAGCCTATCTTTAGCCGCAGCAGCACTGGGGATCTCTGCTTTCCCAGAGACTCAGCATGTCACGGTGCTTGTTCGCGGCAGAAACTTTTTTTAAAAAGGCAAACGTCTGGCTCCTTCTCCCACAAGGAAGCTGCCAGCCCTGAAAGATCTTGCTGGTCTGCACTATCCCACTGCAGCCTATCCACAGGCACAACAGCACTGGGGATCTCTGCTTTCCCAGAGACTCAGCATGTCACACTGCTTGTTCGCAGCAGAAACTTTTTCTGAAAAGGCAAACGTCTGGCTCCTTCTCCCACAAGGAAGCTGCCAGCCCTGAAATCTCTTGCAGGTCTGCACTATCCCACTGCAGCCTATCCACAGGCACAACAGCAGTGGGGATCTCTGCTTTCCCAGAGACTCAGCATGTCACCGTGCTTGTTCGCGGCAGAAACTTTTTCTGAAAAGACAAACGTCTGGCTCCTTCTCCCACAAGGAAGCTGCCAGCCCTGAAAGATCTTGCTGGTCTTCACTATCCCTCTGCAGCCTATCTTTAGCCGCAGCAGCACTGGGGATCTCTGCTTTCCCAGAGACTCAGCATGTCACGGTGCTCGCTCTCGGCAGAAACTTTTTTAAAAAGGCAAACGTCTGGCTCCTTCTCCCACAAGGAAGCTGCCAGCCCTGAAAGATCTTGCTGGTCTTCACTATCCCACTGCAGCCTATCCACAGGCACAACAGCACTGGGGATCTCTGCTTTCCCAGAGACTCAGCATGTCACACTGCTTGTTCGCAGCAGAAACTTTTTCTGAATAGGCAAACGTCTGGCTCCTTCTCCCACAAGGAAGCTGCCAGCCCTGAAATCTCTTGCTGGTCTGCACTATCCCACTGCAGCCAATCTTTAGCAGCAGAAGCACTGGGGATCTCTGCTTTCCCAAAGACTCAGCATGTCACACTGCTTGTTCGCGGCAGAAACTTTTTCTGAATAGGCAAACGTCTGACTCCTTCTCCCGCAAGGAAGCTGCCAGCCCTGAAATCTCTTGCAGGTCTGCACTATCCCACTGCAGCCAATCTTTAGCAGCAGAAGCACTGGGGATCTCTGCTTTCCCAGAGACTCAGCATGTCACGGTGCTTGTTCACGGCAGAAACTTTTTTAAAAAGGCAAACGTCTGGCTCCTTTTCCCACAAGGAAGCTGCCAGCCCTGAAAGATCTTGCTGGTCTTCACTATCCCACTGCAGCCTATCCACAGGCACAACAGCACTGGGGATCTCTGCTTTCCCAGAGACTCAGCATGTCACACTGCTTGTTCGCGGCAGAAACTTTTTCTCAAAAGACAAACGTCTGACTCCTTCTCCCACAAGGAAGCTGCCAGCCCTGAAAGACCTCGCTGGTCTTCACTATCCCTCTGCAGCCTATCTTTAGCCGCAGCAGCACTGGGGATCTCTGCTTTCCCAGAGACCCAGCATGTCACGGTGCTCGCTCTCGGCAGAAACTTTTTTAAAAAGGAAAACGTCTGGCTCCTTCTCCCACAAGGAAGCTGCCAGCCCTGAAAGATCTTGCTGGTCTGCACTATCCCACTGCAGCCAATCTTTAGCAGCAGAAGCACTGGGGATCTCTGCTTTCCCAAAGACTCAGCATGTCACACTGCTTGTTTGCGGCAGAAACTTTTTCTGAATAGGCAAACGTCTGACTCCTTCTCCCGCAAGGAAGCTGCCAGCCCTGAAATCTCTTGCAGGTCTGCACTATCCCACTCCAGCCAATCTTTAGCAGCAGAAGCACTGGGGATCTCTGCTTTCCCAGAGACTCAGCATGTCACGCTGCTTGTTCGCAGCAGAAACTTTTTTAAAAAGGCAAACGTCTGGCTCCTTTTCCCACAAGGATGCTGCCAGCCCTGAAATCTCTTGCAGGTCTGCACTATCCCACTGCAGCCTATCCACAGGCACAACAGCACTGGGGATCTCTGCTTTCCCAGAGACTCAGCATGTCACCGTGCTTGTTCGCGGCAGAAACTTTTTCTGAAAAGACAAACGTCTGGCTCCTTCTCCCACAAGGAAGCTGCCAGCCCTGAAAGATCTTGCTGGTCTTCACTATCCCTCTGCAGCCTATCTTTAGCCGCAGCAGCACTGGGGATCTCTGCTTTCCCAGAGACTCAGCATGTCACCCTGCTTGTTCGCAGCAGAAAATTTTTCTGAATAGGCAAACGTCTGGCTCCTTCTCCCACAAGGAAGCTGCCAGCCCTGAAAGATCTTGCTGGTCTTCACTATCCCTCTGCAGCCAATCTTTAGCCGCAGCTGCACTGGGGATCTCTGCTTTCCCAGAGACCCAGCATGTCACAGTGCTCGCTCTCGGCAGAAACTTTTTTAAAAAGGCAAACGTCTGGCTCCTTCTCCCACAAGGAAGCTGGCAGCCCTGAAAGATCTTGCTGGTCTTCACTATCCCTCTGCAGCCAATCTTTAGCCGCAGCAGCACTGGGGATCTCTGCTTTCCCAGAGACTCAGCATGTCACCGTGTTTGTTCGCGGCAGCAACTTTTTCTGGAAAGGCAAACGTCTGGCTCCTTCCCCCACAAGGTAGTTGCCAGCCCTGAAATCTCTTGCAGGTCTGCACTATCCCACTGCAGCCTATCCACAGGCACAACAGCACTGGGGATCTCTGCTTTCCCAGAGACTCAGCATGTCACACTACTTGTTCGCAGCAGAAACTTTTTCTGAAAAGGCAAACGTCTGACTCCTTCTCCCACAAGGTAGGTGCCAGCCCTGAAATCTCTTGCAGGTCTGCACTATCCCACTGCAGCCTATCCACAGGCACAACAGCACTGGGGATCTCTGCTTTCCCAGAGACTCAGCATGTCACACTGCTTGTTCGCGGCAGAAACTTTTTCTGAAAAGGCAAACGTCTGACTCCTTCTCCCACAAGGAAGCTGCCAGCCCTGAAATCTCTTGCAGGTCTGCACTATCCCTCTGCAGCCAATGTTTAGCCGCAGCAGCACTGGGGATCTCTGCTTTCCCAGAGACCCAGCATGTCACAGTGCTCGCTCTCGGCAGAAACTTTTTTAAAAAGGCAAACGTCTGGCTCCTTCTCCCACAAGGAAGCTGCCAGCCCTGAAAGATCTTGCTGGTCTTCACTATCCCACTGCAGCCTATCCACAGGCACAACAGCACTGGGGATCTCTGCTTTCCCTGAGACTCAGCATGTCACACTGCTTGTTCGCGGCAGAAACTTTTTCTGAAAAGGCAAACGTCTGGCTCCTTCTCCCACAAGGAAGCTGCCAGCCCTGAAATCTCTTGCAGGTCTGCACTATCCCTCTGCAGCCTATCTTTAGCCGCAGCAGCACTGGGGATCTCTGCTTTCCCAGAGACCCAGCATGTCACAGTGCTCACTCTCGGCAGAATCTTTTTTAAAAAGGCAAACGTCTGGCTCCTTCTCCCACAAGGAAGCTGCCAGCCCTGAGAGATCTTGCTGGTCTTCACTATCCCACTGCAGCCTATCCACAGGCACAACAGCACTGGGGATCTCTGCTTTCCCAGAGACTTAGCATGTCACACTGCTTGTTCGCGGCAGAAACTTTTTCTGAAAAGGCAAACGTCTGGCTCCTTCTCCCACAAGGAAGCTGGCAGCCCTGAAAGATCTTGCTGGTCTTCACTATCCCTCTGCAGCCAATCTTTAGCCGCAGCAGCACTGGGGATCTCTGCTTTCCCAGAGACTCAGCATGTCACCGTGCTTGTTCGCGGCAGAAACTTTTTCTGGAAAGGCAAACGTCTGGCTCCTTCCCCCACAAGGTAGGTGCCAGCCCTGAAATCTCTTGCAGGTCTGCACTATCCCACTGCAGCCTATCCACAGGCACAACAGCACTGGGGATCTCTGCTTTCCCAGAGACTCAGCATGTCACACTGCTTGTTCGCAGCAGAAACTTTTTCTGAAAAGGCAAACGTCTGACTCCTTCTCCCACAAGGTAGGTGCCAGCCCTGAAATCTCTTGCAGGTCTGCACTATCCCACTGCAGCCTATCCACAGGCACAACAGCACTGGGGATCTCTGCTTTCCCAGAGACTCAGCATGTCACGGTGCTTGTTCGCGGCAGAAACTTTTTCTGAAAAGGCAAACGTCTGACTCCTTCTCCCACAAGGAAGCTGCCAGCCCTGAAAGATCTTGCTGGTCTTCACTATCCCACTGCAGCCAATCTTTAGCAGCAGAAGCACTGGGGATCTTTGCTTTCCCAAAGACTCAGCATGTCACGCTGCTTGTTCGCAGCAGAAACTTTTTTAAAAAGGCAAACGTCTGGCTCCTTTTCCCACAAGGATGCTGCCAGCCCTAAAAGATCTTGCTGGCCTTCACTATCCCACTGCAGCCTATCCACAGGCACAACAGCACTGGGGATCTCTGCTTTCCCAGAGACTCAGCATGTCACACTGCTTGTTTGCGGCAGAAACTTTTTCTCAAAAGACAAACGTCTGACTCCTTCTCCCACAAGGAAGCTGCCAGCCCTGAAAGACCTCGCTGGTCTTCACTATCCCTCTGCAGCCTATCTTTAGCCGCAGCAGCACTGGGGATCTCTGCTTTCCCAGAGACCCAGCATGTCACGGTGCTCGCTCTCGGCAGAAACTTTTTTAAAAAGGCAAACGTCTGGCTCCTTCTCCCACAAGGAAGCTGCCAGCCCTGAAAGATCTTGCTGGTCTGCACTATCCCACTGCAGCCAATCTTTAGCAGCAGAAGCACTGGGGATCTCTGCTTTCCCAAAGACTCAGCATGTCACACTGCTTGTTCGCGGCAGAAACTTTTTCTGAATAGACAAACGTCTGACTACTTCTCCCGCAAGGAAGCTGCCAGCCCTGAAATCTCTTGCAGGTCTGCACTATCCCACTCCAGCCAATCTTTAGCAGCAGAAGCACTGGGGATCTCTGCTTTCCCAAACACTCAGCATGTCACGCTGCTTGTTCGCAGCAGAAACTTTTTTAAAAAGGCAAACGTCTGGCTCCTTTTCCCACAAGGATGCTGCCAGCCCTGAAATCTCTTGCAGGTCTGCACTATCCCACTGCAGCCTATCCACAGGCACAACAGCACTGGGGATCTCTGCTTTCCCAGAGACTCAGCATGTCACACTGCTTGTTCGCAGAAGAAACTTTTTCTGAAAAGGCAAACGTCTGGCTCCTTCTCCCACAAGGAAGCTGCCAGCCCTGAAAGATCTTGCTGGTCTTCACTATCCCTCTGCAGCCTATCTTTAGCCGCAGCAGCAGTGGGAATCTCTGCTTTCCCAGAGACCCAGCATGTCACGGTGCTCGCTCTCGGCATAAACTTTTTCTGAAAAGGCAAACGTCCGGCTCCTTCTCCCGCAAGGAAGCTGCCAGCCCTGTAATCTCTTGCAGGTCTTCACTATCCCTCTGCAGCCTATCTTTAGCCGCAGCAGCACTGGGGATCTCTGCTTTCCCAGAGACTCAGCATGTCACGGTGCTTGTTCGCGGCAGAAACTTTTTTTAAAAAGGCAAACGTCTGGCTCCTTCTCCCACAAGGAAGCTGCCAGCCCTGAAAGATCTTGCTGGTCTTCACTATCCCACTGCAGCCTATCCACAGGCACAACAGCACTGGGGATCTCTGCTTTCCCAGAGACTCAGCATGTCACGGTGCTCGCTCTCGGCAGAAACTTTTTTAAAAAGGCAAACGTCTGGCTCCTTCTCCCACAAGGAAGCTGCCAGCCCTGAAAGATCTTGCTGGTCTTCACTATCCCACTGCAGCCTATCCAGAGGCACAACAGCACTGGGGATCTCTGCGTTCCCAGAGACTCAGCATGTCACACTACTTGTTCGCAGTAGAAACTTTTTCTGAAAAGGCAAACGTCTGGCTCTTTCTCCCACAAGGTAGGTGCCAGCCCTGAAATCTCTTGCAGGTCTGCACTATCCCACTGCAGCCTATCCACAGGCACAACAGCACTGGGGATCTCTGCTTTCCCAGAGACTCAGCATGTCACACTGCTTGTTCGCGGCAGAAACTTTTTCTGAAAAGGCAAACGTCTGGCTCCTTCTCCCACAAGGAAGCTGCCATCCCTGTTATCTCTTGCAGACCTTCACTAATCCCTCTGCAGCCTATCTTTAGCCGCAGCAGCACTGGGGATCTCTGCTTTCCCAGAGACTCAGCATGTCACGGTGCTTGTTCGCGGCAGAAACTTTTTTTAAAAAGGCAAACGTCTGGCTCCTTCTCCCACAAGGAAGCTGCCAGCCCTGAAAGATCTTGCTGGTCTGCACTATCCCACTGCAGCCTATCCACAGGCACAACAGCACTGGGGATCTCTGCTTTCCCAGAGACTCAGCATGTCACACTGCTTGTTCGCAGCAGAAACTTTTTCTGAAAAGGCAAACGTCTGGCTCCTTCTCCCACAAGGAAGCTGCCAGCCCTGAAATCTCTTGCAGGTCTGCACTATCCCACTGCAGCCTATCCACAGGCACAACAGCAGTGGGGATCTCTGCTTTCCCAGAGACTCAGCATGTCACGCTGCTTGTTCGCAGCAGAAACTTTTTTAAAAAGGCAAACGTCTGGCTCCTTTTCCCACAAGGATGCTGCCAGCCCTGAAATCTCTTGCAGGTCTGCACTATCCCACTGCAGCCTATCCACAGGCACAACAGCACTGGGGATCTCTGCTTTCCCAGAGACTCAGCATGTCACCGTGCTTGTTCGCGGCAGAAACTTTTTCTGAAAAGACAAACGTCTGGCTCCTTCTCCCACAAGGAAGCTGCCAGCCCTGAAAGATCTTGCTGGTCTTCACTATCCCTCTGCAGCCTATCTTTAGCCGCAGCAGCACTGGGGATCTCTGCTTTCCCAGAGACTCAGCATGTCACCCTGCTTGTTCGCAGCAGAAAATTTTTCTGAATAGGCAAACGTCTGGCTCCTTCTCCCACAAGGAAGCTGCCAGCCCTGAAAGATCTTGCTGGTCTTCACTATCCCTCTGCAGCCAATCTTTAGCCGCAGCTGCACTGGGGATCTCTGCTTTCCCAGAGACCCAGCATGTCACAGTGCTCGCTCTCGGCAGAAACTTTTTTAAAAAGGCAAACGTCTGGCTCCTTCTCCCACAAGGAAGCTGGCAGCCCTGAAAGATCTTGCTGGTCTTCACTATCCCTCTGCAGCCAATCTTTAGCCGCAGCAGCACTGGGGATCTCTGCTTTCCCAGAGACTCAGCATGTCACCGTGTTTGTTCGCGGCAGCAACTTTTTCTGGAAAGGCAAACGTCTGGCTCCTTCCCCCACAAGGTAGTTGCCAGCCCTGAAATCTCTTGCAGGTCTGCACTATCCCACTGCAGCCTATCCACAGGCACAACAGCACTGGGGATCTCTGCTTTCCCAGAGACTCAGCATGTCACACTACTTGTTCGCAGCAGAAACTTTTTCTGAAAAGGCAAACGTCTGACTCCTTCTCCCACAAGGTAGGTGCCAGCCCTGAAATCTCTTGCAGGTCTGCACTATCCCACTGCAGCCTATCCACAGGCACAACAGCACTGGGGATCTCTGCTTTCCCAGAGACTCAGCATGTCACACTGCTTGTTCGCGGCAGAAACTTTTTCTGAAAAGGCAAACGTCTGACTCCTTCTCCCACAAGGAAGCTGCCAGCCCTGAAATCTCTTGCAGGTCTGCACTATCCCTCTGCAGCCAATGTTTAGCCGCAGCAGCACTGGGGATCTCTGCTTTCCCAGAGACCCAGCATGTCACAGTGCTCGCTCTCGGCAGAAACTTTTTTAAAAAGGCAAACGTCTGGCTCCTTCTCCCACAAGGAAGCTGCCAGCCCTGAAAGATCTTGCTGGTCTTCACTATCCCACTGCAGCCTATCCACAGGCACAACAGCACTGGGGATCTCTGCTTTCCCTGAGACTCAGCATGTCACACTGCTTGTTCGCGGCAGAAACTTTTTCTGAAAAGGCAAACGTCTGGCTCCTTCTCCCACAAGGAAGCTGCCAGCCCTGAAATCTCTTGCAGGTCTGCACTATCCCTCTGCAGCCTATCTTTAGCCGCAGCAGCACTGGGGATCTCTGCTTTCCCAGAGACCCAGCATGTCACAGTGCTCACTCTCGGCAGAATCTTTTTTAAAAAGGCAAACGTCTGGCTCCTTCTCCCACAAGGAAGCTGCCAGCCCTGAGAGATCTTGCTGGTCTTCACTATCCCACTGCAGCCTATCCACAGGCACAACAGCACTGGGGATCTCTGCTTTCCCAGAGACTTAGCATGTCACACTGCTTGTTCGCGGCAGAAACTTTTTCTGAAAAGGCAAACGTCTGGCTCCTTCTCCCACAAGGAAGCTGGCAGCCCTGAAAGATCTTGCTGGTCTTCACTATCCCTCTGCAGCCAATCTTTAGCCGCAGCAGCACTGGGGATCTCTGCTTTCCCAGAGACTCAGCATGTCACCGTGCTTGTTCGCGGCAGAAACTTTTTCTGGAAAGGCAAACGTCTGGCTCCTTCCCCCACAAGGTAGGTGCCAGCCCTGAAATCTCTTGCAGGTCTGCACTATCCCACTGCAGCCTATCCACAGGCACAACAGCACTGGGGATCTCTGCTTTCCCAGAGACTCAGCATGTCACACTGCTTGTTCGCAGCAGAAACTTTTTCTGAAAAGGCAAACGTCTGACTCCTTCTCCCACAAGGTAGGTGCCAGCCCTGAAATCTCTTGCAGGTCTGCACTATCCCACTGCAGCCTATCCACAGGCACAACAGCACTGGGGATCTCTGCTTTCCCAGAGACTCAGCATGTCACGGTGCTTGTTCGCGGCAGAAACTTTTTCTGAAAAGGCAAACGTCTGACTCCTTCTCCCACAAGGAAGCTGCCAGCCCTGAAAGATCTTGCTGGTCTTCACTATCCCACTGCAGCCAATCTTTAGCAGCAGAAGCACTGGGGATCTTTGCTTTCCCAAAGACTCAGCATGTCACGCTGCTTGTTCGCAGCAGAAACTTTTTTAAAAAGGCAAACGTCTGGCTCCTTTTCCCACAAGGATGCTGCCAGCCCTAAAAGATCTTGCTGGCCTTCACTATCCCACTGCAGCCTATCCACAGGCACAACAGCACTGGGGATCTCTGCTTTCCCAGAGACTCAGCATGTCACACTGCTTGTTTGCGGCAGAAACTTTTTCTCAAAAGACAAACGTCTGACTCCTTCTCCCACAAGGAAGCTGCCAGCCCTGAAAGACCTCGCTGGTCTTCACTATCCCTCTGCAGCCTATCTTTAGCCGCAGCAGCACTGGGGATCTCTGCTTTCCCAGAGACCCAGCATGTCACGGTGCTCGCTCTCGGCAGAAACTTTTTTAAAAAGGCAAACGTCTGGCTCCTTCTCCCACAAGGAAGCTGCCAGCCCTGAAAGATCTTGCTGGTCTGCACTATCCCACTGCAGCCAATCTTTAGCAGCAGAAGCACTGGGGATCTCTGCTTTCCCAAAGACTCAGCATGTCACACTGCTTGTTCGCGGCAGAAACTTTTTCTGAATAGACAAACGTCTGACTACTTCTCCCGCAAGGAAGCTGCCAGCCCTGAAATCTCTTGCAGGTCTGCACTATCCCACTCCAGCCAATCTTTAGCAGCAGAAGCACTGGGGATCTCTGCTTTCCCAAACACTCAGCATGTCACGCTGCTTGTTCGCAGCAGAAACTTTTTTAAAAAGGCAAACGTCTGGCTCCTTTTCCCACAAGGATGCTGCCAGCCCTGAAATCTCTTGCAGGTCTGCACTATCCCACTGCAGCCTATCCACAGGCACAACAGCACTGGGGATCTCTGCTTTCCCAGAGACTCAGCATGTCACACTGCTTGTTCGCAGAAGAAACTTTTTCTGAAAAGGCAAAC
The DNA here is from genome assembly GCF_929443795.1 of Astur gentilis. Lineage (NCBI taxonomy): Eukaryota > Metazoa > Chordata > Aves > Accipitriformes > Accipitridae > Astur > Astur gentilis. The sequence goes on along the minus strand of NW_026061101.1, from coordinate 708,016 downwards.
GTCTGGCTCCTTCTCCCACAAGGAAGCTGCCAGCCCTGAAAGATCTTGCTGGTCTTCACTATCCCTCTGCAGCCTATCTTTAGCCGCAGCAGCAGTGGGAATCTCTGCTTTCCCAGAGACCCAGCATGTCACGGTGCTCGCTCTCGGCATAAACTTTTTCTGAAAAGGCAAACGTCCGGCTCCTTCTCCCGCAAGGAAGCTGCCAGCCCTGTAATCTCTTGCAGGTCTTCACTATCCCTCTGCAGCCTATCTTTAGCCGCAGCAGCACTGGGGATCTCTGCTTTCCCAGAGACTCAGCATGTCACGGTGCTTGTTCGCGGCAGAAACTTTTTTTAAAAAGGCAAACGTCTGGCTCCTTCTCCCACAAGGAAGCTGCCAGCCCTGAAAGATCTTGCTGGTCTTCACTATCCCACTGCAGCCTATCCACAGGCACAACAGCACTGGGGATCTCTGCTTTCCCAGAGACTCAGCATGTCACGGTGCTCGCTCTCGGCAGAAACTTTTTTAAAAAGGCAAACGTCTGGCTCCTTCTCCCACAAGGAAGCTGCCAGCCCTGAAAGATCTTGCTGGTCTTCACTATCCCACTGCAGCCTATCCAGAGGCACAACAGCACTGGGGATCTCTGCGTTCCCAGAGACTCAGCATGTCACACTACTTGTTCGCAGTAGAAACTTTTTCTGAAAAGGCAAACGTCTGGCTCTTTCTCCCACAAGGTAGGTGCCAGCCCTGAAATCTCTTGCAGGTCTGCACTATCCCACTGCAGCCTATCCACAGGCACAACAGCACTGGGGATCTCTGCTTTCCCAGAGACTCAGCATGTCACACTGCTTGTTCGCGGCAGAAACTTTTTCTGAAAAGGCAAACGTCTGGCTCCTTCTCCCACAAGGAAGCTGCCATCCCTGTTATCTCTTGCAGACCTTCACTAATCCCTCTGCAGCCTATCTTTAGCCGCAGCAGCACTGGGGATCTCTGCTTTCCCAGAGACTCAGCATGTCACAGTGCTTGTTCGCGGCAGAAACTTTTTTTAAAAAGGCAAACGTCTGGCTCCTTCTCCCACAAGGAAGCTGCCAGCCCTGAAAGATCTTGCTGGTCTGCACTATCCCACTGCAGCCTATCCACAGGCACAACAGCACTGGGGATCTCTGCTTTCCCAGAGACTCAGCATGTCACACTGCTTGTTCGCAGCAGAAACTTTTTCTGAAAAGGCAAACGTCTGGCTCCTTCTCCCACAAGGAAGCTGCCAGCCCTGAAATCTCTTGCAGGTCTGCACTATCCCACTGCAGCCTATCCACAGGCACAACAGCAGTGGGGATCTCTGCTTTCCCAGAGACTCAGCATGTCACCGTGCTTGTTCGCGGCAGAAACTTTTTCTGAAAAGACAAACGTCTGGCTCCTTCTCCCACAAGGAAGCTGCCAGCCCTGAAAGATCTTGCTGGTCTTCACTATCCCTCTGCAGCCTATCTTTAGCCGCAGCAGCACTGGGGATCTCTGCTTTCCCAGAGACTCAGCATGTCACGGTGCTCGCTCTCGGCAGAAACTTTTTTAAAAAGGCAAACGTCTGGCTCCTTCTCCCACAAGGAAGCTGCCAGCCCTGAAAGATCTTGCTGGTCTTCACTATCCCACTGCAGCCTATCCACAGGCACAACAGCACTGGGGATCTCTGCTTTCCCAGAGACTCAGCATGTCACACTGCTTGTTCGCAGCAGAAACTTTTTCTGAATAGGCAAACGTCTGGCTCCTTCTCCCACAAGGAAGCTGCCAGCCCTGAAATCTCTTGCTGGTCTGCACTATCCCACTGCAGCCAATCTTTAGCAGCAGAAGCACTGGGGATCTCTGCTTTCCCAAAGACTCAGCATGTCACACTGCTTGTTCGCGGCAGAAACTTTTTCTGAATAGGCAAACGTCTGACTCCTTCTCCCGCAAGGAAGCTGCCAGCCCTGAAATCTCTTGCAGGTCTGCACTATCCCACTGCAGCCAATCTTTAGCAGCAGAAGCACTGGGGATCTCTGCTTTCCCAGAGACTCAGCATGTCACCGTGCTTGTTCACGGCAGAAACTTTTTTAAAAAGGCAAACGTCTGGCTCCTTTTCCCACAAGGAAGCTGCCAGCCCTGAAAGATCTTGCTGGTCTTCACTATCCCACTGCAGCCTATCCACAGGCACAACAGCACTGGGGATCTCTGCTTTCCCAGAGACTCAGCATGTCACACTGCTTGTTCGCGGCAGAAACTTTTTCTCAAAAGACAAACGTCTGACTCCTTCTCCCACAAGGAAGCTGCCAGCCCTGAAAGACCTCGCTGGTCTTCACTATCCCTCTGCAGCCTATCTTTAGCCGCAGCAGCACTGGGGATCTCTGCTTTCCCAGAGACCCAGCATGTCACGGTGCTCGCTCTCGGCAGAAACTTTTTTAAAAAGGAAAACGTCTGGCTCCTTCTCCCACAAGGAAGCTGCCAGCCCTGAAAGATCTTGCTGGTCTGCACTATCCCACTGCAGCCAATCTTTAGCAGCAGAAGCACTGGGGATCTCTGCTTTCCCAAAGACTCAGCATGTCACACTGCTTGTTTGCGGCAGAAACTTTTTCTGAATAGGCAAACGTCTGACTCCTTCTCCCGCAAGGAAGCTGCCAGCCCTGAAATCTCTTGCAGGTCTGCACTATCCCACTCCAGCCAATCTTTAGCAGCAGAAGCACTGGGGATCTCTGCTTTCCCAGAGACTCAGCATGTCACGCTGCTTGTTCGCAGCAGAAACTTTTTTAAAAAGGCAAACGTCTGGCTCCTTTTCCCACAAGGATGCTGCCAGCCCTGAAATCTCTTGCAGGTCTGCACTATCCCACTGCAGCCTATCCACAGGCACAACAGCACTGGGGATCTCTGCTTTCCCAGAGACTCAGCATGTCACCGTGCTTGTTCGCGGCAGAAACTTTTTCTGAAAAGACAAACGTCTGGCTCCTTCTCCCACAAGGAAGCTGCCAGCCCTGAAAGATCTTGCTGGTCTTCACTATCCCTCTGCAGCCTATCTTTAGCCGCAGCAGCACTGGGGATCTCTGCTTTCCCAGAGACTCAGCATGTCACCCTGCTTGTTCGCAGCAGAAAATTTTTCTGAATAGGCAAACGTCTGGCTCCTTCTCCCACAAGGAAGCTGCCAGCCCTGAAAGATCTTGCTGGTCTTCACTATCCCACTGCAGCCAATCTTTAGCAGCAGAAGCACTGGGGATCTCTGCTTTCCCAAAGACTCAGCATGTCACACTGCTTGTTCGCGGCAGAAACTTTTTCTCAAAAGACAAACGTCTGGCTCCTTCTCCCACAAGGAAGCTGCCAGCCCTGAAATCTCTTGCAGGTCTGCACTATCCCACTGCAGCCTATCCACAGGCACAACAGCACTGGGGATCTCTGCTTTCCCAGAGACTCAGCATGTCACACTTCTTGTTTGCAGAAGAAACTTTTTCTGAAAAGGCAAACGTCTGGCTCCTTCTCCCACAAGGAAGCTGCCAGCCCTGAAAGATCTTGCTGGTCTTCACTATCCCTCTGCAGCCTATCTTTAGCCGCAGCAGCAGTGGGAATCTCTGCTTTCCCAGAGACCCAGCATGTCACGGTGCTCGCTCTCGGCAGAAACGTTTTCTGAAAAGGCAAACGTCTGGCTCCTTCTCCCACAAGGAAGCTGCCAGCCCTGAAAGATCTTGCTCGTCTTCACTATCCCTCTGCAGCCTATCTTTAGCCGCAGCAGCAGTGGGGATCTCTGCTTTCCCAGAGACTCAGCATTTCACGGTGCTTGTTCGCGGCAGAAACTTTTTTTAAAAAGGCAAACGTCTGGCTCCTTCTCCCACAAGGAAGCTGCCAGCCCTGAAAGATCTTGCTGGTCTTCACTATCCCACTGCAGCCTATCCACAGGCACAACAGCACTGGGGATCTCTGCTTTCCCAGAGACTCAGCATGTCACACTGCTTGTTCGCGGCAGAAACTTTTTCTGAAAAGGCAAACGTCTGGCTCCTTCTCCCACAAGGAAGCTGCCAGCCCTGAAATCTCTTGCAGGTCTGCACTATCCCTCTGCAGCCAATCTTTAGCCGCAGCAGCACTGGGGATCTCTGCTTTCCCAGAGACCCAGCATGTCACAGTGCTCGCTCTCGGCAGAATCTTTTTTAAAAAGGCAAACGTCTGGCTCCTTCTCCCACAAGGAAGCTGCCAGCCCTGAAAGATCTTGCTGGTCTTCACTATCCCACTGCAGCCTATCCAGAGGCACAACAGCACTGGGGATCTCTGCTTTCCCAGAGACTCAGCATGTCACACTGCTTGTTCGCAGCAGAAACTTTTTCTGAAAAGGCAAACGTCTGGCTCCTTCTCCCACAAGGAAGCTGCCAGACCTGAAATCTCTTGCAGGTCTGCACTATCCCACTGCAGCCTATCCACAGGCACAACAGCACTGGGGATCTCTGCTTTCCCAGAGACTCAGCATGTCACACTGCGTGTTCGCAGCAGAAACTTTTTCTGAAAAGGCAAACGTCTGGCTCCTTCTCCCACAAGGAAGCTGCCAGACCTGAAATCTCTTGCAGGTCTGCACTATCCCACTGCAGCCAATCCACAGGCACAACAGCACTGGGGATCTCTGCTTTCCCAGAGACTCAGCATGTCACACTGCTTGTTCGCGGCAGAAACTTTTTCTGAAAAGGCAAACGTCTGGCTCCTTCCCCCACAAGGAAGCTGCCAGCCCTGTAATCTCTTGCAGGTCTTCACTAATCCCTCTGCAGCCTATCTTTAGCCGCAGCAGCAGTGGGGATCTCTGCTTTCCCAGAGACTCAGCATGTCACGGTGCTTGTTCGCAGCAGAAACTTTTTTAAAAAAGGCAAACGTCTGGCTCCTTCTCCCACAAGGAAGCTGCCAGCCCTGAAAGATCTTGCTGGTCTTCACTATCCCACTGCAGCCTATCCACAGGCACAACAGCACTGGGGATCTCTGCTTTCCCAGAGACTCAGCATGTCACGGTGCTCGCTCTCGGCAGAAACTTTTTTAAAAAGGCAAACGTCTGGCTCCTTCTCCCACAAGGAAGCTGCCAGCCCTGAAAGATCTTGCTGGTCTTCATTATCCCACTGCAGCCTATCCACAGGCACAACAGCACTGGGGATCTCTGTTTTCCCAGAGACTCAGCATGTCACACTACTTGTTCGCAAAAGAAACTTTTTCTGAAAAGGCAAACGTCTGGCTCTTTCTCCCACAAGGTAGGTGCCAGCCCTGAAATCTCTTGCAGGTCTGCACTATCCCACTGCAGCCTATCCACAGGCACAACAGCACTGGGGATCTCTGCTTTCCCAGAGACTCAGCATGTCACACTGCTTGTTCGCGGCAGAAACTTTTTCTGAAAAGGCAAACGTCTGGCTCCTTCTCCCACAAGGAAGCTGCCAGCCCTGTTATCTCTTGCAGATCTTCACTAATCCCTCTGCAGCCTATCTTTAGCCGCAGCAGCAGTGGGGATCTCTGCTTTCCCAGAGACTCAGCATGTCACGGTGCTTGTTCGCGGCAGAAACTTTTTTTAAAAAGGCAAACGTCTGGCTCCTTCTCCCACAAGGAAGCTGCCAGCCCTGAAAGATCTTGCTGGTCTTCACTATCCCACTGCAGCCTATCCACAGGCACAACAGCACTGGGGATCTCTGCTTTCCCAGAGACTCAGCATGTCACACTGCTTGATCGCAGCAGAAACTTTTTCTGAAAAGGCAAACGTCTGGCTCCTTCTCCCACAAGGAAGCTGCCAGCCCTGAAAGATCTTGCTGGTCTTCACTATCCCACTGCAGCCTATCCACAGGCACAACAGCACTGGGGATCTCTGCTTTCCCAGAGACTCAGCATGTCACACTGCTTGTTCGCGGCAGAAACTTTTTCTGAAAAGGCAAACGTCCGGCTCCTTCTCCCACAAGGAAGCTGCCAGCCCTGAAATCTCTTGCAGGTCTGCACTATCCCACTGCAGCCTATCCACAGGCACAACAGCACTGGGGATCTCTGCTTTCCCAGAGACTCAGCATGTCACCGTGCTTGTTCGCGGCAGAAACTTTTTTTAAAAAGGCAAACGTCTGGCTCCTTCTCCCACAAGGAAGCTGCCAGCCCTGAAAGATCTTGCTGGTCTTCACTATCCCACTGCAGCCTATCCACAGGCACAACAGCACTGGGGATCTCTGCTTTCCCAGAGACTCAGCATGTCACACTGCTTGTTCGCAGCAGAAACTTTTTCTGAAAAGGCAAACGTCTGGCTCCTTCTCCCACAAGGAAGCTGCCAGCCCTGAAAGATCTTGCTGGTCTTCACTATCCCACTGCAGCCTATCCACAGGCACAACAGCACTGGGGATCTCTGCTTTCCCAGAGACTCAGCATGTCACACTGCTTGTTCGCGGCAGAAACTTTTTCTGAAAAGGCAAACGTCCGGCTCCTTCTCCCACAAGGAAGCTGCCAGCCCTGAAATCTCTTGCAGGTCTGCACTATCCCACTGCAGCCTATCCACAGGCACAACAGCACTGGGGATCTCTGCTTTCCCAGAGACTCAGCATGTCACCGTGCTTGTTCGCGGCAGAAACTTTTTCTGAAAAGACAAACGTCTGGCTCCTTCTCCCACAAGGAAGCTGCCAGCCCTGAAAGATCTTGCTGGTCTTCACTATCCCTCTGCAGCCTATCTTTAGCCGCAGCAGCACTGGGGATCTCTGCTTTCCCAGAGACTCAGCATGTCACCCTGCTTGTTCGCAGCAGAAAATTTTTCTGAATAGGCAAACGTCTGGCTCCTTCTCCCACAAGGAAGCTGCCAGCCCTGAAATCTCTTGCTGGTCTGCACTATCCCACTGCAGCCAATCTTTAGCAGCAGAAGCACTGGGGATCTCTGCTTTCCCAAAGACTCAGCATGTCACACTGCTTGTTCGCGGCAGAAACTTTTTCTCAAAAGACAAACGTCTGGCTCCTTCTCCCACAAGGAAGCTGCCAGCCCTGAAATCTCTTGCAGGTCTGCACTATCCCACTGCAGCCTATCCACAGGCACAACAGCACTGGGGATCTCTGCTTTCCCAGAGACTCAGCATGTCACACTTCTTGTTTGCAGAAGAAACTTTTTCTGAAAAGGCAAACGTCTGGCTCCTTCTCCCACAAGGAAGCTGCCAGCCCTGAAAGATCTTGCTGGTCTTCACTATCCCACTGCAGCCTATCCACAGGCACAACAGCACTGGGGATCTCTGCTTTCCCAGAGACCCAGCATGTCACGGTGCTCGCTCTCGGCAGAAACGTTTTCTGAAAAGGCAAACGTCTGGCTCCTTCTCCCACAAGGAAGCTGCCAGCCCTGAAAGATCTTGCTCGTCTTCACTATCCCTCTGCAGCCTATCTTTAGCCGCAGCAGCAGTGGGGATCTCTGCTTTCCCAGAGACTCAGCATTTCACGGTGCTTGTTCGCGGCAGAAACTTTTTTTAAAAAGGCAAACGTCTGGCTCCTTCTCCCACAAGGAAGCTGCCAGCCCTGAAAGATCTTGCTGGTCTTCACTATCCCACTGCAGCCTATCCACAGGCACAACAGCACTGGGGATCTCTGCTTTCCCAGAGACTCAGCATGTCACACTGCTTGTTCGCGGCAGAAACTTTTTCTGAAAAGGCAAACGTCTGGCTCCTTCTCCCACAAGGAAGCTGCCAGCCCTGAAATCTCTTGCAGGTCTGCACTATCCCTCTGCAGCCAATCTTTAGCCGCAGCAGCACTGGGGATCTCTGCTTTCCCAGAGACCCAGCATGTCACAGTGCTCGCTCTCGGCAGAATCTTTTTTAAAAAGGCAAACGTCTGGCTCCTTCTCCCACAAGGAAGCTGCCAGCCCTGAAAGATCTTGCTGGTCTTCACTATCCCACTGCAGCCTATCCAGAGGCACAACAGCACTGGGGATCTCTGCTTTCCCAGAGACTCAGCATGTCACACTGCTTGTTCGCAGCAGAAACTTTTTCTGAAAAGGCAAACGTCTGGCTCCTTCTCCCACAAGGAAGCTGCCAGACCTGAAATCTCTTGCAGGTCTGCACTATCCCACTGCAGCCTATCCAGAGGCACAACAGCACTGGGGATCTCTGCTTTCCCAGAGACTCAGCATGTCACACTGCTTGTTCGCAGCAGAAACTTTTTCTGAAAAGGCAAACGTCTGGCTCCTTCTCCCACAAGGAAGCTGCCAGACCTGAAATCTCTTGCAGGTCTGCACTATCCCACTGCAGCCTATCCACAGGCACAACAGCACTGGGGATCTCTGCTTTCCCAGAGACTCAGCATGTCACACTGCTTGTTCGCGGCAGAAACTTTTTCTGAAAAGGCAAACGTCTGGCTCCTTCCCCCACAAGGAAGCTGCCAGCCCTGTAATCTCTTGCAGGTCTTCACTAATCCCTCTGCAGCCTATCTTTAGCCGCAGCAGCACTGGGGATCTCTGCTTTCCCAGAGACTCAGCATGTCACGGTGCTTGTTCGCGGCAGAAACTTTTTTTAAAAAGGCAAACGTCTGGCTCCTTCTCCCACAAGGAAGCTGCCAGCCCTGAAAGATCTTGCTGGTCTTCACTATCCCACTGCAGCCTATCCACAGGCACAACAGCACTGGGGATCTCTGCTTTCCCAGAGACTCAGCATGTCACGGTGCTCGCTCTCGGCAGAAACTTTTTTAAAAAGGCAAACGTCTGGCTCCTTCTCCCACAAGGAAGCTGCCAGCCCTGAAAGATCTTGCTGGTCTTCACTATCCCTCTGCAGCCTATCTTTAGCCGCAGCAGCACTGGGGATCTCTGCTTTCCCAGAGACTCAGCATGTCACCCTGCTTGTTCGCAGCAGAAAATTTTTCTGAATAGGCAAACGTCTGGCTCCTTCTCCCACAAGGAAGCTGCCAGCCCTGAAATCTCTTGCTGGTCTGCACTATCCCACTGCAGCCAATCTTTAGCAGCAGAAGCACTGGGGATCTCTGCTTTCCCAAAGACTCAGCATGTCACACTGCTTGTTCGCGGCAGAAACTTTTTCTCAAAAGACAAACGTCTGGCTCCTTCTCCCACAAGGAAGCTGCCAGCCCTGAAATCTCTTGCAGGTCTGCACTATCCCACTGCAGCCTATCCACAGGCACAACAGCACTGGGGATCTCTGCTTTCCCAGAGACTCAGCATGTCACACTTCTTGTTTGCAGAAGAAACTTTTTCTGAAAAGGCAAACGTCTGGCTCCTTCTCCCACAAGGAAGCTGCCAGCCCTGAAAGATCTTGCTGGTCTTCACTATCCCTCTGCAGCCTATCTTTAGCCGCAGCAGCAGTGGGAATCTCTGCTTTCCCAGAGACCCAGCATGTCACGGTGCTCGCTCTCGGCAGAAACGTTTTCTGAAAAGGCAAACGTCTGGCTCCTTCTCCCACAAGGAAGCTGCCAGCCCTGAAAGATCTTGCTCGTCTTCACTATCCCTCTGCAGCCTATCTTTAGCCGCAGCAGCAGTGGGGATCTCTGCTTTCCCAGAGACTCAGCATTTCACTGTGCTTGTTCGCGGCAGAAACTTTTTTTAAAAAGGCAAACGTCTGGCTCCTTCTCCCACAAGGAAGCTGCCAGCCCTGAAATCTCTTGCAGGTCTGCACTATCCCTCTGCAGCCAATCTTTAGCCGCAGCAGCACTGGGGATCTCTGCTTTCCCAGAGACCCAGCATGTCACAGTGCTCGCTCTCGGCAGAATCTTTTTTAAAAAGGCAAACGTCTGGCTCCTTCTCCCACAAGGAAGCTGCCAGCCCTGAAAGATCTTGCTGGTCTTCACTATCCCACTGCAGCCTATCCAGAGGCACAACAGCACTGGGGATCTCTGCTTTCCCAGAGACTCAGCATGTCACACTGCTTGTTCGCAGCAGAAACTTTTTCTGAAAAGGCAAACGTCTGGCTCCTTCTCCCACAAGGAAGCTGCCAGACCTGAAATCTCTTGCAGGTCTGCACTATCCCACTGCAGCCTATCCAGAGGCACAACAGCACTGGGGATCTCTGCTTTCCCAGAGACTCAGCATGTCACACTGCTTGTTCGCAGCAGAAACTTTTTCTGAAAAGGCAAACGTCTGGCTCCTTCTCCCACAAGGAAGCTGCCAGACCTGAAATCTCTTGCAGGTCTGCACTATCCCACTGCAGCCTATCCACAGGCACAACAGCACTGGGGATCTCTGCTTTCCCAGAGACTCAGCATGTCACACTGCTTGTTCGCGGCAGAAACTTTTTCTGAAAAGGCAAACGTCTGGCTCCTTCCCCCACAAGGAAGCTGCCAGCCCTGTAATCTCTTGCAGGTCTTCACTAATCCCTCTGCAGCCTATCTTTAGCCGCAGCAGCACTGGGGATCTCTGCTTTCCCAGAGACTCAGCATGTCACGGTGCTTGTTCGCGGCAGAAACTTTTTTTAAAAAGGCAAACGTCTGGCTCCTTCTCCCACAAGGAAGCTGCCAGCCCTGAAAGATCTTGCTGGTCTTCACTATCCCACTGCAGCCTATCCACAGGCACAACAGCACTGGGGATCTCTGCTTTCCCAGAGACTCAGCATGTCACGGTGCTCGCTCTCGGCAGAAACTTTTTTAAAAAGGCAAACGTCTGGCTCCTTCTCCCACAAGGAAGCTGCCAGCCCTGAAAGATCTTGCTGGTCTTCATTATCCCACTGCAGCCTATCCACAGGCACAACAGCACTGGGGATCTCTGTTTTCCCAGAGACTCAGCATGTCACACTACTTGTTCGCAAAAGAAACTTTTTCTGAAAAGGCAAACGTCTGGCTCTTTCTCCCACAAGGTAGGTGCCAGCCCTGAAATCTCTTGCAGGTCTGCACTATCCCACTGCAGCCTATCCACAGGCACAACAGCACTGGGGATCTCTGCTTTCCCAGAGACTCAGCATGTCACACTGCTTGTTCGCGGCAGAAACTTTTTCTGAAAAGGCAAACGTCTGGCTCCTTCTCCCACAAGGAAGCTGCCAGCCCTGTTATCTCTTGCAGATCTTCACTAATCCCTCTGCAGCCTATCTTTAGCCGCAGCAGCAGTGGGGATCTCTGCTTTCCCAGAGACTCAGCATGTCACGGTGCTTGTTCGCGGCAGAAACTTTTTTTAAAAAGGCAAACGTCTGGCTCCTTCTCCCACAAGGAAGCTGCCAGCCCTGAAAGATCTTGCTGGTCTTCACTATCCCACTGCAGCCTATCCACAGGCACAACAGCACTGGGGATCTCTGCTTTCCCAGAGACTCAGCATGTCACACTGCTTGTTCGCAGCAGAAACTTTTTCTGAAAAGGCAAACGTCTGGCTCCTTCTCCCACAAGGAAGCTGCCAGCCCTGAAAGATCTTGCTGGTCTTCACTATCCCACTGCAGCCTATCCACAGGCACAACAGCACTGGGGATCTCTGCTTTCCCAGAGACTCAGCATGTCACACTGCTTGTTCGCGGCAGAAACTTTTTCTGAAAAGGCAAACGTCCGGCTCCTTCTCCCACAAGGAAGCTGCCAGCCCTGAAATCTCTTGCAGGTCTGCACTATCCCACTGCAGCCTATCCACAGGCACAACAGCACTGGGGATCTCTGCTTTCCCAGAGACTCAGCATGTCACCGTGCTTGTTCGCGGCAGAAACTTTTTCTGAAAAGACAAACGTCTGGCTCCTTCTCCCACAAGGAAGCTGCCAGCCCTGAAAGATCTTGCTGGTCTTCACTATCCCTCTGCAGCCTATCTTTAGCCGCAGCAGTACTGGGGATCTCTGCTTTCCCAGAGACTCAGCATGTCACCCTGCTTGTTCGCAGCAGAAAATTTTTCTGAATAGGCAAACGTCTGGCTCCTTCTCCCACAAGGAAGCTGGCAGCCCTGAAATCTCTTGCTGGTCTGCACTATCCCACTGCAGCCAATCTTTAGCAGCAGAAGCACTGGGGATCTCTGCTTTCCCAAAGACTCAGCATGTCACACTGCTTGTTCGCGGCAGAAACTTTTTCTCAAAAGACAAACGTCTGGCTCCTTCTCCCACAAGGAAGCTGCCAGCCCTGAAATCTCTTGCAGGTCTGCACTATCCCACTGCAGCCTATCCACAGGCACAACAGCACTGGGGATCTCTGCTTTCCCAGAGACTCAGCATGTCACACTTCTTGTTTGCAGAAGAAACTTTTTCTGAAAAGGCAAACGTCTGGCTCCTTCTCCCACAAGGAAGCTGCCAGCCCTGAAAGATCTTGCTGGTCTTCACTATCCCTCTGCAGCCTATCTTTAGCCGCAGCAGCAGTGGGAATCTCTGCTTTCCCAGAGACCCAGCATGTCACGGTGCTCGCTCTCGGCAGAAACGTTTTCTGAAAAGGCAAACGTCTGGCTCCTTCTCCCACAAGGAAGCTGCCAGCCCTGAAAGATCTTGCTCGTCTTCACTATCCCTCTGCAGCCTATCTTTAGCCGCAGCAGCAGTGGGGATCTCTGCTTTCCCAGAGACTCAGCATTTCACGGTGCTTGTTCGCGGCAGAAACTTTTTTTAAAAAGGCAAACGTCTGGCTCCTTCTCCCACAAGGAAGCTGCCAGCCCTGAAAGATCTTGCTGGTCTTCACTATCCCACTGCAGCCTATCCACAGGCACAACAGCACTGGGGATCTCTGCTTTCCCAGAGACTCAGCATGTCACACTGCTTGTTCGCGGCAGAAACTTTTTCTGAAAAGGCAAACGTCTGGCTCCTTCTCCCACAAGGAAGCTGCCAGCCCTGAAATCTCTTGCAGGTCTGCACTATCCCTCTGCAGCCAATCTTTAGCCGCAGCAGCACTGGGGATCTCTGCTTTCCCAGAGACCCAGCATGTCACAGTGCTCGCTCTCGGCAGAATCTTTTTTAAAAAGGCAAACGTCTGGCTCCTTCTCCCACAAGGAAGCTGCCAGCCCTGAAAGATCTTGCTGGTCTTCACTATCCCACTGCAGCCTATCCAGAGGCACAACAGCACTGGGGATCTCTGCTTTCCCAGAGACTCAGCATGTCACACTGCTTGTTCGCAGCAGAAACTTTTTCTGAAAAGGCAAACGTCTGGCTCCTTCTCCCACAAGGAAGCTGCCAGACCTGAAATCTCTTGCAGGTCTGCACTATCCCACTGCAGCCTATCCACAGGCACAACAGCACTGGGGATCTCTGCTTTCCCAGAGACTCAGCATGTCACACTGCTTGTTCGCGGCAGAAACTTTTTCTGAAAAGGCAAACGTCTGGCTCCTTCCCCCACAAGGAAGCTGCCAGCCCTGTAATCTCTTGCAGGTCTTCACTAATCCCTCTGCAGCCTATCTTTAGCCGCAGCAGCACTGGGGATCTCTGCTTTCCCAGAGACTCAGCATGTCACGGTGCTTGTTCGCGGCAGAAACTTTTTTTAAAAAGGCAAACGTCTGGCTCCTTCTCCCACAAGGAAGCTGCCAGCCCTGAAATCTCTTGCAGGTCTGCACTATCCCTCTGCAGCCAATCTTTAGCCGCAGCAGCACTGGGGATCTCTGCTTTCCCAGAGACCCAGCATGTCACGGTGCTCGCTCTCGGCAGAAACTTTTTCTGAAAAGGCAAACGTCCGGCTCCTTCTCCCACAAGGAAGCTGCCAGCCCTGAAAGATCTTGCTGGTCTGCACTATCCCACTGCAGCCTATCCACAGGCACAACAGCACTGGGGATCTCTGCTTTCCCAGAGACTCAGCATGTCACACTGCTTGTTCGCGGCAGAAACTTTTTCTGAAAAGGCAAACGTCTGACTCCTTCTCCCACAAGGAAGCTGATAGCCATGAAAGACCTCGCTGGTCTTCACTATCCCTCTGCAGCCAATCTTTAGCCGCAGCCGCACTGGGGATCTCTGCTTTCCCAGAGACTCAGCATGTCACACTGCTTGTTCGCGGCAGAAACTTTTTCTGAAAAGGCAAACGTCTGACTCCTTCTCCCACAAGGATGCTGCCAGCCCTGAAAGATCTTGCTGCTCTTCACTATCCCACTGCAGCCTATCCACAGGCACAACAGCACTGGGGATCTCTGCTTTCCCAGAGACTCAGCATGTCACACTGCTTGTTCGCGGCAGAAACTTTTTCTGAATAGGCAAACGTCTGACTCCTTCTCCCACAAGGAAGCTGCCACCCCTGTAATCTCTTGGAGGTCTGCACTATCCCTCTGCAGCCAATCTTTAGCCGCAGCAGCACTGGGGATCTCTGCTTCCCCAGAGACCCAGCATGTCACAGTGCTCGCTCTCGGCAGAAAATTTTTAAAAAGGCAAACGTCTGGCTCCTTCTCCCACAAGGAAGCTGCCAGCCCTGAAAGATCTTGCTGGTCTTCACTATCCCACTGCAGCCTATCCACAGGCACAACAGCACTGGGGATCTCTGCTTTCCCAGAGACTCAGCATGTCACACTGCTTGTTCGCGGCAGAAACTTTTTCTGAAAAGGCAAACGTCTGGCTCCTTCTCCCACAAGGAAGCTGCCAGCCCTGTAATCTCTAGCAGGTCTGCACTATCCCACTGCAGCCTATCCACAGGCACAACAGCACTGGGGATCTCTGCTTTCCCAGAGACTCAGCATGTCACACTGCTTGTTCGCAGCAGAAACTTTTTCTGAAAAGACAAACGTCCGGCTCCTTCCCCCACAAGGAAGCTGCCAGCCCTGAAAGACCTCGCTGGTCTTCACTATCCCTCTGCAGCCAATCTTTAGCCGCAGCAGCACTGGGGATCTCTGCTTTCCCAGAGACTCAGCATGTCACGGAGCTCGCTCTCGGCAGAAACGTTTTCTGAAAAGGCAAACGTCTGGCTCCTTCTCCCACAAGGAAGCTGCCAGCCCTGAAAGATCTTGCTCGTCTTCACTATCCCTCTGCAGCCTATCTTTAGCCGCAGCAGCAGTGGGGATCTCTGCTTTCCCAGAGACTCAGCATTTCACGGTGCTTGTTCGCGGCAGAAACTTTTTTTAAAAAGGCAAACGTCTGGCTCCTTCTCCCACAAGGAAGCTGCCAGCCCTGAAAGATCTTGCTGGTCTTCACTATCCCACTGCAGCCTATCCACAGGCACAACAGCACTGGGGATCTCTGCTTTCCCAGAGACTCAGCATGTCACACTGCTTGTTCGCGGCAGAAACTTTTTCTGAAAAGGCAAACGTCTGGCTCCTTCTCCCACAAGGAAGCTGCCAGCCCTGTAATCTCTAGCAGGTCTGCACTATTCCACTGCAGCCTATCCACAGGCACAACAGCACTGGGGATCTCTGCTTTCCCAGAGACTCAGCATGTCACACTGCTTGTTCGCAGCAGAAACTTTTTCTGAAAAGACAAACGTCCGGCTCCTTCCCCCACAAGGAAGCTGCCAGCCCTGAAAGACCTCGCTGGTCTTCACTATCCCTCTGCAGCCAATCTTTAGCCGCAGCAGCACTGGGGATCTCTGCTTTCCCAGAGACTCAGCATGTCACGGTGCTCGCTCTCGGCAGAAACGTTTTCTGAAAAGGCAAACGTCTGGCTCCTTCTCCCACAAGGAAGCTGCCAGCCCTGAAAGATCTTGCTCGTCTTCACTATCCCTCTGCAGCCTATCTTTAGCCGCAGCAGCAGTGGGGATCTCTGCTTTCCCAGAGACTCAGCATTTCACGGTGCTTGTTCGCGGCAGAAACTTTTTTTAAAAAGGCAAACGTCTGGCTCCTTCTCCCACAAGGAAGCTGCCAGCCCTGAAAGATCTTGCTGGTCTTCACTATCCCACTGCAGCCTATCCACAGGCACAACAGCACTGGGGATCTCTGCTTTCCCAGAGACTCAGCATGTCACACTGCTTGTTCGCGGCAGAAACTTTTTCTGAAAAGGCAAACGTCTGGCTCCTTCTCCCACAAGGAAGCTGCCAGCCCTGAAATCTCTTGCAGGTCTGCACTATCCCTCTGCAGCCAATCTTTAGCCGCAGCAGCACTGGGGATCTCTGCTTTCCCAGAGACCCAGCATGTCACAGTGCTCGCTCTCGGCAGAATCTTTTTTAAAAAGGCAAACGTCTGGCTCCTTCTCCCACAAGGAAGCTGCCAGCCCTGAAAGATCTTGCTGGTCTTCACTATCCCACTGCAGCCTATCCACAGGCACAACAGCACTGGGGATCTCTGCTTTCCCAGAGACTCAGCATGTCACACTGCTTGTTCGCGGCAGAAACTTTTTCTGAAAAGGCAAACGTCTGGCTCCTTCTCCCACAAGGAAGCTGCCAGACCTGAAATCTCTTGCAGGTCTGCACTATCCCACTGCAGCCTATCCACAGGCACAACAGCACTGGGGATCTCTGCTTTCCCAGAGACTCAGCATGTCACACTGCTTGTTCGCGGCAGAAACTTTTTCTGAAAAGGCAAACGTCTGGCTCCTTCCCCCACAAGGAAGCTGCCAGCCCTGTAATCTCTTGCAGGTCTTCACTAATCCCTCTGCAGCCTATCTTTAGCCGCAGCAGCACTGGGGATCTCTGCTTTCCCAGAGACTCAGCATGTCACGGTGCTTGTTCGCGGCAGAAACTTTTTTTAAAAAGGCAAACGTCTGGCTCCTTCTCCCACAAGGAATCTGCCAGCCCTGAAAGATCTTGCTGGTCTTCATTATCCCACTGCAGCCTATCCACAGGCACAACAGCACTGGGGATCTCTGCTTTCCCAGAGACTCAGCATGTCACACTGCTTGTTCGCAGCAGAAACTTTTTCTGAAAAGGCAAACGTCTGGCTCCTTCTCCCACAAGGAAGCTGCCAGCCCTGAAATCTCTTGGAGGTCTGCACTATCCCTCTGCAGCCAATCTTTAGCCGCAGCAGCACTGGGGATCTCTGCTTTCCCAGAGACCCAGCATGTCACGGTGCTCGCTCTCGGCAGAAACTTTTTCTGAAAAGGCAAACGTCCGGCTCCTTCTCCCACAAGGAAGCTGATAGCCCTGAAAGACCTCGCTGGTCTTCACTATCCCTCTGCAGCCAATCTTTAGCCGCAGCAGCACTGGGGATCTCTGCTTTCCCAGAGACTCAGCATGTCACACTGCTTGTTCGCGGCAGAAACTTTTTCTGAAAAGGCAAACGTCTGACTCCTTCTCCCACAAGGATGCTGCCAGCCCTGAAAGATCTTGCTGCTCTTCACTATCCCACTGCAGCCTATCCACAGGCACAACAGCACTGGGGATCTCTGCTTTCCCAGAGACTCAGCATGTCACACTGCTTGTTCGCGGCAGAAACTTTTTCTGAATAGGCAAACGTCTGACTCCTTCTCCCACAAGGAAGCTGCCAGCCCTGTAATCTCTTGGAGGTCTGCACTATCCCTCTGCAGCCAATCTTTAGCCGCAGCAGCACTGGGGATCTCTGCTTCCACAGAGACCCAGCATGTCACAGTGCTCGCTCTCGGCAGAAAATTTTTAAAAAGGCAAACGTCTGGCTCCTTCTCCCACAAGGAAACTGCCAGCCCTGAAAGATCTTGCTGGTCTTCACTATCCCACTGCAGCCTATCCACAGGCACAACAGCACTGGGGATCTCTGCTTTCCCAGAGACTCAGCATGTCACACTGCTTGTTCGCGGCAGAAACTTTTTCTGAAAAGGCAAACGTCTGGCTCCTTCTCCCACAAGGAAGCTGCCAGCCCTGTAATCTCTAGCAGGTCTGCACTATCCCACTGCAGCCTATCCACAGGCACAACAGCACTGGGGATCTCTGCTTTCCCAGAGACTCAGCATGTCACACTGCTTGTTCGCAGCAGAAACTTTTTCTGAAAAGACAAACGTCCGGCTCCTTCCCCCACAAGGAAGCTGCCAGCCCTGAAAGACCTCGCTGGTCTTCACTATCCCTCTGCAGCCAATCTTTAGCCGCAGCAGCACTGGGGATCTCTGCTTTCCCAGAGACTCAGCATGTCACGGTGCTCGCTCTCGGCAGAAACTTTTTTAAAAGGCAAACGTCTGGCTCCTTCTCCCACAAGGAAGCTGCCAGCCCTGAAAGATCTGCTGGTCTTCACCGCCCACTGCAGCCTATCCACAGGCACAATAGCACTGGGGATCTCTGCTTTCCCAGAGACTCAGCATGTCACACTACTTGTTCGCAGCAGAAACTTTTTCTGAAAAGGCAAACGTCTGGCTCTTTCTCCCACAAGGTAGGTGCCAGCCCTGAAATCTCTTGCAGGTCTGCACTATCCCACTGCAGCCTATCCACAGGCACAACAGCACTGGGGATCTCTGCTTTCCCAGAGACTCAGCATGTCACACTGCTTGTTCGCGGCAGAAACTTTTTCTGAAAAGGCAAACGTCTGGCTCCTTCTCCCACAAGGAAGCTGCCAGCCCTGAAAGATCTTGCTGGTCTTCACTATTCCACTGCAGCCTATCCACAGGCACAACAGCACTGGGGATCTCTGCTTTCCCAGAGACTCAGCATGTCACACTGCTTGTTCGCAGCAGAAACTTTTTCTGAAAAGGCAAACGTCTGGCTCCTTCTCCCACAAGGAAGCTGGCAGCCCTGAAAGATCTTGCTGGTCTTCAATATCCCTCTGCAGCCTATCTTTAGCCGCAGCAGCAGTGGGGATCTCTGCTTTCCCAGAGACTCAGCATGTCACGGTGCTTGTTCGCAGCAGAAACTTTTTTTAAAAAGGCAAACGTCTGGCTCCTTCTCCCACAAGGAAGCTGCCAGCCCTGAAATATCTTGCTGGTCTTCACTATCCCACTGCAGCCTATCCACAGGCACAACAGCACTGGGGATCTCTGCTTTCCCAGAGACTCAGCATGTCACACTGCTTGTTCGCGGCAGAAACTTTTTCTGAAAAGGCAAACGTCTGACTCCTTCTCCCACAAGGAAGCTGCCAGCCCTGAAATCTCTTGCAGGTCTGCACTATCCCTCTGCAGACAATCTTTAGCCGCAGCAGCACTGGGGATCTCTGCTTTCCCAGAGACCCAGCATGTCACAGTGCTCGCTCTCGGCAGAATCTTTTTTAAAAAGGCAAACGTCTTGCTCCTTCTCCCACAAGGAAGCTGCCAGCCCTGAAAGATCTTGCTGGTCTTCACTATCCCACTGCAGCCTATCCACAGGCACAACAGCACTGGGGATCTCTGCTTTCCCAGAGACCAGCATGTACACTGCTTGTTCGCAGCAGAAACTTTTTCTGAAAAGGCAAACGTCTGGCTCCTTCTCCCACAAGGAAGCTGCCAGCCCTGAAATCTCTTGCAGGTCTGCACTATCCCACTGCAGCCTATCCACAGGCACAACAGCAGTGGGGATCTCTGCTTTCCCAGAGACTCAGCATGTCACACTGCTTGTTCGCGGCAGAAACTTTTTCTGAAAAGGCAAACGTCTGGCTCCTTCTCCCACAAGGAAGCTGCCAGCCCTGAAATCTCTTGCAGGTCTGCACTATCCCACTGCAGCCTATCCACAGGCACAACAGCACTGGGGATCTCTGCTTTCCCAGAGACTCAGCATGTCACACTGCTTGTTCGCAGCAGAAACTTTTTCTGAAAAGACAAATGTCTGGCTCCTTCTCCCACAAGGAAGCTGCCAGCCCTGAATGATCTTGCTGGTCTTCACTATCCCTCTGCAGCCTATCTTTAGCCGCAGCAGCAGTGGGAATCTCTGCTTTCCCAGAGACCCAGCATGTCACGGTGCTCGCTCTCGGCAGAAACTTTTTTAAAAAGGCAAACGTCTGGCTCCTTCTCCCACAAGGAAGCTGCCAGCCCTGAAAGATCTGCTGGTCTTCACCGCCCACTGCAGCCTATCCACAGGCACAACAGCACTGGGGATCTCTGCTTTCCCAGAGACTCAGCATGTCACACTGCTTGTTCGCGGCAGAAACTTTTTCTGAAAAGGCAAACGTCTGGCTCCTTCTCCCACAAGGAAGCTGCCAGCCCTGTAATCTCTTGCAGGTCTTCACTAATCCCTCTGCAGCCTATCTTTAGCCGCAGCAGCACTGGGGATCTCTGCTTTCCCAGAGACTCAGCATGTCACGGTGCTTGTTCGCGGCAGAAACTTTTTTTAAAAAGGCAAACGTCTGGCTCCTTTTCCCACAAGGATGCTGCCAGCCCTGAAAGATCTTGCTGGTCTTCACTATCCCACTGCAGCCTATCCACAGGCACAACAGCACTGGGGATCTCTGCTTTCCCAGAGACTCAGCATGTCACACTGCTTGTTCGCGGCAGAAACTTTTTCTCAAAAGACAAACGTCTGACTCCTTTTCCCACAAGGAAGCTGCCAGCCCTGAAAGACCTCGCTGGTCTTCACTATCCCTCTGCAGCCTATCTTTAGCCGCAGCAGCACTGGGGATCTCTGCTTTCCCAAAGACTCAGCATGTCACACTGCTTGTTCGCGGCAGAAAATTTTTCTCAAAAGGCAAACGTCTGGCTCCTTTTCCCACAAGGAAGCTGCCAGCCCTGAAATCTCTTGCTGGTCTGCACTATCCCACTGCAGCCAATCTTTAGCAGCAGAAGCACTGGGGATCTCTGCTTTCCCAAAGACTCAGCATGTCACACTGCTTGTTCGCGGCAGAAACTTTTTCTGAATAGCCAAACGTCTGACTCCTTCTCCCACAAGGAAGCTGCCAGCCCTGAAAGACCTCGCTGGTCTTCACTATCCCTCTGCAGCCTATCTTTAGCCGCAGCAGCACTGGGGATCTCTGCTTTCCCAGAGACCCAGCATGTCACGGTGCTCGCTCTCGGCAGAAACTTTTTCTGAAAAGGCAAACGTCTGGCTCCTTCTCCCACAAGGAAGCTGCCAGCCCTGAAATCTCTTGCAGGTCTGCACTATCCCACTGCAGCCTATCCACAGGCACAACAGCACTGGGGATCTCTGCTTTCCCAGAGACTCAGCATGTCACGGTGCTTGTTCGCGGCAGAAACTTTTTCTGAAAAGGCAAACGTCTGGCTCCTTCTCCCACAAGGAAGCTGCCAGCCCTGTAATCTCTAGCAGGTCTGCACTATCCCACTGCAGCCTATCCACAGGCACAACAGCACTGGGGATCTCTGCTTTCCCAGAGACTCAGCATGTCACACTGCTTGTTCGCAGCAGAAACTTTTTCTGAAAAGACAAACGTCCGGCTCCTTCCCCCACAAGGAAGCTGCCAGCCCTGAAAGATCTTGCTGGTCTTCACTATCCCTCTGCAGCCTATCTTTAGCCGCAGCAGCACTGGGGATCTCTGCTTTCCCAGAGACTCAGCATGTCACGGTGCTTGTTCGCGGCAGAAACTTTTTTTAAAAAGGCAAACGTCTGGCTCCTTTTCCCACAAGGATGCTGCCAGCCCTGAAAGATCTTGCTGGTCTTCACTATCCCACTGCAGCCTATCCACAGGCACAACAGCACTGGGGATCTCTGCTTTCCCAGAGACTCAGCATGTCACACTGCTTGTTCGCGGCAGAAACTTTTTCTCAAAAGACAAACGTCTGACTCCTTTTCCCACAAGGAAGCTGCCAGCCCTGAAAGACCTCGCTGGTCTTCACTATCCCTCTGCAGCCTATCTTTAGCCGCAGCAGCACTGGGGATCTCTGCTTTCCCAAAGACTCAGCATGTCACACTGCTTGTTCGCGGCAGAAAATTTTTCTCAAAAGGCAAACGTCTGGCTCCTTTTCCCACAAGGAAGCTGCCAGCCCTGAAATCTCTTGCTGGTCTGCACTATCCCACTGCAGCCAATCTTTAGCAGCAGAAGCACTGGGGATCTCTGCTTTCCCAAAGACTCAGCATGTCACACTGCTTGTTCGCGGCAGAAACTTTTTCTGAATAGCCAAACGTCTGACTCCTTCTCCCACAAGGAAGCTGCCAGCCCTGAAAGACCTCGCTGGTCTTCACTATCCCTCTGCAGCCTATCTTTAGCCGCAGCAGCACTGGGGATCTCTGCTTTCCCAGAGACCCAGCATGTCACGGTGCTCGCTCTCGGCAGAAACTTTTTCTGAAAAGGCAAACGTCTGGCTCCTTCTCCCACAAGGAAGCTGCCAGCCCTGAAATCTCTTGCAGGTCTGCACTATCCCACTGCAGCCTATCCACAGGCACAACAGCACTGGGGATCTCTGCTTTCCCAGAGACTCAGCATGTCACGGTGCTTGTTCGCGGCAGAAACTTTTTCTGAAAAGGCAAACGTCTGGCTCCTTCTCCCACAAGGAAGCTGCCAGCCCTGTAATCTCTAGCAGGTCTGCACTATCCCACTGCAGCCTATCCACAGGCACAACAGCACTGGGGATCTCTGCTTTCCCAGAGACTCAGCATGTCACACTGCTTGTTCGCAGCAGAAACTTTTTCTGAAAAGACAAACGTCCGGCTCCTTCCCCCACAAGGAAGCTGCCAGCCCTGAAAGATCTTGCTGGTCTTCACTATCCCTCTGCAGCCTATCTTTAGCCGCAGCAGCACTGGGGATCTCTGCTTTCCCAGAGACTCAGCATGTCACGGTGCTCGCTCTCGGCAGAAACTTTTTTAAAAGGCAAACATCTGGCTCCTTCTCCCACAAGGAAGCTGCCAGCCCTGAAAGATCTGCTGGTCTTCACCGCCCACTGCAGCCTATCCACAGGCACAACAGCACTGGGGATCTCTGCTTTCCCAGAGACTCAGCATGTCACACTACTTGTTCGCAGCAGAAACTTTTTCTGAAAAGGCAAACGTCTGGCTCTTTCTCCCACAAGGTAGGTGCCAGCCCTGAAATCTCTTGCAGGTCTGCACTATCCCACTGCAGCCTATCCACAGGCACAACAGCACTGGGGATCTCTGCTTTCCCAGAGACTCAGCATGTCACACTGCTTGTTCGCAGCAGAAACTTTTTCTGAAAAGGCAAACGTCTGGCTCCTTCTCCCACAAGGAAGCTGCCAGCCCTGAAAGATCTTGCTGGTCTTCACTATTCCACTGCAGCCTATCCACAGGCACAACAGCACTGGGGATCTCTGCTTTCCCAGAGACTCAGCATGTCACACTGCTTGTTCGCAGCAGAAACTTTTTCTGAAAAGGCAAACGTCTGGCTCCTTCTCCCACAAGGAAGCTGGCAGCCCTGAAAGATCTTGCTGGTCTTCACTATCCCTCTGCAGCCTATCTTTAGCCGCAGCAGCAGTGGGGATCTCTGCTTTCCCAGAGACTCAGCATGTCACGGTGCTTGTTCGCAGCAGAAACTTTTTTTAAAAAGGCAAACGTCTGGCTCCTTCTCCCACAAGGAAGCTGCCAGCCCTGAAAGATCTTGCTGGTCTTCACTATCCCACTGCAGCCTATCCACAGGCACAACAGCACTGGGGATCTCTGCTTTCCCAGAGACTCAGCATGTCACACTGCTTGTTCGCGGCAGAAACTTTTTCTGAAAAGGCAAACGTCTGACTCCTTCTCCCACAAGGAAGCTGCCAGCCCTGAAATCTCTTGCAGGTCTGCACTATCCCTCTGCAGCCAATCTTTAGCCGCAGCAGCACTGGGGATCTCTGCTTTCCCAGAGACCCAGCATGTCACAGTGCTCGCTCTCGGCAGAAACTTTTTTAAAAAGGCAAACGTCTGGCTCCTTCTCCCACAAGGAAGCTGCCAGCCCTGAAAGATCTTGCTGGTCTTCACTATCCCACTGCAGCCTATCCACAGGCACAACAGCACTGGGG
The DNA here is from genome assembly GCF_929443795.1 of Astur gentilis. Lineage (NCBI taxonomy): Eukaryota > Metazoa > Chordata > Aves > Accipitriformes > Accipitridae > Astur > Astur gentilis. Next base: position 684,584 of record NW_026061101.1, on the reverse strand, counting down.
ATCTCTGCTTTACCAGAAACTCAGCATGTCACGGTGCTTGTTCGCGGCAGAAACTTTTTCTGAAAAGGCAAACGTCTGGCTCCTTCTCCCACAAGGAAGCTGCCAGCCCTGAAATCTCTTGCAGGTCTGCACTATCCCTCTGCAGCCAATCTTTAGCCGCAGCAGCACTGGGGATCTCTGCTTTCCCAGAGACCCAGCATGTCACGGTGCTCGCTCTCGGCAGAAACTTTTTCTGAAAAGGCAAACGTCCGGCTCCTTCTCCCACAAGGAAGCTGATAGCCCTGAAAGACCTCGCTGGTCTTCACTATCCCTCTGCAGCCAATCTTTAGCCGCAGCAGCACTGGGGATCTCTGCTTTCCCAGAGACTCAGCATGTCACACTGCTTGTTCGCGGCAGAAACTTTTTCTGAAAAGGCAAACGTCTGACTCCTTCTCCCACAAGGATGCTGCCAGCCCTGAAAGATCTTGCTGCTCTTCACTATCCCACTGCAGCCTATCCACAGGCACAACAGCACTGGGGATCTCTGCTTTCCCAGAGACTCAGCATGTCACACTGCTTGTTCGCGGCAGAAACTTTTTCTGAATAGGCAAACGTCTGACTCCTTCTCCCACAAGGAAGCTGCCAGCCCTGTAATCTCTTGGAGGTCTGCACTATCCCTCTGCAGCCAATCTTTAGCCGCAGCAGCACTGGGGATCTCTGCTTCCACAGAGACCCAGCATGTCACAGTGCTCGCTCTCGGCAGAAAATTTTTAAAAAGGCAAACGTCTGGCTCCTTCTCCCACAAGGAAACTGCCAGCCCTGAAAGATCTTGCTGGTCTTCACTATCCCACTGCAGCCTATCCACAGGCACAACAGCACTGGGGATCTCTGCTTTCCCAGAGACTCAGCATGTCACACTGCTTGTTCGCGGCAGAAACTTTTTCTGAAAAGGCAAACGTCTGGCTCCTTCTCCCACAAGGAAGCTGCCAGCCCTGTAATCTCTAGCAGGTCTGCACTATCCCACTGCAGCCTATCCACAGGCACAACAGCACTGGGGATCTCTGCTTTCCCAGAGACTCAGCATGTCACACTGCTTGTTCGCAGCAGAAACTTTTTCTGAAAAGACAAACGTCCGGCTCCTTCCCCCACAAGGAAGCTGCCAGCCCTGAAAGACCTCGCTGGTCTTCACTATCCCTCTGCAGCCAATCTTTAGCCGCAGCAGCACTGGGGATCTCTGCTTTCCCAGAGACTCAGCATGTCACGGTGCTCGCTCTCGGCAGAAACTTTTTTAAAAGGCAAACGTCTGGCTCCTTCTCCCACAAGGAAGCTGCCAGCCCTGAAAGATCTGCTGGTCTTCACCGCCCACTGCAGCCTATCCACAGGCACAATAGCACTGGGGATCTCTGCTTTACCAGAGACTCAGCATGTCACACTACTTGTTCGCAGCAGAAACTTTTTCTTAAAAGGCAAACGTCTGGCTCTTTCTCCCACAAGGTAGGTGCCAGCCCTGAAATCTCTTGCAGGTCTGCACTATCCCACTGCAGCCTATCCACAGGCACAACAGCACTGGGGATCTCTGCTTTCCCAGAGACTCAGCATGTCACACTGCTTGTTCGCGGCAGAAACTTTTTCTGAAAAGGCAAACGTCTGGCTCCTTCTCCCACAAGGAAGCTGCCAGCCCTGAAAGATCTTGCTGGTCTTCACTATTCCACTGCAGCCTATCCACAGGCACAACAGCACTGGGGATCTCTGCTTTCCCAGAGACTCAGCATGTCACACTGCTTGTTCGCAGCAGAAACTTTTTCTGAAAAGGCAAACGTCTGGCTCCTTCTCCCACAAGGAAGCTGGCAGCCCTGAAAGATCTTGCTGGTCTTCAATATCCCTCTGCAGCCTATCTTTAGCCGCAGCAGCACTGGGGATCTCTGCTTTCCCAGAGACTCAGCATGTCACGGTGCTTGTTCGCAGCAGAAACTTTTTTTAAAAAGGCAAACGTCTGGCTCCTTCTCCCACAAGGAAGCTGCCAGCCCTGAAATATCTTGCTGGTCTTCACTATCCCACTGCAGCCTATCCACAGGCACAACAGCACTGGGGATCTCTGCTTTCCCAGAGACTCAGCATGTCACACTGCTTGTTCGCGGCAGAAACTTTTTCTGAAAAGGCAAACGTCTGACTCCTTCTCCCACAAGGAAGCTGCCAGCCCTGAAATCTCTTGCAGGTCTGCACTATCCCTCTGCAGCCAATCTTTAGCCGCAGCAGCACTGGGGATCTCTGCTTTCCCAGAGACCCAGCATGTCACAGTGCTCGCTCTCGGCAGAATCTTTTTTAAAAAGGCAAACGTCTTGCTCCTTCTCCCACAAGGAAGCTGCCAGCCCTGAAAGATCTTGCTGGTCTTCACTATCCCACTGCAGCCTATCCACAGGCACAACAGCACTGGGGATCTCTGCTTTCCCAGAGACCAGCATGTACACTGCTTGTTCGCAGCAGAAACTTTTTCTGAAAAGGCAAACGTCTGGCTCCTTCTCCCACAAGGAAGCTGCCAGCCCTGAAATCTCTTGCAGGTCTGCACTATCCCACTGCAGCCTATCCACAGGCACAACAGCAGTGGGGATCTCTGCTTTCCCAGAGACTCAGCATGTCACACTGCTTGTTCGCGGCAGAAACTTTTTCTGAAAAGGCAAACGTCTGGCTCCTTCTCCCACAAGGAAGCTGCCAGCCCTGAATGATCTTGCTGGTCTTCACTATCCCTCTGCAGCCTATCTTTAGCCGCAGCAGCAGTGGGAATCTCTGCTTTCCCAGAGACCCAGCATGTCACGGTGCTCGCTCTCGGCAGAAACTTTTTTAAAAAGGCAAACGTCTGGCTCCTTCTCCCACAAGGAAGCTGCCAGCCCTGAAAGATCTGCTGGTCTTCACCGCCCACTGCAGCCTATCCACAGGCACAACAGCACTGGGGATCTCTGCTTTCCCAGAGACTCAGCATGTCACACTGCTTGTTCGCGGCAGAAACTTTTTCTGAAAAGGCAAACGTCTGGCTCCTTCTCCCACAAGGAAGCTGCCAGCCCTGTAATCTCTTGCAGGTCTTCACTAATCCCTCTGCAGCCTATCTTTAGCCGCAGCAGCACTGGGGATCTCTGCTTTCCCAGAGACTCAGCATGTCACGGTGCTTGTTCGCGGCAGAAACTTTTTTTAAAAAGGCAAACGTCTGGCTCCTTTTCCCACAAGGATGCTGCCAGCCCTGAAAGATCTTGCTGGTCTTCACTATCCCACTGCAGCCTATCCACAGGCACAACAGCACTGGGGATCTCTGCTTTCCCAGAGACTCAGCATGTCACACTGCTTGTTCGCGGCAGAAACTTTTTCTCAAAAGACAAACGTCTGACTCCTTTTCCCACAAGGAAGCTGCCAGCCCTGAAAGACCTCGCTGGTCTTCACTATCCCTCTGCAGCCTATCTTTAGCCGCAGCAGCACTGGGGATCTCTGCTTTCCCAAAGACTCAGCATGTCACACTGCTTGTTCGCGGCAGAAAATTTTTCTCAAAAGGCAAACGTCTGGCTCCTTTTCCCACAAGGAAGCTGCCAGCCCTGAAATCTCTTGCTGGTCTGCACTATCCCACTGCAGCCAATCTTTAGCAGCAGAAGCACTGGGGATCTCTGCTTTCCCAAAGACTCAGCATGTCACACTGCTTGTTCGCGGCAGAAACTTTTTCTGAATAGCCAAACGTCTGACTCCTTCTCCCACAAGGAAGCTGCCAGCCCTGAAAGACCTCGCTGGTCTTCACTATCCCTCTGCAGCCTATCTTTAGCCGCAGCAGCACTGGGGATCTCTGCTTTCCCAGAGACCCAGCATGTCACGGTGCTCGCTCTCGGCAGAAACTTTTTCTGAAAAGGCAAACGTCTGGCTCCTTCTCCCACAAGGAAGCTGCCAGCCCTGAAATCTCTTGCAGGTCTGCACTATCCCACTGCAGCCTATCCACAGGCACAACAGCACTGGGGATCTCTGCTTTCCCAGAGACTCAGCATGTCACGGTGCTTGTTCGCGGCAGAAACTTTTTCTGAAAAGGCAAACGTCTGGCTCCTTCTCCCACAAGGAAGCTGCCAGCCCTGTAATCTCTAGCAGGTCTGCACTATCCCACTGCAGCCTATCCACAGGCACAACAGCACTGGGGATCTCTGCTTTCCCAGAGACTCAGCATGTCACACTGCTTGTTCGCAGCAGAAACTTTTTCTGAAAAGACAAACGTCCGGCTCCTTCCCCCACAAGGAAGCTGCCAGCCCTGAAAGATCTTGCTGGTCTTCACTATCCCTCTGCAGCCTATCTTTAGCCGCAGCAGCACTGGGGATCTCTGCTTTCCCAGAGACTCAGCATGTCACGGTGCTCGCTCTCGGCAGAAACTTTTTTAAAAGGCAAACATCTGGCTCCTTCTCCCACAAGGAAGCTGCCAGCCCTGAAAGATCTGCTGGTCTTCACCGCCCACTGCAGCCTATCCACAGGCACAACAGCACTGGGGATCTCTGCTTTCCCAGAGACTCAGCATGTCACACTACTTGTTCGCAGCAGAAACTTTTTCTGAAAAGGCAAACGTCTGGCTCTTTCTCCCACAAGGTAGGTGCCAGCCCTGAAATCTCTTGCAGGTCTGCACTATCCCACTGCAGCCTATCCACAGGCACAACAGCACTGGGGATCTCTGCTTTCCCAGAGACTCAGCATGTCACACTGCTTGTTCGCAGCAGAAACTTTTTCTGAAAAGGCAAACGTCTGGCTCCTTCTCCCACAAGGAAGCTGCCAGCCCTGAAAGATCTTGCTGGTCTTCACTATTCCACTGCAGCCTATCCACAGGCACAACAGCACTGGGGATCTCTGCTTTCCCAGAGACTCAGCATGTCACACTGCTTGTTCGCAGCAGAAACTTTTTCTGAAAAGGCAAACGTCTGGCTCCTTCTCCCACAAGGAAGCTGGCAGCCCTGAAAGATCTTGCTGGTCTTCACTATCCCTCTGCAGCCTATCTTTAGCCGCAGCAGCAGTGGGGATCTCTGCTTTCCCAGAGACTCAGCATGTCACGGTGCTTGTTCGCAGCAGAAACTTTTTTTAAAAAGGCAAACGTCTGGCTCCTTCTCCCACAAGGAAGCTGCCAGCCCTGAAAGATCTTGCTGGTCTTCACTATCCCACTGCAGCCTATCCACAGGCACAACAGCACTGGGGATCTCTGCTTTCCCAGAGACTCAGCATGTCACACTGCTTGTTCGCGGCAGAAACTTTTTCTGAAAAGGCAAACGTCTGACTCCTTCTCCCACAAGGAAGCTGCCAGCCCTGAAATCTCTTGCAGGTCTGCACTATCCCTCTGCAGCCAATCTTTAGCCGCAGCAGCACTGGGGATCTCTGCTTTCCCAGAGACCCAGCATGTCACAGTGCTCGCTCTCGGCAGAAACTTTTTTAAAAAGGCAAACGTCTGGCTCCTTCTCCCACAAGGAAGCTGCCAGCCCTGAAAGATCTTGCTGGTCTTCACTATCCCACTGCAGCCTATCCACAGGCACAACAGCACTGGGGATCTCTGCTTTACCAGAAACTCAGCATGTCACGGTGCTTGTTCGCGGCAGAAACTTTTTCTGAAAAGGCAAACGTCTGGCTCCTTCTCCCACAAGGAAGCTGCCAGCCCTGAAATCTCTTGCAGGTCTTCACTAATCCCTCTGCAGCCTATCTTTAGCCGCAGCAGCACTGGGGATCTCTGCTTTCCCAGAGACTCAGCATGTCACGGTGCTTGTTCGCGGCAGAAACTTTTTTTAAAAAGGCAAACGTCTGGCTCCTTTTCCCACAAGGATGCTGCCAGCCCTGAAAGATCTTGCTGGTCTTCACTATCCCACTGCAGCCTATCCACAGGCACAACAGCACTGGGGATCTCTGCTTTCCCAGAGACTCAGCATGTCACACTGCTTGTTCGCGGCAGAAACTTTTTCTCAAAAGACAAAAGTCTGACTCCTTTTCCCACAAGGAAGCTGCCAGCCCTGAAAGACCTCGCTGGTCTTCACTATCCCTCTGCAGCCTATCTTTAGCCGCAGCAGCACTGGGGATCTCTGCTTTCCCAAAGACTCAGCATGTCACACTGCTTGTTCGCGGCAGAAAATTTTTCTCAAAAGGCAAACGTCTGGCTCCTTTTCCCACAAGGAAGCTGCCAGCCCTGAAATCTCTTGCTGGTCTGCACTATCCCACTGCAGCCAATCTTTAGCAGCAGAAGCACTGGGGATCTCTGCTTTCCCAAAGACTCAGCATGTCACACTGCTTGTTCGCGGCAGAAACTTTTTCTGAATAGCCAAACGTCTGACTCCTTCTCCCACAAGGAAGCTGCCAGCCCTGAAAGACCTCGCTGGTCTTCACTATCCCTCTGCAGCCTATCTTTAGCCGCAGCAGCACTGGGGATCTCTGCTTTCCCAGAGACCCAGCATGTCACGGTGCTCGCTCTCGGCAGAAACTTTTTCTGAAAAGGCAAACGTCTGGCTCCTTCTCCCACAAGGAAGCTGCCAGCCCTGAAATCTCTTGCAGGTCTGCACTATCCCACTGCAGCCTATCCACAGGCACAACAGCACTGGGGATCTCTGCTTTCCCAGAGACTCAGCATGTCACACTGCTTGTTCGCGGCAGAAACTTTTTCTGAAAAGGCAAACGTCTGGCTCCTTCTCCCACAAGGAAGCTGCCAGCCCTGAAATCTCTTGCAGGTCTGCACTATCCCTCTGCAGCCTATCCACAGGCACAACAGCACTGGGGATCTCTGCTTTCCCAGAGACTCAGCATGTCACACTGCTTGTTCGCAGCAGAAACTTTTTCTGAAAAGACAAACGTCCGGCTCCTTCCCCCACAAGGAAGCTGCCAGCCCTGAAAGATCTTGCTGGTCTTCACTATCCCTCTGCAGCCTATCTTTAGCCGCAGCAGCACTGGGGATCTCTGCTTTCCCAGAGACTCAGCATGTCACGGTGCTCGCTCTCGGCAGAAACTTTTTTAAAAGGCAAACATCTGGCTCCTTCTCCCACAAGGAAGCTGCCAGCCCTGAAAGATCTGCTGGTCTTCATCGCCCACTGCAGCCTATCCACAGGCACAACAGCACTGGGGATCTCTGCTTTCCCAGAGACTCAGCATGTCACACTACTTGTTCGCAGCAGAAACTTTTTCTGAAAAGGCAAACGTCTGGCTCTTTCTCCCACAAGGTAGGTGCCAGCCCTGAAATCTCTTGCAGGTCTGCACTATCCCACTGCAGCCTATCCACAGGCACAACAGCACTGGGGATCTCTGCTTTCCCAGAGACTCAGCATGTCACACTGCTTGTTCGCAGCAGAAACTTTTTCTGAAAAGGCAAACGTCTGGCTCCTTCTCCCACAAGGAAGCTGCCAGCCCTGAAAGATCTTGCTGGTCTTCACTATTCCACTGCAGCCTATCCACAGGCACAACAGCACTGGGGATCTCTGCTTTCCCAGAGACTCAGCATGTCACACTGCTTGTTCGCAGCAGAAACTTTTTCTGAAAAGGCAAACGTCTGGCTCCTTCTCCCACAAGGAAGCTGGCAGCCCTGAAAGATCTTGCTGGTCTTCACTATCCCTCTGCAGCCTATCTGTAGCCGCAGCAGCAGTGGGGATCTCTGCTTTCCCAGAGACTCAGCATGTCACGGTGCTTGTTCGCGGCAGAAACTTTTTTTAAAAAGGCAAACGTCTGGCTCCTTCTCCCACAAGGAAGCTGCCAGCCCTGAAAGATCTTGCTGGTCTTCACTATCCCACTGCAGCCTATCCACAGGCACAACAGCACTGGGGATCTCTGCTTTCCCAGAGACTCAGCATGTCACACTGCTTGTTCGCGGCAGAAACTTTTTCTGAAAAGGCAAACGTCTGACTCCTTCTCCCACAAGGAAGCTGCCAGCCCTGAAATCTCTTGCAGGTCTGCACTATCCCTCTGCAGCCAATCTTTAGCCGCAGCAGCACTGGGGATCTCTGCTTTCCCAGAGACCCAGCATGTCACAGTGCTCGCTCTCGGCAGAAACTTTTTTAAAAAGGCAAACGTCTGGCTCCTTCTCCCACAAGGAAGCTGCCAGCCCTGAAAGATCTTGCTGGTCTTCACTATCCCACTGCAGCCTATCCACAGGCACAACAGCACTGGGGATCTCTGCTTTACCAGAGACTCAGCATGTCACGGTGCTTGTTCGCGGCAGAAACTTTTTCTGAAAAGGCAAATGTCTGGCTCCTTCTCCCACAAGGAAGCTGCCAGCCCTGAAATCTCTTGCAGGTCTGCACTATCCCTCTGCAGACAATCTTTAGCCGCAGCAGCACTGGGGATCTCTGCTTTCCCAGAGACCCAGCATGTCACAGTGCTCGCTCTCGGCAGAAACTTTTTTAAAAAGGCAAACGTCTGGCTCCTTCTCCCACAAGGAAGCTGCCAGCCCTGAAAGATCTTGCTGGTCTTCACTATCCCACTGCAGCCTATCCACAGGCACAACAGCACTGGGGATCTCTGCTTTCCCAGAGACCAGCATGTACACTGCTTGTTCGCAGCAGAAACTTTTTCTGAAAAGGCAAACGTCTGGCTCCTTCTCCCACAAGGAAGCTGCCAGCCCTGAAATCTCTTGCAGGTCTGCACTATCCCACTGCAGCCTATCCACAGGCACAACAGCAGTGGGGATCTCTGCTTTACCAGAGACTCAGCATGTCACACTGCTTGTTCGCGGCAGAAACTTTTTCTGAAAAGGCAAACGTCTCGCTCCTTCTCCCACAAGGAAGCTGCCAGCCCTGAAAGATCTTGCTGGTCTTCACTATCCCTCTGCAGCCTATCTTTAGCCGCAGCAGCAGTGGGAATCTCTGCTTTCCCAGAGACCCAGCATGTCACGGTGCTCGCTCTCGGCAGAAACTTTTTTAAAAAGGCAAACGTCTGGCTCCTTCTCCCACAAGGAAGCTGCCAGCCCTGAAAGATCTTGCTGGTCTTCACTATCCCACTGCAGCCTATCCACAGGCACAACAGCACTGGGGATCTCTGCTTTCCCAGAGACCCAGCATGTCACGGTGCTTGTTCGCGGCAGAAAATTTTTCTGAAAAGGCAAACGTCTGACTCCTTCTCCCACAAGGAAGCTGCCAGCCCTGAAAGACCTCGCTGGTCTTCACTATCCCTCTGCAGCCTATCTTTAGGCGCAGCAGCACTGGGGATCTCTGCTTTCCCAAAGACTCAGCATGTCACACTGCTTGTTCGCGGCAGAAACTTTTTTTAAAAAGGCAAACGTCTGGCTCCTTCTCCCACAAGGAAGCTGCCAGCCCTGAAATCTCTTGCTGGTCTGCACTATCCCACTGCAGCCAATCTTTAGCAGCAGAAGCACTGGGGATCTCTGCTTTCCCAAAGACTCAGCATGTCACACTGCTTGTTCGCGGCAGAAACTTTTTCTGAATAGGCAAACGTCTGACTCCTTCTCCCGCAAGGAAGCTGCCAGCCCTGAAATCTCTTGCAGGTCTGCACTATCCCACTGCAGCCAATCTTTATCAGCAGAAGCACTGGGGATCTCTGCTTTCCCAAAGACTCAGCATGTCACGCTGCTTGTTCGCAGCAGAAACTTTTTTAAAAAGGCAAACGTCTGGCTCCTTTTCCCACAAGGATGCTGCCAGCCCTGAAATCTCTTGCAGGTCTGCACTATCCCACTGCAGCCTATCCACAGGCACAACAGCACTGGGGATCTCTGCTTTCCCAGAGACTCAGCATGTCACACTACTTGTTCGCAGCAGAAACTTTCTCTGAAAAGGCAAACGTCTGGCTCTTTCTCCCACAAGGTAGGTGCCAGCCCTGAAATCTCTTGCAGGTCTGCACTATCCCACTGCAGCCTATCCACAGGCACAACAGCACTGGGGATCTCTGCTTTCCCAGAGACTCAGCATGTCACACTGCTTGTTCGCGGCAGAAACTTTTTCTGAAAAGGCAAACGTCTGGCTCCTTCTCCCACAAGGAAGCTGCCAGCCCTGTAATCTCTTGCAGGTCTTCACTAATCCCTCTGCAGCCTATCTTTAGCTGCAGCAGCACTGGGGATCTCTGCTTTCCCAGAGACTCAGCATGTCACGGTGCTTGTTCGCGGCAGAAACTTTTTTTAAAAAGGCAAACGTCTGGCTCCTTCTCCCACAAGGAAGCTGCCAGCCCTGAAAGGTCTTGCTGGTCGTCACTATCCCACTGCAGCCTATCCACAGGCACAACAGCACTGGGGATCTCTGCTTTCCCAGAGACCCAGCATGTCACGGTGCTTGTTCGCGGCAGAAACTTTTTTTAAAAAGGCAAACGTCTGGCTCCTTCTCCCACAAGGAAGCTGCCAGCCCTGAAAGGTATTGCTGGTCGTCACTATCCCACTGCAGCCTATCCACAGGCACAACAGCACTGGGGATCTCTGCTTTCCCAGAGACTCAGCATGTCACGGTGCTTGTTCGCGGCAGAAACTTTTTCTGAAAAGGCAAATGTCTGGCTCCTTCTCCCACAAGGAAGCTGCCAGCCCTGAAATCTCTTGCAGGTCTGCACTATCCCTCTGCAGACAATCTTTAGCCGCAGCAGCACTGGGGATCTCTGCTTTCCCAGAGACCCAGCATGTCACAGTGCTCGCTCTCGGCAGAAACTTTTTTAAAAAGGCAAACGTCTGGCTCCTTCTCCCACAAGGAAGCTGCCAGCCCTGAAAGATCTTGCTGGTCTTCACTATCCCACTGCAGCCTATCCACAGGCACAACAGCACTGGGGATCTCTGCTTTCCCAGAGACCAGCATGTACACTGCTTGTTCGCAGCAGAAACTTTTTCTGAAAAGGCAAACGTCTGGCTCCTTCTCCCACAAGGAAGCTGCCAGCCCTGAAATCTCTTGCAGGTCTGCACTATCCCACTGCAGCCTATCCACAGGCACAACAGCACTGGGGATCTCTGCTTTCCCAGAGACTCAGCATGTCACACTGCTTGTTCGCGGCAGAAACTTTTTCTGAAAAGGCAAACGTCTGGCTCCTTCTCCCACAAGGAAGCTGCCAGCCCTGAAATCTCTTGCAGGTCTGCACTATCCCACTGCAGCCTATCCACAGGCACAACAGCACTGGGGATCTCTGCTTTCCCAGAGACTCAGCATGTCACACTGCTTGTTCGCAGCAGAAACTTTTTCTGAAAAGACAAACGTCTGGCTCCTTCTCCCACAAGGAAGCTGCCAGCCCTGAAAGATCTTGCTGGTCTTCACTATCCCTCTGCAGCCTATCTTTAGCCGCAGCAGCAGTGGGAATCTCTGCTTTCCCAGAGACCCAGCATGTCACGGTGCTCGCTCTCGGCAGAAACTTTTTTAAAAAGGCAAACGTCTGGCTCCTTCTCCCACAAGGAAGCTGCCAGCCCTGAAAGATCTTGCTGGTCTTCACTATCCCACTGCAGCCTATCCACAGGCACAACAGCACTGGGGATCTCTGCTTTCCCAGAGACCCAGCATGTCACGGTGCTTGTTCGCGGCAGAAACTTTTTCTGAAAAGGCAAACGTCTGACTCCTTCTCCCACAAGGAAGCTGCCAGCCCTGAAAGACCTCGCTGGTCTTCACTATCCCTCTGCAGCCTATCTTTAGGCGCAGCAGCACTGGGGATCTCTGCTTTCCCAAAGACTCAGCATGTCACACTGCTTGTTCGCGGCGGAAAATTTTTCTCAAAAGGCAAACGTCTGGCTCCTTCTCCCACAAGGAAGCTGCCAGCCCTGAAATCTCTTGCTGGTCTGCACTATCCCACTGCAGCCAATCTTTAGCAGCAGAAGCACTGGGGATCTCTGCTTTCCCAAAGACTCAGCATGTCACACTGCTTGTTCGCGGCAGAAACTTTTTCTGAATAGGCAAACGTCTGACTCCTTCTCCCGCAAGGAAGCTGCCAGCCCTGAAATCTCTTGCAGGTCTGCACTATCCCACTGCAGCCAATCTTTATCAGCAGAAGCACTGGGGATCTCTGCTTTCCCAAAGACTCAGCATGTCACGCTGCTTGTTCGCAGCAGAAACTTTTTCTGAAAAGGCAAACGTCTGGCTCCTTTTCCCACAAGGATGCTGCCAGCCCTGAAATCTCTTGCAGGTCTGCACTATCCCACTGCAGCCTATCCACAGGCACAACAGCACTGGGGATCTCTGCTTTCCCAGAGACTCAGCATGTCACACTACTTGTTCGCAGCAGAAACTTTCTCTGAAAAGGCAAACGTCTGGCTCTTTCTCCCACAAGGTAGGTGCCAGCCCTGAAATCTCTTGCAGGTCTGCACTATCCCACTGCAGCCTATCCACAGGCACAACAGCACTGGGGATCTCTGCTTTCCCAGAGACTCAGCATGTCACACTGCTTGTTCGCGGCAGAAACTTTTTCTGAAAAGGCAAACGTCTGGCTCCTTCTCCCACAAGGAAGCTGCCAGCCCTGTAATCTCTTGCAGGTCTTCACTAATCCCTCTGCAGCCTATCTTTAGCTGCAGCAGCACTGGGGATCTCTGCTTTCCCAGAGACTCAGCATGTCACGGTGCTTGTTCGCGGCAGAAACTTTTTTTAAAAAGGCAAACGTCTGGCTCCTTCTCCCACAAGGAAGCTGCCAGCCCTGAAAGGTCTTGCTGGTCGTCACTATCCCACTGCAGCCTATCCACAGGCACAACAGCACTGGGGATCTCTGCTTTCCCAGAGACTCAGCATGTCACCGTGCTTGTTCGCGGCAGAAACTTTTTCTGAAAAGACAAACGTCTGGCTCCTTCTCCCACAAGGAAGCTGCCAGCCCTGAAAGATCTTGCTGGTCTTCACTATCCCTCTGCAGCCTATCTTTAGCCGCAGCAGCACTGGGGATCTCTGCTTTCCCAGAGACTCAGCATGTCACACTGCTTGTTCGCAGCAGAAACTTTTTCTGAAAAGACAAACGTCCGGCTCCTTCCCCCACAAGGAAGCTGCCAGCCCTGAAAGACCTCGCTGGTCTTCACTATCCCTCTGCAGCCAATCTTTAGCCGCAGCAGCACTGGGGATCTCTGCTTTCCCAGAGACTCAGCATGTCACGGTGCTCGCTCTCGGCAGAAACGTTTTCTGAAAAGGCAAACGTCTGGCTCCTTCTCCCACAAGGAAGCTGCCAGCCCTGAAAGATCTTGCTCGTCTTCACTATCCCTCTGCAGCCAATCTTTAGCCGCAGCAGCACTGGGGATCTCTGCTTTCCCACAGACCCAGCATGTCACAGTGCTCGCTCTCGGCAGAATCTTTTTTAAAAAGGCAAACGTCTGGCTCCTTCTCCCACAAGGAAGCTGCCAGCCCTGAAAGATCTTGCTGGTCTTCACTATCCCACTGCAGCCTATCCACAGGCACAACAGCACTGGGGATCTCTGCTTTCCCAGAGACTCAGCATGTCACACTGCTTGTTCGCGGCAGAAACTTTTTCTGAAAAGGCAAACGTCTGACTCCTTCTCCCACAAGGAAGCTGCCAGCCCTGTAATCTCTTGCAGGTCTTCACTAATCCCTCTGCAGCCTATCTTTAGCCGCAGCAGCACTGGGGATCTCTGCTTTCCCAGAGACTCAGCATGTCACGGTGCTTGTTCGCGGCAGAAACTTTTTTTAAAAAGGCAAACGTCTGGCTCCTTCTCCCACAAGGAAGCTGCCAGCCCTGAAAGATCTTGCTGGTCTTCATTATCCCACTGCAGCCTATCCACAGGCACAACAGCACTGGGGATCTCTGCTTTCCCAGAGACTCAGCATGTCACACTGCTTGTGCGCAGCAGAAACTTTTTCTGAAAAGGCAAACGTCTGACTCCTTCTCCCAAAAGGAAGCTGCCAGCCCTGAAATCTCTTGCAGGTCTGCACTATCCCTCTGCAGCCAATCTTTAGCCGCAGCAGCACTGGGGATCTCTGCTTTCCCAGAGACCCAGCATGTCACGGTGCTCGCTCTCGGCAGAAACTTTTTCTGAAAAGGCAAAGGTCCGGCTCCTTCTCGCACAAAGAAGCTGCCAGCCCTGAAATCTCTTGCAGGTCTGCACTATCCCACTGCAGCCTATCCACAGGCACAACAGCACTGGGGATCTCTGCTTTCCCAGAGACTCAGCATGTCACACTGCTTGTTCGCGGCAGAAACTTTTTCTGAAAAGGCAAACGTCTGACTCCTTCTCCCACAAGGAAGCTGCCAGCCCTGAAAGACCTCGCTGGTCTTCACTATCCCTCTGCAGCCAATCTTTAGCCGCAGCAGCACTGGGGATCTCTGCTTTCCCAGAGACTCAGCATGTCACCCTGCTTGTTCGCGGCAGAAACTTTTTCTGAAAAGGCAAACGTCTGACTCCTTCTCCCACAAAGATGCTGCCAGCCCTGAAAGATCTTGCTGGTCTTCACTATCCCACTGCAGCCTATCCACAGGCACAACAGCACTGGGGATCTCTGCTTTCCCAGAGACTCAGCATGTCACACTGCTTGTTCGCGGCAGAAACTTTTTCTGAATAGGCAAACGTCTGGCTCCTTCTCCCACAAGGAAGCTGCCAGCCCTGAAATCTCTTGCAGGTCTGCACTATCCCTCTGCAGCCAATCTTTAGCCGCAGCGGCACTGGGGATCTCTGCTTCCCCAGAGACCCAGCATGTCACGGTGCTCGCTCTCGGCAGAAACTTTTTTAAAAAGGCAAACGTCTGGCTCCTTCTCCCACAAGGAAGCTGCCAGCCCTGAAAGATCTTGCTGGTCTTCACTATCCCACTGCAGCCTATCCACAGGCACAACAGCACTGGGGATCTCTGCTTTCCCAGAGACTCAGCATGTCACACTACTTGTTCGCAGCAGAAACTTTCTCTGAAAAGGCAAACGTCTGGCTCTTTCTCCCACAAGGTAGGTGCCAGCCCTAAAATCTCTTGCAGGTCTGCACTATCCCACTGCAGCCTATCCACAGGCACAACAGCACTGGGGATCTCTGCTTTCCCAGAGACCCAGCATGTCACAGTGCTCGCTCTCGGCAGAAACTTTTTTAAAAAGGCAAACGTCTGGCTCCTTCTCCCACAAGGAAGCTGCCAGCCCTGAAAGATCTTGCTGGTCTTCACTATCCCACTGCAGCCTATCCACAGGCACAACAGCACTGGGGATCTCTGCTTTACCAGAGACTCAGCATGTCACGGTGCTTGTTCGCGGCAGAAACTTTTTCTGAAAAGGCAAATGTCTGGCTCCTTCTCCCACAAGGAAGCTGCCAGCCCTGAAATCTCTTGCAGGTCTGCACTATCCCTCTGCAGACAATCTTTAGCCGCAGCAGCACTGGGGATCTCTGCTTTCCCAGAGACCCAGCATGTCACAGTGCTCGCTCTCGGCAGAAACTTTTTTAAAAAGGCAAACGTCTGGCTCCTTCTCCCACAAGGAAGCTGCCAGCCCTGAAAGATCTTGCTGGTCTTCAATATCCCACTGCAGCCTATCCACAGGCACAACAGCACTGGGGATCTCTGCTTTCCCAGAGACCAGCATGTACACTGCTTGATCGCAGCAGAAACTTTTTCTGAAAAGGCAAACGTCTGGCTCCTTCTCCCACAAGGAAGCTGCCAGCCCTGAAATCTCTTGCAGGTCTGCACTATCCCACTGCAGCCTATCCACAGGCACAACAGCACTGGGGATCTCTGCTTTCCCAGAGACTCAGCATGTCACACTGCTTGTTCGCGGCAGAAACTTTTTCTGAAAAGGCAAACGTCTCGCTCCTTCTCCCACAAGGAAGCTGCCAGCCCTGAAAGATCTTGCTGGTCTTCACTATCCCTCTGCAGCCTATCTTTAGCCGCAGCAGCAGTGGGAATCTCTGCTTTCCCAGAGACCCAGCATGTCACGGTGCTCGCTCTCGGCAGAAACTTTTTTAAAAAGGCAAACGTCTGGCTCCTTCTCCCACAAGGAAGCTGCCAGCCCTGAAAGATCTTGCTGGTCTTCACTATCCCACTGCAGCCTATCCACAGGCACAACAGCACTGGGGATCTCTGCTTTCCCAGAGACCCAGCATTTCACGGTGCTTGTTCGCGGCAGAAAATTTTTCTGAAAAGGCAAACGTCTGACTCCTTCTCCCACAAGGAAGCTGCCAGCCCTGAAAGACCTCGCTGGTCTTCACTATCCCTCTGCAGCCTATCTTTAGGCGCAGCAGCACTGGGGATCTCTGCTTTCCCAAAGACTCAGCATGTCACACTGCTTGTTCGCGGCGGAAAATTTTTCTCAAAAGGCAAACGTCTGGCTCCTTCTCCCACAAGGAAGCTGCCAGCCCTGAAATCTCTTGCTGGTCTGCACTATCCCACTGCAGCCAATCTTTAGCAGCAGAAGCACTGGGGATCTCTGCTTTCCCAAAGACTCAGCATGTCACACTGCTTGTTCGTGGCAGAAACTTTTTCTGAATAGGCAAACGTCTGACTCCTTCTCCCGCAAGGAAGCTGCCAGCCCTGAAATCTCTTGCAGGTCTGCACTATCCCACTGCAGCCAATCTTTATCAGCAGAAGCACTGGGGATCTCTGCTTTCCCAAAGACTCAGCATGTCACGCTGCTTGTTCGCAGCAGAAACTTTTTTAAAAAGGCAAACGTCTGGCTCCTTTTCCCACAAGGATGCTGCCAGCCCTGAAATCTCTTGCAGGTCTGCACTATCCCACTGCAGCCTATCCACAGGCACAACAGCACTGGGGATCTCTGCTTTCCCAGAGACTCAGCATGTCACACTACTTGTTCGCAGCAGAAACTTTCTCTGAAAAGGCAAACGTCTGGCTCTTTCTCCCACAAGGTAGGTGCCAGCCCTGAAATCTCTTGCAGGTCTGCACTATCCCACTGCAGCCTATCCACAGGCACAACAGCACTGGGGATCTCTGCTTTCCCAGAGACTCAGCATGTCACACTGCTTGTTCGCGGCAGAAACTTTTTCTGAAAAGGCAAACGTCTGGCTCCTTCTCCCACAAGGAAGCTGCCAGCCCTGTAATCTCTTGCAGGTCTTCACTAATCCCTCTGCAGCCTATCTTTAGCTGCAGCAGCACTGGGGATCTCTGCTTTCCCAGAGACTCAGCATGTCACGGTGCTTGTTCGCGGCAGAAACTTTTTTTAAAAAGGCAAACGTCTGGCTCCTTCTCCCACAAGGAAGCTGCCAGCCCTGAAAGGTCTTGCTGGTCGTCACTATCCCACTGCAGCCTATCCACAGGCACAACAGCACTGGGGATCTCTGCTTTCCCAGAGACCCAGCATGTTACGGTGCTTGTTCGCGGCAGAAACTTTTTTTAAAAAGGCAAACGTCTGGCTCCTTCTCCCACAAGGAAGCTGCCAGCCCTGAAAGGTCTTGCTGGTCGTCACTATCCCACTGCAGCCTATCCACAGGCACAACAGCACTGGGGATCTCTGCTTTCCCAGAGACTCAGCATGTCACGGTGCTTGTTCGCGGCAGAAACTTTTTCTGAAAAGGCAAATGTCTGGCTCCTTCTCCCACAAGGAAGCTGCCAGCCCTGAAATCTCTTGCAGGTCTGCACTATCCCTCTGCAGACAATCTTTAGCCGCAGCAGCACTGGGGATCTCTGCTTTCCCAGAGACCCAGCATGTCACAGTGCTCGCTCTCGGCAGAAACTTTTTTAAAAAGGCAAACGTCTGGCTCCTTCTCCCACAAGGAAGCTGCCAGCCCTGAAAGATCTTGCTGGTCTTCACTATCCCACTGCAGCCTATCCACAGGCACAACAGCACTGGGGATCTCTGCTTTCCCAGAGACCAGCATGTACACTGCTTGTTCGCAGCAGAAACTTTTTCTGAAAAGGCAAACGTCTGGCTCCTTCTCCCACAAGGAAGCTGCCAGCCCTGAAATCTCTTGCAGGTCTGCACTATCCCACTGCAGCCTATCCACAGGCACAACAGCACTGGGGATCTCTGCTTTCCCAGAGACTCAGCATGTCACACTGCTTGTTCGCGGCAGAAACTTTTTCTGAAAAGGCAAACGTCTGGCTCCTTCTCCCACAAGGAAGCTGCCAGCCCTGAAATCTCTTGCAGGTCTGCACTATCCCACTGCAGCCTATCCACAGGCACAACAGCACTGGGGATCTCTGCTTTCCCAGAGACTCAGCATGTCACACTGCTTGTTCGCAGCAGAAACTTTTTCTGAAAAGACAAACGTCTGGCTCCTTCTCCCACAAGGAAGCTGCCAGCCCTGAAAGATCTTGCTGGTCTTCACTATCCCTCTGCAGCCTATCTTTAGCCGCAGCAGCAGTGGGAATCTCTGCTTTCCCAGAGACCCAGCATGTCACGGTGCTCGCTCTCGGCAGAAACTTTTTTAAAAAGGCAAACGTCTGGCTCCTTCTCCCACAAGGAAGCTGCCAGCCCTGAAAGATCTTGCTGGTCTTCACTATCCCACTGCAGCCTATCCACAGGCACAACAGCACTGGGGATCTCTGCTTTCCCAGAGACCCAGCATGTCACGGTGCTTGTTCGCGGCAGAAACTTTTTCTGAAAAGGCAAACGTCTGACTCCTTCTCCCACAAGGAAGCTGCCAGCCCTGAAAGACCTCGCTGGTCTTCACTATCCCTCTGCAGCCTATCTTTAGGCGCAGCAGCACTGGGGATCTCTGCTTTCCCAAAGACTCAGCATGTCACACTGCTTGTTCGCGGCGGAAAATTTTTCTCAAAAGGCAAACGTCTGGCTCCTTCTCCCACAAGGAAGCTGCCAGCCCTGAAATCTCTTGCTGGTCTGCACTATCCCACTGCAGCCAATCTTTAGCAGCAGAAGCACTGGGGATCTCTGCTTTCCCAAAGACTCAGCATGTCACACTGCTTGTTCGCGGCAGAAACTTTTTCTGAATAGGCAAACGTCTGACTCCTTCTCCCGCAAGGAAGCTGCCAGCCCTGAAATCTCTTGCAGGTCTGCACTATCCCACTGCAGCCAATCTTTATCAGCAGAAGCACTGGGGATCTCTGCTTTCCCAAAGACTCAGCATGTCACGCTGCTTGTTCGCAGCAGAAACTTTTTCTGAAAAGGCAAACGTCTGGCTCCTTTTCCCACAAGGATGCTGCCAGCCCTGAAATCTCTTGCAGGTCTGCACTATCCCACTGCAGCCTATCCACAGGCACAACAGCACTGGGGATCTCTGCTTTCCCAGAGACTCAGCATGTCACACTACTTGTTCGCAGCAGAAACTTTCTCTGAAAAGGCAAACGTCTGGCTCTTTCTCCCACAAGGTAGGTGCCAGCCCTGAAATCTCTTGCAGGTCTGCACTATCCCACTGCAGCCTATCCACAGGCACAACAGCACTGGGGATCTCTGCTTTCCCAGAGACTCAGCATGTCACACTGCTTGTTCGCGGCAGAAACTTTTTCTGAAAAGGCAAACGTCTGGCTCCTTCTCCCACAAGGAAGCTGCCAGCCCTGTAATCTCTTGCAGGTCTTCACTAATCCCTCTGCAGCCTATCTTTAGCTGCAGCAGCACTGGGGATCTCTGCTTTCCCAGAGACTCAGCATGTCACGGTGCTTGTTCGCGGCAGAAACTTTTTTTAAAAAGGCAAACGTCTGGCTCCTTCTCCCACAAGGAAGCTGCCAGCCCTGAAAGGTCTTGCTGGTCGTCACTATCCCACTGCAGCCTATCCACAGGCACAACAGCACTGGGGATCTCTGCTTTCCCAGAGACTCAGCATGTCACCGTGCTTGTTCGCGGCAGAAACTTTTTCTGAAAAGACAAACGTCTGGCTCCTTCTCCCACAAGGAAGCTGCCAGCCCTGAAAGATCTTGCTGGTCTTCACTATCCCTCTGCAGCCTATCTTTAGCCGCAGCAGCACTGGGGATCTCTGCTTTCCCAGAGACTCAGCATGTCACACTGCTTGTTCGCAGCAGAAACTTTTTCTGAAAAGACAAACGTCCGGCTCCTTCCCCCACAAGGAAGCTGCCAGCCCTGAAAGACCTCGCTGGTCTTCACTATCCCTCTGCAGCCAATCTTTAGCCGCAGCAGCACTGGGGATCTCTGCTTTCCCAGAGACTCAGCATGTCACGGTGCTCGCTCTCGGCAGAAACGTTTTCTGAAAAGGCAAACGTCTGGCTCCTTCTCCCACAAGGAAGCTGCCAGCCCTGAAAGATCTTGCTCGTCTTCACTATCCCTCTGCAGCCAATCTTTAGCCGCAGCAGCACTGGGGATCTCTGCTTTCCCACAGACCCAGCATGTCACAGTGCTCGCTCTCGGCAGAATCTTTTTTAAAAAGGCAAACGTCTGGCTCCTTCTCCCACAAGGAAGCTGCCAGCCCTGAAAGATCTTGCTGGTCTTCACTATCCCACTGCAGCCTATCCACAGGCACAACAGCACTGGGGATCTCTGCTTTCCCAGAGACTCAGCATGTCACACTGCTTGTTCGCGGCAGAAACTTTTTCTGAAAAGGCAAACGTCTGACTCCTTCTCCCACAAGGAAGCTGCCAGCCCTGTAATCTCTTGCAGGTCTTCACTAATCCCTCTGCAGCCTATCTTTAGCCGCAGCAGCACTGGGGATCTCTGCTTTCCCAGAGACTCAGCATGTCACGGTGCTTGTTCGCGGCAGAAACTTTTTTTAAAAAGGCAAACGTCTGGCTCCTTCTCCCACAAGGAAGCTGCCAGCCCTGAAAGATCTTGCTGGTCTTCATTATCCCACTGCAGCCTATCCACAGGCACAACAGCACTGGGGATCTCTGCTTTCCCAGAGACTCAGCATGTCACACTGCTTGTTCGCAGCAGAAACTTTTTCTGAAAAGGCAAACGTCTGACTCCTTCTCCCAAAAGGAAGCTGCCAGCCCTGAAATCTCTTGCAGGTCTGCACTATCCCTCTGCAGCCAATCTTTAGCCGCAGCAGCACTGGGGATCTCTGCTTTCCCAGAGACCCAGCATGTCACGGTGCTCGCTCTCGGCAGAAACTTTTTCTGAAAAGGCAAAGGTCCGGCTCCTTCTCGCACAAAGAAGCTGCCAGCCCTGAAATCTCTTGCAGGTCTGCACTATCCCACTGCAGCCTATCCACAGGCACAACAGCACTGGGGATCTCTGCTTTCCCAGAGACTCAGCATGTCACACTGCTTGTTCGCGGCAGAAACTTTTTCTGAAAAGGCAAACGTCTGACTCCTTCTCCCACAAGGAAGCTGCCAGCCCTGAAAGACCTCGCTGGTCTTCACTATCCCTCTGCAGCCAATCTTTAGCCGCAGCAGCACTGGGCATCTCTGCTTTCCCAGAGACTCAGCATGTCACCCTGCTTGTTCGCGGCAGAAACTTTTTCTGAAAAGGCAAACGTCTGACTCCTTCTCCCACAAAGATGCTGCCAGCCCTGAAAGATCTTGCTGGTCTTCACTATCCCACTGCAGCCTATCCACAGGCACAACAGCACTGGGGATCTCTGCTTTCCCAGAGACTCAGCATGTCACACTGCTTGTTCGCGGCAGAAACTTTTTCTGAATAGGCAAACGTCTGGCTCCTTCTCCCACAAGGAAGCTGCCAGCCCTGAAATCTCTTGCAGGTCTGCACTATCCCTCTGCAGCCAATCTTTAGCCGCAGCGGCACTGGGGATCTCTGCTTCCCCAGAGACCCAGCATGTCACGGTGCTCGCTCTCGGCAGAAACTTTTTTAAAAAGGCAAACGTCTGGCTCCTTCTCCCACAAGGAAGCTGCCAGCCCTGAAAGATCTTGCTGGTCTTCACTATCCCACTGCAGCCTATCCACAGGCACAACAGCACTGGGGATCTCTGCTTTCCCAGAGACTCAGCATGTCACACTACTTGTTCGCAGCAGAAACTTTCTCTGAAAAGGCAAACGTCTGGCTCTTTCTCCCACAAGGTAGGTGCCAGCCCTAAAATCTCTTGCAGGTCTGCACTATCCCACTGCAGCCTATCCACAGGCACAACAGCACTGGGGATCTCTGCTTTCCCAGAGACTCAGCATGTCACACTGCTTGTTCGCGGCAGAAACTTTTTCTGAAAAGACAAACGTCTGACTCCTTCTCCCACAAGGAAGCTGCCAGCCGTGAAAGACCTCGCTGGTCTTCACTATCCCTCTGCAGCCTATCTTTAGCCGCAGCAGCACTGGGGATCTCTGCTTTCCCAGAGACCCAGCATGTCACGGTGCTCGCTCTCGGCAGAAACTTTTTCTGAAAAGGCAAACGCCTGGCTCCTTCTCCCACAAGGAAGCTGCCAGCCCTGAAATCTCTTGCAGGTCTGCACTATCCCACTGCAGCCTATCCACAGGCACAACAGCACTGGGGATCTCTGCTTTCCCAGAGACTCAGCATGTCACACTGCTTGTTCGCGGCAGAAACTTTTTCTGAAAAGGCAAACGTCTGGCTCCTTCTCCCACAAGGAAGCTGCCAGCCCTGAAAGATCTTGCTGGTCTTCACTATCCCTCTGCAGCCTATCTTTAGCCGCAGCAGCACTGGGGATCTCTGCTTTCCCAGAGACCCAGCATGTCACAGTGCTCGCTCTCGGCAGAAACTTTTTTAAAAGGCAAACGTCTGGCTCCTTCTCCCACAAGGAAGCTGCCAGCCCTGAAAGATCTGCTGGTCTTCACCGCCCACTGCAGCCTATCCACAGGCACAACAGCACTGGGGATCTCTGCTTTCCCAGAGACTCAGCATGTCACACTACTTGTTCGCAGCAGAAACTTTTTCTGAAAAGGCAAACGTCTGGCTCTTTCTCCCACAAGGTAGGTGCCAGCCCTGAAATCTCTTGCAGGTCTGCACTATCCCACTGCAGCCTATCCACAGGCACAACAGCACTGGGGATCTCTGCTTTCCCAGAGACTCAGCATGTCACACTGCTTGTTCGCGGCAGAAACTTTTTCTGAAAAGGCAAACGTCTGGCTCCTTCTCCCACAAGGAAGCTGCCAGCCCTGAAAGATCTTGCTGGTCTTCACTATTCCACTGCAGCCTATCCACAGGCACAACAGCACTGGGGATCTCTGCTTTCCCAGAGACTCAGCATGTCACACTGCTTGTTCGCAGCAGAAACTTTTTCTGAAAAGGCAAACGTCTGGCTCCTTCTCCCACAAGGAAGCTGGCAGCCCTGAAAGATCTTGCTGGTCTTCACTATCCCTCTGCAGCCTATCTTTAGCCGCAGCAGCAGTGGGAATCTCTGCTTTCCCATAGACCCAGCATGTCACGGTGCTCGCTCTCGGCAGAAACTTTTTTAAAAAGGCAAACGTCTGGCTCCTTCTCCCACAAGGAAGCTGCCAGCCCTGAAAGATCTTGCTGGTCTTCACTATCCCACTGCAGCCTATCCACAGGCACAACAGCACTGGGGATCTCTGCTTTCCCAGAGACTCAGCATGTCACACTGCTTGTTCGCGGCAGAAACTTTTTCTCAAAAGACAAACGTCTGACTCCTTTTCCCACAAGGAAGCTGCCAGCCCTGAAAGACCTCGCTGATCTTCACTATCCCTCTGCAGCCTATCTTTAGCCGCAGCAGCACTGGGGATCTCTGCTTTCCCAAAGACTCAGCATGTCACACTGCTTGTTCGCGGCAGAAAATTTTTCTCAAAAGGCAAACGTCTGGCTCCTTCTCCCACAAGGAAGCTGCCAGCCCTGAAATCTCTTGCTGGTCTGCACTATCCCACTGCAGCCAATCTTTAGCAGCAGAAGCACTGGGGATCTCTGCTTTCCCAAAGACTCAGCATGTCACACTGCTTGTTCGCGGCAGAAACTTTTTCTGAATAGGCAAACG
Organism: Astur gentilis; assembly: GCF_929443795.1. Lineage (NCBI taxonomy): Eukaryota > Metazoa > Chordata > Aves > Accipitriformes > Accipitridae > Astur > Astur gentilis. The sequence continues at coordinate 661,024 of NW_026061101.1, read as the reverse complement.
TCTGACTCCTTCTCCCGCAAGGAAGCTGCCAGCCCTGAAATCTCTTGCAGGTCTGCACTATCCCTCTGCAGCCAATCTTTAGCAGCAGAAGCACTGGGGATCTCTGCTTTCCCAAAGACTCAGCATGTCACGCTGCTTGTTCGCAGCAGAAACTTTTTTAAAAACGCAAACGTCTGGCTCCTTTTCCCACAAGGATGCTGCCAGCCCTGAAATCTCTTGCAGGTCTGCACTATCCCACTGCAGCCTATCCACAGGCACAACAGCACTGGGGATCTCTGCTTTCCCAGAGACTCAGCATGTCACACTGCTTGTTCGCGGCAGAAACTTTTTCTCAAAAGACAAACGTCTGACTCCTTCTCCCACAAGGAAGCTGCCAGCCCTGAAAGACCTCGCTGGTCTTCACTATCCCTCTGCAGCCTATCTTTAGCCGCAGCAGCACTGGGGATCTCTGCTTTCCCAGAGACCCAGCATGTCACGGTGCTCGCTCTCGGCAGAAACTTTTTCTGAAAAGGCAAACGTCTGGCTCCTTCTCCCACAAGGAAGCTGCCAGCCCTGAAATCTCTTGCAGGTCTGCACTATCCCACTGCAGCCTATCCACAGGCACAACAGCACTGGGGATCTCTGCTTTCCCAGAGACTCAGCATGTCACACTGCTTGTTCGCAGAAGAAACTATTTCTGAAAAGGCAAACGTCTGGCTCCTTCTCCCACAAGGAACTGCCAGCCCTGAAAGATCTTGCTGGTCTTCACTATCCCTCTGCAGCCTATCTTTAGCCGCAGCAGCAGTGGTAATCTCTGCTTTCCCAGAGACCCAGCATGTCACGGTGCTCGCTCTCGGCAGAAACTTTTTCTGAAAAGGCAAACGTCCGGCTCCTTCTCCCACAAGGAAGCTGCCAGCCCTGTAATCTCTTGCAGGTCTTCACTATACCTCTGCAGCCTATCTTTAGCCGCAGCAGCAGTGGGGATCTCTGCTTTCCCAGAGACTCAGCATGTCACGGTGCTTGTTCGCGGCAGAAACTTTTTTTAAAAAGGAAAACGTCTGGCTCCTTCTCCCACAAGGAAGCTGCCAGCCCTGAAAGATCTTGCTGGTCTTCACTATCCCACTGCAGCCTATCCACAGGCACAACAGCACTGGGGATCTCTGCTTTCCCAGAGACTCAGCATGTCACACTGCTTGTTCGCGCCAGAAACGTTTTCTGAAAAGGCAAACGTCTGGCTCCTTCTCCCACAAGGAAGCTGCCAGCCCTGAAATCTCTTGCAGGTCTGCACTATCCCTTTGCAGCCAATCTTTAGCCGCAGCAGCACTGGGGATCTCTGCTTTCCCAGAGACGCAGCATGTCACAGTGCTTGCTCTCGGCAGAAACTTTTTTAAAAAGGCAAACGTCTGGCTCCTTCTCCCACAAGGAAGCTGCCAGCCCTGAAAGATCTTGCTGGTCTTCACTATCCCACTGCAGCCTATCCACAGGCACAACAGCACTGGGGATCTCTGCTTTCCCAGAGACTCAGCATGTCACACTGCTTGTTCGCAGCAGAAACTTTTTCTGAAAAGGCAAATGTCTGGCTCCTTCTCCCACAAGGAAGCTGCCAGCCCTGAAATCTCTTGCAGGTCTGCACTATCCCACTGCAGCCTATCCACAGGCACAACAGCACTGGGGATCTCTGCTTTCCCAGAGACTCAGCATGTCACACTGCTTGTTCGCGGCAGAAACTTTTTCTGAAAAGGCAAACGTCTGGCTCCTTCCCCCACAAGGAAGCTGCCAGCCCTGTAATCTCTTGCAGGTCTTCACTAATCCCTCTGCAGCCTATCTTTAGCCGCAGCAGCACTGGGGATCTCTGCTTTCCCAGAGACTCAGCATGTCACACTGCTTGTTCGCGGCAGAAACTTTTTTTAAAAAGGCAAACGTCTGGCTCCTTCTCCCACAAGGAAGCTGCCAGCCCTGAAAGATCTTGCTGGTCTTCACTATCCCACTGCAGCCTATCCACAGGCACAACAGCACTGGGGATCTCTGCTTTCCCAGAGACTCAGCATGTCACACTGCTTGTTCGCGGCAGAAACTTTTTCTGAAAAGGCAAACGTCTGACTCCTTCTCCCACAAGGAAGCTGCCAGCCCTGAAATCTCTTGCAGGTCTGCACTATCCCTCTGCAGCCAATCTTTAGCCGCAGCAGCACTGGGGATCTCTGCTTTCCCAGAGACCCAGCATGTCACAGTGCTCGCTCTCGGCAGAAACTTTTTTAAAAAGGCAAACGTCTGGCTCCTTCTCCCACAAGGAAGCTGCCAGCCCTGAAAGATCTTGCTGGTCTTCACTATCCCACTGCAGCCTATCCACAGGCACAACAGCACTGGGGATCTCTGCTTTCCCAGAGACCAGCATGTACACTGCTTGTTCGCAGCAGAAACTTTTTCTGAAAAGACAAACGTCCGGCTCCTTCTCCCACAAGGAAGCTGTCAGCCCTGAAATCTCTTGCAGGTCTGCACTATCCCACTGCAGCCTATCCACAGGCACAACAGCAGTGGGGATCTCTGCTTTCCCAGAGACTCAGCATGTCACACTGCTTGTTCGCGGCAGAAACTTTTTCTGAAAAGGCAAACGTCTGGCTCCTTCTCCCACAAGGAAGCTGCCAGCCCTGAAATCTCTTGCAGGTCTGCACTATCCCACTGCAGCCAATCTTTAGCAGCAGAAGCACTGGGGATCTCTGCTTTCCCAAAGACTCAGCATGTCACACTGCTTGTTCGCGGCAGAAACTTTTTCTCAAAAGGCAAACGTCTGGCTCCTTCTCCCACAAGGAAGCTGCCAGCCCTGAAATCTCTTGCTGGTCTGCACTATCCCACTGCAGCCAATCTTTAGCAGCAGAAGCACTGGGGATCTCTGCTTTCCCAAAGACTCAGCATGTCACACTGCTTGTTCGCGGCAGAAACTTTTTCTGAATAGGCAAACGTCTGACTCCTTCTCCCGCAAGGAAGCTGCCAGCCCTGAAATCTCTTGCAGGTCTGCACTATCCCTCTGCAGCCAATCTTTAGCAGCAGAAGCACTGGGGATCTCTGCTTTCCCAAAGACTCAGCATGTCACGCTGCTTGTTCGCAGCAGAAACTTTTTTAAAAACGCAAACGTCTGGCTCCTTTTCCCACAAGGATGCTGCCAGCCCTGAAATCTCTTGCAGGTCTGCACTATCCCACTGCAGCCTATCCACAGGCACAACAGCACTGGGGATCTCTGCTTTCCCAGAGACTCAGCATGTCACACTGCTTGTTCGCGGCAGAAACTTTTTCTGAAAAGGCAAACGTCTGGCTCCTTCCCCCACAAGGAAGCTGCCAGCCCTGTAATCTCTTGCAGGTCTTCACTAATCCCTCTGCAGCCTATCTTTAGCCGCAGCAGCACTGGGGATCTCTGCTTTCCCAGAGACTCAGCATGTCACACTGCTTGTTCGCGGCAGAAACTTTTTTTAAAAAGGCAAACGTCTGGCTCCTTCTCCCACAAGGAAGCTGCCAGCCCTGAAAGATCTTGCTGGTCTTCATTATCCCACTGCAGCCTATCCACAGGCACAACAGCACTGGGGATCTCTGCTTTCCCAGAGACTCAGCATGTCACACTGCTTGTTCGCGGCAGAAACTTTTTCTGAAAAGGCAAACGTCTGGCTCCTTCTCCCACAAGGAAGCTGCCAGCCCTGAAAGATCTTGCTGGTCTTCACTATCCCACTGCAGCCTATCCACAGGCACAACAGCACTGGGGATCTCTGCTTTCCCAGAGACTCAGCATGTCACACTGCTTGTTCGCGGCAGAAACTTTTTCTGAAAAGGCAAACGTCTGGCTCCTTCTCCCACAAGGAAGCTGCCAGCCCTGAAATCTCTTGCAGGTCTGCACTATCCCTCTGCAGCCAATCTTTAGCCGCAGCAGCACTGGGGATCTCTGCTTTCCCAGAGACCCAGCATGTCACGGTGCTCGCTCTCGGCAGAAACTTTTTCTGAAAAGGCAAAGGTCCGGCTCCTTCTCCCACAAGTAAGCTGCCAGGCCTGAAATCTCTTGCAGGTCTGCACTATCCCACTGCAGCCTATCCACAGGCACAACAGCACTGGGGATCTCTGCTTTCCCAGAGACTCAGCATGTCACACTGCTTGTTCGCGGCAGAAACTTTTTCTGAAAAGGCAAACGTCTGACTCCTTCTCCCACAAGGAAGCTGCCAGCCCTGAAAGACCTCGCTGGTCTTCACTATCCCTCTGCAGCCAATCTTTAGCCGCAGCAGCACTGGGGATCTCTGCTTTCCCAGAGACTCAGCATGTCACACTGCTTGTTCGCGGCAGAAACTTTTTCTGAAAAGGCAAACGTCTGACTCCTTCTCCCACAAGGATGCTACCAGCCCTGAAAGATCTTGCTGGTCTTCACTATCCCACTGCAGCCTATCCACAGGCACAACAGCACTGGGGATCTCTGCTTTCCCAGAGACTCAGCATGTCACACTGCTTGTTCGCGGCAGAAACTTTTTCTGAAAAGGCAAACGTCTGGCTCCTTCTCCCACAAGGAAGCTGCCAGCCCTGAAATCTCTTGCAGGTCTGCACTATCCCTCTGCAGCCAATCTTTAGCCGCAGCGGCACTGGGGATCTCTGCTTTCCCAGAGACTCAGCATGTCACGGTGCTTGTTCGCGGCAGAAACTTTTTTTAAAAAGGCAAACGTCTGGCTCCTTCTCCCACAAGGAAGCTGCCAGCCCTGAAAGATCTTGCAGGTCTGCACTATCCCTCTGCAGCCAATCTTTAGCCGCAGCAGCACTGGGGATCTCTGCTTTCCCAGAGACCCAGCATGTCACAGTGCTCGCTCTCGGCAGAAACTTTTTCTGAAAAGGCAAACGTCCGGCTCCTTCTCCCACAAGGAAGCTGCCAGCCCTGAAATCTCTTGCAGGTCTGCACTATCCCACTGCAGCCTATCCACAGGCACAACAGCACTGGGGATCTCTGCTTTCCCAGAGACTCAGCATGTCACACTGCTTGTTCGCGGCAGAAACTTTTTCTGAAAAGGCAAACGTCTGACTCCTTCTCCCACAAGGAAGCTGCCGGCCCTGAAAGACCTCGCTGGTCTTCACTATCCCTCTGCAGCCAATCTTTAGCCGCAGCAGCACTGGGGATCTCTGCTTTCCCAGAGACTCAGCATGTCACCGTGCTTGTTCGCGGCAGAAACTTTTTCTGAAAAGGCAAACGTCTGACTCCTTCTCCCACAAGGATGCTGCCAGCCCTGAAAGATCTTGCTGGTCTTCACTATCCCACTGCAGCCTATCCACAGGCACAACAGCACTGGGGATCTCTGCTTTCCCAGAGACTCAGCATGTCACACTGCTTGTTCGCGGCAGAAACTTTTTCTGAAAAGGCAAACGTCTGACTCCTTCTCCCACAAGGAAGCTGCCGGCCCTGAAAGACCTCGCTGGTCTGCACTATCCCTCTGCAGCCAATCTTTAGCCGCAGCAGCACTGGGGATCTCTGCTTTCCCAGAGACTCAGCATGTCACCGTGCTTGTTCGCGGCAGAAACTTTTTCTGAAAAGGCAAACGTCTGACTCCTTCTCCCACAAGGAAGCTGCCGGCCCTGAAAGACCTCGCTGGTCTTCACTATCCCTCTGCAGCCAATCTTTAGCCGCAGCAGCACTGGGGATCTCTGCTTTCCCAGAGACTCAGCATGTCACACTGCTTGTTCGCGGCAGAAACTTTTTCTGAAAAGGCAAACGTCTGACTCCTTCTCCCACAAGGAAGCTGCCAGCCCTGAAATATCTTGCAGGTCTGCACTATCCCTCTGCAGCCAATCTTTAGCCACAGCAGCACTGGGGATCTCTGCTTTCCCAGAGACCCAGCATGTCACAGTGCTCGCTCTCGGCAGAAACTTTTTTAAAAAGGCAAACGTCTGGCTCCTTCTCCCACAAGGAAGCTGCCAGCCCTGAAAGATCTTGCTGGTCTTCACTATCCCACTGCAGCCTATCCACAGGCACAACAGCACTGGGGATCTCTGCTTTCCCAGAGACTCAGCATGTCACACTGCTTGTTCGCAGCAGAAACATTTTCTGAAAAGGCAAACGTCTGGCTCCTTCTCCCACAAGGAAGCTGCCAGCCCTGAAATCTCTTGCAGGTCTGCACTATCCCACTGCAGCCTATCCACAGGCACAACAGCACTGGGGATCTCTGCTTTCCCAGAGACTCAGCATGTCACACTGCTTGTTCGCGGCAGAAACTTTTTCTGAAAAGGCAAACGTCTGGCTCCTTCTCCCACAAGGAAGCTGCCAGCCCTGAACGATCTTGCTGGTCTTCACTATTCCACTGCAGCCTATCCACAGGCACAACAGCACTGGGGATCTCTGCTTTCCCAGAGACTCAGCATGTCACACTGCTTGTTCGCAGCAGAAACTTTTTCTGAAAAGGCAAACGTCTGGCTCCTTCTCCCACAAGGAAGCTGGCAGCCCTGAAAGATCTTGCTGGTCTTCACTATCCCTCTGCAGCCTATCTTTAGCCGCAGCAGCAGTGGGGATCTCTGCTTTCCCAGAGACTCAGCATGTCACGGTGCTTGTTCGCAGCAGAAACTTTTTTTAAAAAGGCAAACGTCTGGCTCCTTCTCCCACAAGGAAGCTGCCAGCCCTGAAAGATCTTGCTGGTCTTCACTATCCCACTGCAGCCTATCCACAGGCACAACAGCACTGGGGATCTCTGCTTTCCCAGAGACTCAGCATGTCACACTGCTTGTTCGCGGCAGAAACTTTTTCTGAATAGGCAAACGTCTGACTCCTTCTCCCACAAGGAAGCTGCCAGCCCTGAAATCTATTGCAGGTCTGCACTATCCCTCTGCAGCCAATCTTTAGCCGCAGCAGCACTGGGGATCTCTGCTTTCCCAGAGACCCAGCATGTCACAGTGCTCGCTCTCGGCAGAAACTTTTTTAAAAAGGCAAACGTCTGGCTCCTTCTCCCACAAGGAAGCTGCCAGCCCTGAAAGATCTTGCTGGTCTTCACTATCCCACTGCAGCCTATCCACAGGCACAACAGCACTGGGGATCTCTGCTTTCCCAGAGACTCAGCATGTCACGGTGCTTGTTCGCGGCAGAAACTTTTTTTAAAAAGGCAAACGTCTGGCTCCTTCTCCCACAAGGAAGCTGCCAGCCCTGAAAGATCTTGCAGGTCTGCACTATCCCTCTGCAGCCAATCTTTAGCCGCAGCAGCACTGGGGATCTCTGCTTTCCCAGAGACCCAGCATGTCACAGTGCTCGCTCTCGGCAGAAACTTTTTCTGAAAAGGCAAACGTCCGGCTCCTTCTCCCACAAGGAAGCTGCCAGCCCTGAAATATCTTGCAGGTCTGCACTATCCCTCTGCAGCCAATCTTTAGCCACAGCAGCACTGGGGATCTCTGCTTTCCCAGAGACCCAGCATGTCACAGTGCTCGCTCTCGGCAGAAACTTTTTTAAAAAGGCAAACGTCTGGCTCCTTCTCCCACAAGGAAGCTGCCAGCCCTGAAAGATCTTGCTGGTCTTCACTATCCCACTGCAGCCTATCCACAGGCACAACAGCACTGGGGATCTCTGCTTTCCCAGAGACTCAGCATGTCACACTGCTTGTTCGCAGCAGAAACTTTTTCTGAAAAGGCAAAGGTCTGGCTCCTTCTCCCACAAGGAAGCTGCCAGCCCTGAAATCTCTTGCAGGTCTGCACTATCCCACTGCAGCCTATCCACAGGCACAACAGCACTGGGGATCTCTGCTTTCCCAGAGACTCAGCATGTCACACTGCTTGTTCGCGGCAGAAACTTTTTCTGAAAAGGCAAACGTCTGGCTCCTTCTCCCACAAGGAAGCTGCCAGCCCTGAAATCTCTTGCAGGTCTGCACTATCCCTCTGCAGCCTATCTTTAGCCGCAGCAGCACTGGGGATCTCTGCTTTCCCAGAGACCCAGCATGTCACAGTGCTCGCTCTCGGCAGAATCTTTTTTAAAAAGGCAAACGTCTGGCTCCTTCTCCCACAAGGAAGCTGCCAGCCCTGAAAGATCTTGCTGGTCTTCACTATCCCACTGCAGCCTATCCACAGGCACAACAGCACTGGGGATCTCTGCTTTCCCAGAGACTCAGCATGTCACACTACTTGTTCGCAGCAGAAACTTTTTCTGAAAAGGCAAACGTCTGGCTCTTTCTCCCACAAGGTAGGTGCCAGCCCTGAAATCTCTTGCAGGTCTGCACTATCCCACTGCAGCCTATCCACAGGCACAACAGCACTGGGGATCTCTGCTTTCCCAGAGACTCAGCATGTCACACTGCTTGTTCGCGGCAGAAAGTTTTTCTGAAAAGGCAAACGTCTGGCTCCTTCTCCCACAAGGAAGCTGCCAGCCCTGAAAGATCTTGCTGGTCTTCACTATTCCACTGCAGCCTATCCACAGGCACAACAGCACTGGGGATCTCTGCTTTCCCAGAGACTCAGCATGTCACACTGCTTGTTCGCAGCAGAAACTTTTTCTGAAAAGGCAAACGTCTGGCTCCTTCTCCCACAAGGAAGCTGGCAGCCCTGAAAGATCTTGCTGGTCTTCACTATCCCTCTGCAGCCTATCTTTAGCCGCAGCAGCAGTGGGGATCTCTGCTTTCCCAGAGACTCAGCATGTCACGGTGCTTGTTCGCAGCAGAACCTTTTTTTAAAAAGGCAAACGTCTGGCTCCTTCTCCCACAAGGAAGCTGCCAGCCCTGAAAGATCTTGCTGGTCTTCACTATCCCACTGCAGCCTATCCACAGGCACAACAGCACTGGGGATCTCTGCTTTCCCAGAGACTCAGCATGTCACACTGCTTGTTCGCGGCAGAAACTTTTTCTGAATAGGCAAACGTCTGACTCCTTCTCCCACAAGGAAGCTGCCAGCCCTGAAATCTCTTGCAGGTCTGCACTATCCCTCTGCAGCCAATCTTTAGCCGCAGCAGCACTGGGGATCTCTGCTTTCCCAGAGACCCAGCATGTCACAGTGCTCGCTCTCGGCAGAAACTTTTTTAAAAAGGCAAACGTCTGGCTCCTTCTCCCACAAGGAAGCTGCCAGCCCTGAAAGATCTTGCTGGTCTTCACTATCCCACTGCAGCCTATCCACAGGCACAACAGCACTGGGGATCTCTGCTTTCCCAGAGACTCAGCATGTCACACTGCTTGTTCGCGGCAGAAACTTTTTCTGAATAGGCAAACGTCTGACTCCTTCTCCCACAAGGAAGCTGCCAGCCCTGAAATCTCTTGCAGGTCTGCACTATCCCTCTGCAGCCAATCTTTAGCCGCAGCAGCACTGGGGATCTCTGCTTCCCCAGAGACCCAGCATGTCACAGTGCTCCCTCTCAGCAGAAAATTTTTAAAAAGGCAAACGTCTGGCTCCTTCTCCCACAAGGAAGCTGCCAGCCCTGAAAGATCTTGCTGGTCTTCACTATCCCACTGCAGCCTATCCACAGGCACAACAGCACTGGGGATCTCTGCTTTCCCAGAGACTCAGCACGTCACACTGCTTGTTCACGGCAGAAACTTTTTCTGAAAAGGCAAACGTCTGGCTCCTTCTCCCACAAGGAAGCTGCCAGCCCTGTAATCTCTAGCAGGTCTGCACTATCCCACTGCAGCCTATCCACAGGCACAACAGCACTGGGGATCTCTGCTTTCCCAGAGACTCAGCATGTCACACTGCTTGTTCGCAGCAGAAACTTTTTCTGAAAAGACAAACGTCCGGCTCCTTCCCCCACAAGGAAGCTGCCAGCCCTGAAAGATCTTGCTGGTCTTCACTATCCCTCTGCAGCCTATCTTTAGCCGCAGCAGCACTGGGGATCTCTGCTTTCCCAGAGACTCAGCATGTCACGGTGCTCGCTCTCGGCAGAAACTTTTTTAAAAGGCAAACGTCTGGCTCCTTCTCCCACAAGGAAGCTGCCAGCCCTGAAAGATCTGCTGGTCTTCACCGCCCACTGCAGCCTATCCACAGGCACAACAGCACTGGGGATCTCTGCTTTCCCAGAGACTCAGCATGTCACACTACTTGTTCGCAGCAGAAACTTTTTCTGAAAAGGCAAACGTCTGGCTCTTTCTCCCACAAGGTAGGTGCCAGCCCTGAAATCTCTTGCAGGTCTGCACTATCCCACTGCAGCCTATCCACAGGCACAACAGCACTGGGGATCTCTGCTTTCCCAGAGACTCAGCATGTCACACTGCTTGTTCGCAGCAGAAACTTTTTCTGAAAAGGCAAACGTCTGGCTCCTTCTCCCACAAGGAAGCTGCCAGCCCTGAAAGATCTTGCTGGTCTTCACTATCCCACTGCAGCCTATCCACAGGCACAACAGCACTGGGGATCTCTGCTTTCCCAGAGACTCAGCATGTCACACTGCTTGTTCGCAGCAGAAACTTTTTCTGAAAAGGCAAACGTCTGGCTCCTTCTCCCACAAGGAAGCTGGCAGCCCTGAAAGATCTTGCTGGTCTTCACTATCCCTCTGCAGCCTATCTTTAGCCGCAGCAGCAGTGGGGATCTCTGCTTTCCCAGAGACTCAGCATGTCACGGTGCTTGTTCGCAGCAGAAACTTTTTTTAAAAAGGCAAACGTCTGGCTCCTTCTCCCACAAGGAAGCTGCCAGCCCTGAAAGATCTTGCTGGTCTTCACTATCCCACTGCAGCCTATCCACAGGCACAACAGCACTGGGGATCTCTGCTTTCCCAGAGACTCAGCATGTCACACTGCTTGTTCGCGGCAGAAACTTTTTCTGAAAAGGCAAACGTCTGACTCCTTCTCCCACAAGGAAGCTGCCAGCCCTGAAATCTCTTGCAGGTCTGCACTATCCCTCTGCAGCCAATCTTTAGCCACAGCAGCACTGGGGATCTCTGCTTTCCCAGAGACCCAGCATGTCACAGTGCTCGCTCTCGGCAGAAACTTTTTTAAAAAGGCAAACGTCTGGCTCCTTCTCCCACAAGGAAGCTGCCAGCCCTGAAAGATCTTGCTGGTCTTCACTATCCCACTGCAGCCTATCCACAGGCACAACAGCACTGGGGATCTCTGCTTTCCCAGAGACTCAGCATGTCACACTGCTTGTTCGCAGCAGAAACTTTCTCTGAAAAGGCAAACGTCTGGCTCCTTCTCCCACAAGGAAGCTGCCAGCCCTGAAATCTCTTGCAGGTCTGCACTATCCCACTGCAGCCTATCCACAGGCACAACAGCACTGGGGATCTCTGCTTTCCCAGAGACTCAGCATGTCACACTGCTTGTTCGCGGCAGAAACTTTTTCTGAAAAGGCAAACGTCTGGCTCCTTCTCCCACAAGGAAGCTGCCAGCCCTGAAATCTCTTGCAGGTCTGCACTATCCCTCTGCAGCCTATCTTTAGCCGCAGCAGCACTGGGGATCTCTGCTTTCCCAGAGACCCAGCATGTCACAGTGCTCGCTCTCGGCAGAATCTTTTTTAAAAAGGCAAACGTCTGGCTCCTTCTCCCACAAGGAAGCTGCCAGCCCTGAAAGATCTTGCTGGTCTTCACTATCCCACTGCAGCCTATCCACAGGCACAACAGCACTGGGGATCTCTGATTTCCCAGAGACCAGCATGTACACTGCTTGTTCGCAGCAGAAACTTTTTCTGAAAAGGCAAACGTCTGGCTCCTTCTCCCACAAGGAAGCTGCCAGCCCTGAAAGATCTTGCTGGTCTGCACTATCCCACTGCAGCCTATCCACAGGCACAACAGCACTGGGGATCTCTGCTTTCCCAGAGACCAGCATGTACACTGCTTGTTCGCAGCAGAAACTTTTTCTGAAAAGGCAAACGTCTGGCTCCTTCTCCCACAAGGAAGCTGCCAGCCCTGAAATCATTGCAGGTCTGCACTATCCCACTGCAGCCTATCCACAGGCACAACAGCACTGGGGATCTCTGCTTTCCCAGAGACTCAGCATGTCACACTGCTTGTTCGCAGCAGAAACTTTTTCTGAAAAGACAAACGTCTGGCTCCTTCTCCCACAAGGAAGCTGGCAGCCCTGAAAGATCTTGCTGGTCTTCACTATCCCTCTGCAGCCTATCTTTAGCCGCAGCAGCAGTGGGGATCTCTGCTTTCCCAGAGACTCAGCATGTCACGGTGCTTGTTCGCGGCAGAAACTTTTTTTAAAAAGGCAAACGTCTGGCTCCTTCTCCCACAAGGAAGCTGCCAGCCCTGAAAGATCTTGCTGGTCTTCACTATCCCACTGCAGCCTATCCACAGGCACAACAGCACTGGGGATCTCTGCTTTCCCAGAGACTCAGCATGTCACACTGCTTGTTCGCGGCAGAAACTTTTTCTGAATAGGCAAACGTCTGACTCCTTCTCCCACAAGGAAGCTGCCAGCCCTGAAATCTCTTGCAGGTCTGCACTATCCCTCTGCAGCCAATCTTTAGCCACAGCAGCACTGGGGATCTCTGCTTTCCCAGAGACCCAGCATGTCACAGTGCTCGCTCTCGGCAGAAACTTTTTTAAAAAGGCAAACGTCTGGCTCCTTCTCCCACAAGGAAGCTGCCAGCCCTGAAAGATCTTGCTGGTCTTCACTATCCCACTGCAGCCTATCCACAGGCACAACAGCACTGGGGATCTCTGCTTTCCCAGAGACTCAGCATGTCACACTGCTTGTTCGCGGCAGAAACTTATTCTGAAAAGGCAAACGTCTGGCTCCTTCTCCCACAAGGAAGCTGCCAGCCCTGTAATCTCTTGCAGGTCTTCACTATCCCTCTGCAGCCTATCTTTAGCCGCAGCAGCACTGGGGATCTCTGCTTTCGCAGATACTCAGCATGTCACGGTGCTGGTTCGCGGCAGAAACTTTTTTTAAAAAGGCAAACGTCTGGCTCCTTCTCCCACAAGGAAGCTGCCAGCCCTGAAAGATCTTGCAGGTCTGCACTATCCCTCTGCAGCCAATCTTTAGCCGCAGCAGCACTGGGGATCTCTGCTTTCCCAGAGACTCAGCATGTCACGGTGCTCGCTCTCGGCAGAAACTTTTTCTGAAAAGGCAAACGTCCGGCTCCTTCTCCCACAAGGAAGCTGCCAGCCCTGAAATCTCTTGCAGGTCTGCACTATCCCACTGCAGCCTATCCACAGGCACAACAGCACTGGGGATCTCTGCTTTCCCAGAGACTCAGCATGTCACGGTGCTTGTTCGCGGCAGAAACTTTTTCTGAAAAGGCAAACGTCTGGCTCCTTCTCCCACAAGGAAGCTGCCAGCCCTGAAAGACCTCGCTGGTCTTCACTATCCCTCTGCAGCCAATCTTTAGCCGCAGCAGCACTGGGGATCTCTGCTTTCCCAGAGACTCAGCATGTCACCGTGCTTGTTCGCGGCAGAAACTTTTTCTGAAAAGGCAAACGTCTGACTCCTTCTCCCACAAGGATGCTGCCAGCCCTGAAAGATCTTGCTGGTCTTCACTATCCCACTGCAGCCTATCCACAGGCACAACAGCACTGGGGATCTCTGCTTTCCCAGAGACTCAGCATGTCACACTGCTTGTTCGCGGCAGAAACTTTTTCTGAATAGGCAAACGTCTGACTCCTTCTCCCACAAGGAAGCTGCCAGCCCTGAAATCTCTTGCAGGTCTGCACTATCCCTCTGCAGCCAATCTTTAGCCGCAGCAGCACTGGGGATCTCTGCTTCCCCAGAGACCCAGCATGTCACAGTGCTCCCTCTCGGCAGAAAATTTTTAAAAAGGCAAACGTCTGGCTCCTTCTCCCACAAGGAAGCTGCCAGCCCTGAAAGATCTTGCTGGTCTTCACTATCCCACTGCAGCCTATCCACAGGCACAACAGCACTGGGGATCTCTGCTTTCCCAGAGACTCAGCATGTCACACTGCTTGTTCACGGCAGAAACTTTTTCTGAAAAGGCAAACGTCTGGCTCCTTCTCCCACAAGGAAGCTGCCAGCCCTGTAATCTCTAGCAGGTCTGCACTAACCCACTGCAGCCTATCTACAGGCACAACAGCACTGGGGATCTTTGCTTTCCCAGAGACTCAGCATGTCACACTGCTTGTTCGCAGCAGAAACTTTTTCTGAAAAGACAAACGTCCGGCTCCTTCCCCCAAAAGGAAGCTGCCAGCCCTGAAAGATCTTGCTGGTCTTCACTATCCCTCTGCAGCCTATCTTTAGCCGCAGCAGCACTGGGGATCTCTGCTTTCCCAGAGACTCAGCATGTCACACTGCTTGTTCACGGCAGAAACTTTTTCTGAAAAGGCAAACGTCTGGCTCCTTCTCCCACAAGGAAGCTGCCAGCCCTGTAATCTCTAGCAGGTCTGCACTATCCCACTGCAGCCTATCCACAGGCACAACAGCACTGGGGATCTCTGCTTTCCCAGAGACTCAGCATGTCACACTGCTTGTTCGCAGCAGAAACTTTTTCTGAAAAGACAAACGTCCGGCTCCTTCCCCCACAAGGAAGCTGCCAGCCCTGAAAGATCTTGCTGGTCTTCACTATCCCTCTGCAGCCTATCTTTAGCCGCAGCAGCACTGGGGATCTCTGCTTTCCCAGAGACTCAGCATGTCACGGTGCTCGCTCTCGGCAGAAACTTTTTTAAAAGGCAAACGTCTGGCTCCTTCTCCCACAAGGAAGCTGCCAGCCCTGAAAGATCTGCTGGTCTGCACTATCCCACTGCAGCCTATCCACAGGCACAACAGCACTGGGGATCTCTGCTTTCCCAGAGACCAGCATGTACACTGCTTGTTCGCAGCAGAAACTTTTTCTGAAAAGGCAAACGTCTGGCTCCTTCTCCCACAAGGAAGCTGCCAGCCCTGAAATCTCTTGCAGGTCTGCACTATCCCACTGCAGCCTATCCACAGGCACAACAGCACTGGGGATCTCTGCTTTCCCAGAGACTCAGCATGTCACACTGCTTGTTCGCGGCAGAAACTTTTTCTGAAAAGGCAAACGTCTGACTCCTTCTCCCACAAGGAAGCTGCCAGCCCTGAAAGACCTCGCTGGTCTGCACTATCCCTCTGCAGCCAATCTTTAGCCGCAGCAGCACTGGGGATCTCTGCTTTCCCAGAGACTCAGCATGTCACCGTGCTTGTTCGCGGCAGAAACTTTTTCTGAAAAGGCAAACGTCTGACTCCTTCTCCCACAAGGAAGCTGCCAGCCCTGAAAGACCTCGCTGGTCTTCACTATCCCTCTGCAGCCAATCTTTAGCCGCAGCAGCACTGGGGATCTCTGCTTTCCCAGAGACTCAGCATGTCACACTGCTTGTTCGCGGCAGAAACTTTTTCTGAAAAGGCAAACGTCTGACTCCTTCTCCCACAAGGAAGCTGCCAGCCCTGAAATATCTTGCAGGTCTGCACTATCCCTCTGCAGCCAATCTTTAGCCACAGCAGCACTGGGGATCTCTGCTTTCCCAGAGACCCAGCATGTCACAGTGCTCGCTCTCGGCAGAAACTTTTTTAAAAAGGCAAACGTCTGGCTCCTTCTCCCACAAGGAAGCTGCCAGCCCTGAAAGATCTTGCTGGTCTTCACTATCCCACTGCAGCCTATCCACAGGCACAACAGCACTGGGGATCTCTGCTTTCCCAGAGACTCAGCATGTCACACTACTTGTTCGCAGCAGAAACTTTTTCTGAAAAGGCAAACGTCTGGCTCCTTCTCCCACAAGGAAGCTGCCAGCCCTGAAATCTCTTGCAGGTCTGCACTATCCCACTGCAGCCTATCCACAGGCACAACAGCACTGGGGATCTCTGCTTTCCCAGAGACTCAGCATGTCACACTGCTTGTTCGCGGCAGAAACTTTTTCTGAAAAGGCAAACGTCTGGCTCCTTCTCCCACAAGGAAGCTGCCAGCCCTGAAATCTCTTGCAGGTCTGCACTATCCCTCTGCAGCCTATCTTTAGCCGCAGCAGCACTGGGGATCTCTGCTTTCCCAGAGACCCAGCATGTCACAGTGCTCGCTCTCGGCAGAATCTTTTTTAAAAAGGCAAACGTCTGGCTCCTTCTCCCACAAGGAAGCTGCCAGCCCTGAAAGATCTTGCTGGTCTTCACTATCCCACTGCAGCCTATCCACAGGCACAACAGCAATGGGGATCTCTGCTTTCCCAGAGACTCAGCATGTCACACTACTTGTTCGCAGCAGAAACTTTTTCTGAAAAGGCAAACGTCTGGCTCTTTCTCCCACAAGGTAGGTGCCAGCCCTGAAATCTCTTGCAGGTCTGCACTATTCCACTGCAGCCTATCCACAGGCACAACAGCACTGGGGATCTCTGCTTTCCCAGAGACTCAGCATGTCACACTGCTTGTTCGCGGCAGAAAGTTTTTCTGAAAAGGCAAACGTCTGGCTCCTTCTCCCACAAGGAAGCTGCCAGCCCTGAAAGATCTTGCTGGTCTTCACTATTCCACTGCAGCCTATCCACAGGCACAACAGCACTGGGGATCTCTGCTTTCCCAGAGACTCAGCATGTCACACTGCTTGTTCGCAGCAGAAACTTTTTCTGAAAAGGCAAACGTCTGGCTCCTTCTCCCACAAGGAAGCTGGCAGCCCTGAAAGATCTTGCTGGTCTTCACTATCCCTCTGCAGCCTATCTTTAGCCGCAGCAGCAGTGGGGATCTCTGCTTTCCCAGAGACTCAGCATGTCACGGTGCTTGTTCGCAGCAGAACCTTTTTTTAAAAAGGCAAACGTCTGGCTCCTTCTCCCACAAGGAAGCTGCCAGCCCTGAAAGATCTTGCTGGTCTTCACTATCCCACTGCAGCCTATCCACAGGCACAACAGCACTGGGGATCTCTGCTTTCCCAGAGACTCAGCATGTCACACTGCTTGTTCGCGGCAGAAACTTTTTCTGAATAGGCAAACGTCTGACTCCTTCTCCCACAAGGAAGCTGCCAGCCCTGAAATCTCTTGCAGGTCTGCACTATCCCTCTGCAGCCAATCTTTAGCCGCAGCAGCACGGGGGATCTCTGCTTTCCCAGAGACCCAGCTTGTCACGGTGCTCGCTCTCGGCAGAAACTTTTTTAAAAAGGCAAACGTCTGGCTCCTTCTCCCACAAGGAAGCTGCCAGCCCTGAAAGATCTTGCTGGTCTGCACTATCCCACTGCAGCCTATCCACAGGCACAACAGCACTGGGGATCTCTGCTTTCCCAGAGACTCAGCATGTCACACTGCTTGTTCGCAGCAGAAACTTTTTCTGAAAAGACAAACGTCCGGCTCCTTCCCCCACAAGGAAGCTGCCAGCCCTGAAAGATCTTGCTGGTCTTCACTATCCCTCTGCAGCCTATCTTTAGCCGCAGCAGCACTGGGGATCTCTGCTTTCCCAGAGACTCAGCATGTCACGGTGCTCGCTCTCGGCAGAAACTTTTTTAAAAGGCAAACGTCTGGCTCCTTCTCCCACAAGGAAGCTGCCAGCCCTGAAAGATCTGCTGGTCTTCACCGCCCACTGCAGCCTATCCACAGGCACAACAGCACTGGGGATCTCTGCTTTCCCAGAGTCTCAGCATGTCACACTACTTGTTCGCAGCAGAAACTTTTTCTGAAAAGGCAAACGTCTGGCTCTTTCTCCCACAAGGTAGGTGCCAGCCCTGAAATCTCTTGCAGGTCTGCACTATCCCACTGCAGCCTATCCACAGGCACAACAGCACTGGGGATCTCTGCTTTCCCAGAGACTCAGCATGTCACACTGCTTGTTCGCAGCAGAAACTTTTTCTGAAAAGGCAAACGTCTGGCTCCTTCTCCCACAAGGAAGCTGCCAGCCCTGAAAGATCTTGCTGGTCTTCACTATTCCACTGCAGCCTATCCACAGGCACAACAGCACTGGGGATCTCTGCTTTCCCAGAGACTCAGCATGTCACACTGCTAGTTCGCAGCAGAAACTTTTTCTGAAAAGGCAAACGTCTGGCTCCTTCTCCCACAAGGAAGCTGGCAGCCCTGAAAGATCTTGCTGGTCTTCACTATCCCTCTGCAGCCTATCTTTAGCCGCAGCAGCAGTGGGGATCTCTGCTTTCCCAGAGACTCAGCATGTCACGGTGCTTGTTCGCAGCAGAAACTTTTTTTAAAAAGGCAAACGTCTGGCTCCTTCTCCCACAAGGAAGCTGCCAGCCCTGAAAGATCTTGCTGGTCTTCACTATCCCACTGCAGCCTATCCACAGGCACAACAGCACTGGGGATCTCTGCTTTCCCAGAGACTCAGCATGTCACAATGCTTGTTCGCGGCAGAAACTTTTTCTGAAAAGGCAAACGTCTGACTCCTTCTCCCACAAGGAAGCTGCCAGCCCTGAAATCTCTTGCAGGTCTGCACTATCCCTCTGCAGCCAATCTTTAGCCACAGCAGCACTGGGGATCTCTGCTTTCCCAGAGACCCAGCATGTCACAGTGCTCGCTCTCGGCAGAAACTTTTTTAAAAAGGCAAACGTCTGGCTCCTTCTCCCACAAGGAAGCTGCCAGCCCTGAAAGATCTTGCTGGTCTTCACTATCCCACTGCAGCCTATCCACAGGCACAACAGCACTGGGGATCTCTGCTTTCCCAGAGACTCAGCATGTCACACTGCTTGTTCGCAGCAGAAACTTTCTCTGAAAAGGCAAACGTCTGGCTCCTTCTCCCACAAGGAAGCTGCCAGGCCTGAAATCTCTTGCAGGTCTGCACTATCCCACTGCAGCCTATCCACAGGCACAACAGCACTGGGGATCTCTGCTTTCCCAGAGACTCAGCATGTCACACTGCTTGTTCGCGGCAGAAACTTTTTCTGAAAAGGCAAACGTCTGGCTCCTTCTCCCACAAGGAAGCTGCCAGCCCTGAAATCTCTTGCAGGTCTGCACTATCCCTCTGCAGCCTATCTTTAGCCGCAGCAGCACTGGGGATCTCTGCTTTCCCAGAGACCCAGCATGTCACAGTGCTCGCTCTCGGCAGAATCTTTTTTAAAAAGGCAAACGTCTGGCTCCTTCTCCCACAAGGAAGCTGCCAGCCCTGAAAGATCTTGCTGGTCTTCACTATCCCACTGCAGCCTATCCACAGGCACAACAGCACTGGGGATCTCTGATTTCCCAGAGACCAGCATGTACACTGCTTGTTCGCAGCAGAAACTTTTTCTGAAAAGGCAAACGTCTGGCTCCTTCTCCCACAAGGAAGCTGCCAGCCCTGAAAGATCTTGCTGGTCTGCACTATCCCACTGCAGCCTATCCACAGGCACAACAGCACTGGGGATCTCTGCTTTCCCAGAGACCAGCATGTACACTGCTTGTTCGCGGCAGAAACTTTTTCTGAAAAGGCAAACGTCTGGCTCCTTCTCCCACAAGGAAGCTGCCAGCCCTGAAATCATTGCAGGTCTGCACTATCCCACTGCAGCCTATCCACAGGCACAACAGCACTGGGGATCTCTGCTTTCCCAGAGACTCAGCATGTCACACTGCTTGTTCGCAGCAGAAACTTTTTCTGAAAAGACAAACGTCTGGCTCCTTCTCCCACAAGGAAGCTGGCAGCCCTGAAAGATCTTGCTGGTCTTCACTATCCCTCTGCAGCCTATCTTTAGCCGCAGCAGCAGTGGGGATCTCTGCTTTCCCAGAGACTCAGCATGTCACGGTGCTTGTTCGCGGCAGAAACTTTTTTTAAAAAGGCAAACGTCTGGCTCCTTCTCCCACAAGGAAGCTGCCAGCCCTGAAAGATCTTGCTGGTCTTCACTATCCCACTGCAGCCTATCCACAGGCACAACAGCACTGGGGATCTCTGCTTTCCCAGAGACTCAGCATGTCACACTGCTTGTTCGCGGCAGAAACTTTTTCTGAATAGGCAAACGTCTGACTCCTTCTCCCACAAGGAAGCTGCCAGCCCTGAAATCTCTTGCAGGTCTGCACTATCCCTCTGCAGCCAATCTTTAGCCGCAGCAGCACTGGGGATCTCTGCTTTCCCAGAGACCCAGCATGTCACAGTGCTCGCTCTCGGCAGAAACTTTTTTAAAAAGGCAAACGTCTGGCTCCTTCTCCCACAAGGAAGCTGCCAGCCCTGAAAGATCTTGCTGGTCTTCACTATCCCACTGCAGCCTATCCACAGGCACAACAGCACTGGGGATCTCTGCTTTCCCAGAGACTCAGCATGTCACGGTGACTGTTCGCGGCAGAAACTTTTTTTAAAAAGGCAAACGTCTGGCTCCTTCTCCCACAAGGAAGCTGCCAGCCCTGAAAGATCTTGCAGGTCTGCACTATCCCTCTGCAGCCAATCTTTAGCCGCAGCAGCACTGGGGATCTCTGCTTTCCCAGAGACTCAGCATGTCACGGTGCTCGCTCTCGGCAGAAACTTTTTCTGAAAAGGCAAACGTCTGACTCCTTCTCCCTCAAGGAAGCTGCCAGCCCTGAAATCTCTTGCAGGTCTGCACTATCCCACTGCAGCCTATCCACAGGCACAACAGCACTGGGGATCTCTGCTTTCCCAGAGACTCAGCATGTCACACTGCTTGTTCGCGGCAGAAACTTTTTCTGAATAGGCAAACGTCTGGCTCCTTCTCCCACAAGGAAGCTGCCAGCCCTGAAATCTCTTGCAGGTCTGCACTATCCCTCTGCAGCCAATCTTTAGCCGCAGCAGCACTGGGGATCTCTGCTTTCCCAGAGACCCAGCATGTCACAGTGCTCGCTCTCGGCAGAAACTTTTTTAAAAAGGCAAACGTCTGGCTCCTTCTCCCACAAGGAAGCTGCCAGCCCTGAAAGATCTTGCTGGTCTTCACTATCCCACTGCAGCCTATCCACAGGCACAACAGCACTGGGGATCTCTGCTTTCCCAGAGACTCAGCATGTCACGGTGACTGTTCGCGGCAGAAACTTTTTTTAAAAAGGCAAACGTCTGGCTCCTTCTCCCACAAGGAAGCTGCCAGCCCTGAAAGATCTTGCAGGTCTGCACTATCCCTCTGCAGCCAATCTTTAGCCGCAGCAGCACTGGGGATCTCTGCTTTCCCAGAGACTCAGCATGTCACGGTGCTCGCTCTCGGCAGAAACTTTTGCTGAAAAGGCAAACGTCTGACTCCTTCTCCCTCAAGGAAGCTGCCAGCCCTGAAATCTCTTGCAGGTCTGCACTATCCCACTGCAGCCTATCCACAGGCACAACAGCACTGGGGATCTCTGCTTTCCCAGAGACTCAGCATGTCACACTGCTTGTTCGCGGCAGAAACTTTTTCTGAAAAGGCAAACGTCTGGCTCCTTCTCCCACAAGGAAGCTGCCAGCCCTGAAAGACCTCGCTGGTCTTCACTATCCCTCTGCAGCCAATCTTTAGCCGCAGCAGCACTGGGGATCTCTGCTTTCCCAGAGACTCAGCATGTCACCGTGCTTGTTCGCGGCAGAAACTTTTTCTGAAAAGGCAAACGTCTGACTCCTTCTCCCACAAGGATGCTGCCAGCCCTGAAAGATCTTGCTGGTCTTCACTATCCCACTGCAGCCTATCCACAGGCACAACAGCACTGGGGATCTCTGCTTTCCCAGAGACTCAGCATGTCACACTGCTTGTTCGCGGCAGAAACTTTTTCTGAATAGGCAAACGTCTGACTCCTTCTCCCACAAGGAAGCTGCCAGCCCTGAAATCTCTTGCAGGTCTGCACTATCCCTCTGCAGCCAATCTTTAGCCGCAGCAGCACTGGGGATCTCTGCTTCCCCAGAGACCCAGCATGTCACAGTGCTCCCTCTCGGCAGAAAATTTTTAAAAAGGCAAACGTCTGGCTCCTTCTCCCACAAGGAAGCTGCCAGCCCTGAAAGATCTTGCTGGTCTTCACTATCCCACTGCAGCCTATCCACAGGCACAACAGCACTGGGGATCTCTGCTTTCCCAGAGACTCAGCATGTCACACTGCTTGTTCACGGCAGAAACTTTTTCTGAAAAGGCAAATGTCTGGCTCCTTCTCCCACAAGGAAGCTGCCAGCCCTGTAATCTCTAGCAGGTCTGCACTATCCCACTGCAGCCTATCTACAGGCACAACAGCACTGGGGATCTCTGCTTTCCCAGAGACTCAGCATGTCACACTGCTTGTTCGCAGCAGAAACTTTTTCTGAAAAGACAAACGTCTGGCTCCTTCTCCCACAAGGAAGCTGGCAGCCCTGAAAGATCTTGCTGGTCTTCACTATCCCTCTGCAGCCTATCTTTAGCCGCAGCAGCACTGGGGATCTCTGCTTTCCCAGAGACTCAGCATGTCACGGTGCTCGCTCTCGGCAGAAACTTTTTTAAAAGGCAAACGTCTGGCTCCTTCTCCCACAAGGAAGCTGCCAGCCCTGAAAGATCTGCTGGTCTTCACCGCCCACTGCAGCCTATCCATAGGCACAACAGCACTGGGGATCTCTGCTTTCCCAGAGACTCAGCATGTCACACTACTTGTTCGCAGCAGAAACTTTTTCTGAAAAGGCAAACGTCTGGCTCTTTCTCCCACAAGGTAGGTGCCAGCCCTGAAATCTCTTGCAGGTCTGCACTATCCCACTGCAGCCTATCCACAGGCACAACAGCACTGGGGATCTCTGCTTTCCCAGAGACTCAGCATGTCACACTGCTTGTTCGCGGCAGAAACTTTTTCTGAAAAGGCAAACGTCTGGCTCCTTCTCCCACAAGGAAGCTGCCAGCCCTGAAAGATCTTGCTGGTCTTCACTATTCCACTGCAGCCTATCCACAGGCACAACAGCACTGGGGATCTCTGCTTTCCCAGAGACTCAGCATGTCACACTGCTTGTTCGCAGCAGAAACTTTTTCTGAAAAGGCAAACGTCTGGCTCCTTCTCCCACAAGGAAGCTGGCAGCCCTGAAAGATCTTGCTGGTCTTCACTATCCCTCTGCAGCCTATCTTTAGCCGCAGCAGCAGTGGGGATCTCTGCTTTCCCAGAGACTCAGCATGTCACGGTGCTTGTTCGCAGCAGAAACTTTTTTTAAAAAGGCAAACGTCTGGCTCCTTCTCCCACAAGGAAGCTGCCAGCCCTGAAAGATCTTGCTGGTCTTCACTATCCCACTGCAGCCTATCCACAGGCACAACAGCACTGGGGATCTCTGCTTTCCCAGAGACTCAGCATGTCACACTGCTTGTTCGCGGCAGAAACTTTTTCTGAATAGGCAAACGTCTGACTCCTTCTCCCACAAGGAAGCTGCCAGCCCTGAAATCTATTGCAGGTCTGCACTATCCCTCTGCAGCCAATCTTTAGCCGCAGCAGCACTGGGGATCTATGCTTTCCCAGAGACCCAGCATGTCACAGTGCTCGCTCTCGGCAGAAACTTTTTTAAAAAGGCAAACGTCTGGCTCCTTCTCCCACAAGGAAGCTGCCAGCCCTGAAAGATCTTGCTGGTCTTCACTATCCCACTGCAGCCTATCCACAGGCACAACAGCACTGGGGATATCTGCTTTCCCAGAGACTCAGCATGTCACGGTGCTTGTTCGCGGCAGAAACTTTTTTTAAAAAGGCAAACGTCTGGCTCCTTCTCCCACAAGGAAGCTGCCAGCCCTGAAAGATCTTGCAGGTCTGCACTATCCCTCTGCAGCCAATCTTTAGCCGCAGCAGCACTGGGGATCTCTGCTTTCCCAGAGACCCAGCATGTCACAGTGCTCGCTCTCGGCAGAAACTTTTTCTGAAAAGGCAAACGTCCGGCTCCTTCTCCCACAAGGAAGCTGCCAGCCCTGAAATCTCTTGCAGGTCTTCACTATCCCACTGCAGCCTATCCACAGGCACAACAGCACTGGGGATCTCTGCTTTCCCAGAGACTCAGCATGTCACACTGCTTGTTCGCGGCAGAAACTTTTTCTGAATAGGCAAACGTCTGACTCCTTCTCCCACAAGGAAGCTGCCAGCCCTGAAATCTCTTGCAGGTCTGCACTATCCCTCTGCAGCCAATCTTTAGCCGCAGCAGCACTGGGGATCTCTGCTTCCCCAGAGACACAGCATGTCACAGTGCTCCCTCTCGGCAGAAAATTTTTAAAAAGGCAAACGTCTGGCTCCTTCTCCCACAAGGAAGCTGCCAGCCCTGAAAGATCTTGCTGGTCTTCACTATCCCACTGCAGCCTATCCACAGGCACAACAGCACTGGGGATCTCTGCTTTCCCAGAGACTCAGCATGTCACACTGCTTGTTCACGGCAGAAACTTTTTCTGAAAAGGCAAACGTCTGGCTCCTTCTCCCACAAGGAAGCTGCCAGCCCTGTAATCTCTAGCAGGTCTGCACTATCCCACTGCAGCCTATCCACAGGCACAACAGCACTGGGGATCTCTGCTTTCCCAGAGACTCAGCATGTCACACTGCTTGTTCGCAGCAGAAACTTTTTCTGAAAAGACAAACGTCCGGCTCCTTCCCCCACAAGGAAGCTGCCAGCCCTGAAAGATCTTGCTGGTCTTCACTATCCCTCTGCAGCCTATCTTTAGCCGCAGCAGCACTGGGGATCTCTGCTTTCCCAGAGACTCAGCATGTCACGGTGCTCGCTCTCGGCAGAAACTTTTTTAAAAGGCAAACGTCTGGCTCCTTCTCCCACAAGGAAGCTGCCAGCCCTGAAAGATCTGCTGGTCTGCACTATCCCACTGCAGCCTATCCACAGGCACAACAGCACTGGGGATCTCTGCTTTCCCAGAGACCAGCTTGTACACTGCTTGTTCGCAGCAGAAACTTTTTCTGAAAAGGCAAACGTCCGGCTCCTTCCCCCACA
Organism: Astur gentilis; assembly: GCF_929443795.1. Taxonomy (NCBI): domain Eukaryota; kingdom Metazoa; phylum Chordata; class Aves; order Accipitriformes; family Accipitridae; genus Astur; species Astur gentilis. Next base: position 636,500 of record NW_026061101.1, on the reverse strand, counting down.
AGGAAGCTGCCAGCCCTGAAATCTCTTGCAGGTCTGCACTATCCCTCTGCAGCCAATCTTTAGCCGCAGCAGCACTGGGGATCTCTGCTTTCCCAGAGACCCAGCATGTCACGGTGCTCGCTCTCCGCAGAAACTTTTTCTGAAAAGGCAAACGTCCGGCTCCTTCTCCCACAAGGAAGCTGCCAGCCCTGAAATCTCTTGCAGGTCTGCACTATCCCACTGCAGCCTATCCATAGGCACAACAGCACTGGGGATCTCTGCTTTCCCAGAGACTCAGCATGTCACACTGCTTGTTCGCGGCAGAAACTTTTTCTGAAAAGGCAAACGTCTGACTCCTTCTCCCACAAGGAAGCTGCCAGCCCTGAAAGACCTCGCTGGTCTGCACTATCCCTCTGCAGCCAATCTTTAGCCGCAGCAGCACTGGGGATCTCTGCTTTCCCAGAGACTCAGCATGTCACACTGCTTGTTCGCGGCAGAAACTTTTTCTGAAAAGGCAAACGTCTGACTCCTTCTCCCACAAGGAAGCTGCCAGCCCTGAAATCTCTTGCAGGTCTGCACTATCCCTCTGCAGCCAATCTTTAGCCACAGCAGCACTGGGGATCTCTGCTTTCCCAGAGACCCAGCATGTCACAGTGCTCGCTCTCGGCAGAAACTTTTTTAAAAAGGCAAACGTCTGGCTCCTTCTCCCACAAGGAAGCTGCCAGCCCTGAAAGATCTTGCTGGTCTTCACTATCCCACTGCAGCCTATCCACAGGCACAACAGCACTGGGGATCTCTGCTTTCCCAGAGACTCAGCATGTCACACTGCTTGTTCGCAGCAGAAACTTTTTCTGAAAAGGCAAACGTCTGGCTCCTTCTCCCACAAGGAAGCTGCCAGCCCTGAAATCTCTTGCAGGTCTGCACTATCCCACTGCAGCCTATCCACAGGCACAACAGCACTGGGGATCTCTGCTTTCCCAGAGACTCAGCATGTCACACTGCTTGTTCGCGGCAGAAACTTTTTCTGAAAAGGCAAACGTCTGGCTCCTTCTCCCACAAGGAAGCTGCCAGCCCTGAAATCTCTTGCAGGTCTGCACTATCCCTCTGCAGCCTATCTTTAGCCGCAGCAGCACTGGGGATCTCTGCTTTCCCAGAGACCCAGCATGTCACAGTGCTCGCTCTCGGCAGAATCTTTTTTAAAAAGGCAAACGTCTGGCTCCTTCTCCCACAAGGAAGCTGCCAGCCCTGAAAGATCTTGCTGGTCTTCACTATCCCACTGCAGCCTATCCACAGGCACAACAGCACTGGGGATCTCTGCTTTCCCAGAGACCAGCATGTACACTGCTTGTTCGCAGCAGAAACTTTTTCTGAAAAGGCAAACGTCTGGCTCCTTCTCCCACAAGGAAGCTGCCAGCCCTGAAAGATCTTGCTGGTCTGCACTATCCCACTGCAGCCTATCCACAGGCACAACAGCACTGGGGATCTCTGCTTTCCCAGAGACCAGCATGTACACTGCTTGTTCGCAGCAGAAACTTTTTCTGAAAAGGCAAACGTCTGGCTCCTTCTCCCACAAGGAAGCTGCCAGCCCTGAAAGATCTTGCTGGTCTGCACTATCCCACTGCAGCCTATCCACAGGCACAACAGCACTGGGGATCTCTGCTTTCCCAGAGACTCAGCATGTCACACTGCTTGTTCGCAGCAGAAACTGTTTCTGAAAAGACAAACGTCTGGCTCCTTCTCCCACAAGGAGGCTGGCAGCCCTGAAAGATCTTGCTGGTCTTCACTATCCCTCTGCAGCCTATCTTTAGCCGCAGCAGCAGTGGGGATCTCTGCTTTCCCAGAGACTCAGCATGTCACGGTGCTTGTTCGCGGCAGAAACTTTTTTTAAAAAGGCAAACGTCTGGCTCCTTCTCCCACAAGGAAGCTGCCAGCCCTGAAAGATCTTTCTGGTCTTCACTATCCCACTGCAGCCTATCCACAGGCACAACAGCACTGGGGATCTCTGCTTTCCCAGAGACTCAGCATGTCACACTGCTTGTTCGCGGCAGAAACTTTTTCTGAATAGGCAAACGTCTGACTCCTTCTCCCACAAGGAAGCTGCCAGCCCTGAAATCTATTGCAGGTCTGCACTATCCCTCTGCAGCCAATCTTTAGCCGCAGCAGCACTGGGGATCTCTGCTTTCCCAGAGACCCAGCATGTCACAGTGCTTGCTCTCGGCAGAAACTTTTTTAAAAAGGCAAACGTCTGGCTCCTTCTCCCACAAGGAAGCTGCCAGCCCTGAAAGATCTTGCTGGTCTTCACTATCCCACTGCAGCCTATCCACAGGCACAACAGCACTGGGGATATCTGCTTTCCCAGAGACTCAGCATGTCACGGTGCTTGTTCGCGGCAGAAACTTTTTTTAAAAAGGCAAACGTCTGGCTCCTTCTCCCACAAGGAAGCTGCCAGCCCTGTAATCTCTTGCAGGTCTTCACTATCCCTCTGCAGCCTATCTTTAGCCGCAGCAGCTCTGGGGATCTCTGCTTTCGCAGATACTCAGCATGTCACGGTGCTTGTTCGCGGCAGAAACTTTTTTTAAAAAGGCAAACGTCTGGCTCCTTCTCCCACAAGGAAGCTGCCAGCCCTGAAAGATCTTGCAGGTCTGCACTATCCCACTGCAGCCAATCTTTAGCCGCAGCAGCACTGGGGATCTCTGCTTTCCCAGAGACTCAGCATGTCACGGTGCTCGCTCTCGGCAGAAACTTTTTCTGAAAAGGCAAACGTCTGGCTCCTTCTCCCACAAGGAAGCTGCCAGCCCTGAAAGATCTTGCAGGTCTGCACTATCCCTCTGCAGCCAATCTTTAGCCGCAGCAGCACTGGGGATCTCTGCTTTCCCAGAGACCCAGCATGTCACGGTGCTCGCTCTCCGCAGAAACTTTTTCTGAAAAGGCAAACGTCTGGCTCCTTCTCCCACAAGGAAGCTGCCAGCCCTGAAATCTCTTGCAGGTCTGCACTATCCCACTGCAGCCTATCCACAGGCACAACAGCACTGGGGATCTCTGCTTTCCCAGAGACTCAGCATGTCACACTGCTTGTTCGCGGCAGAAACTTTTTCTGAAAAGGCAAACGTCTGACTCCTTCTCCCACAAGGAAGCTGCCAGCCCTGAAAGACCTCGCTGGTCTGCACTATCCCTCTGCAGCCAATCTTTAGCCGCAGCAGCACTGGGGATCTCTGCTTTCCCAGAGACTCAGCATGTCACCGTGCTTGTTCGCGGCAGAAACTTTTTCTGAAAAGGCAAACGTCTGACTCCTTCTCCCACAAGGAAGCTGCCAGCCCTGAAAGACCTCGCTGGTCTTCACTATCCCTCTGCAGCCAATCTTTAGCCGCAGCAGCACTGGGGATCTCTGCTTTCCCAGAGACTCAGCATGTCACACTGCTTGTTCGCAGCAGAAACTTTTTCTGAAAAGGCAAACGTCTGACTCCTTCTCCCACAAGGAAGCTGCCAGCCCTGAAATCTCTTGCAGGTCTGCACTATCCCTCTGCAGCCAATCTTTAGCCACAGCAGCACTGGGGATCTCTGCTTTCCCAGAGACCCAGCATGTCACAGTGCTCGCTCTCGGCAGAATCTTTTTTAAAAAGGCAAACGTCTGGCTCCTTCTCCCACAAGGAAGCTGCCAGCCCTGAAAGATCTTGCTGGTCTTCACTATCCCACTGCAGCCTATCCACAGGCACAACAGCACTGGGGATCTCTGCTTTCCCAGAGACCAGCATGTACACTGCTTGTTCGCAGCAGAAACTTTTTCTGAAAAGGCAAACGTCTGGCTCCTTCTCCCACAAGGAAGCTGCCAGCCCTGAAAGATCTTGCTGGTCTGCACTATCCCACTGCAGCCTATCCACAGGCACAACAGCACTGGGGATCTCTGCTTTCCCAGAGACCAGCATGTACACTGCTTGTTCGCAGCAGAAACTTTTTCTGAAAAGGCAAACGTCTGGCTCCTTCTCCCACAAGGAAGCTGCCAGCCCTGAAATCATTGCAGGTCTGCACTATCCCACTGCAGCCTATCCACAGGCACAACAGCACTGGGGATCTCTGCTTTCCCAGAGACTCAGCATGTCACACTGCTTGTTCGCAGCAGAAACTTTTTCTGAAAAGACAAACGTCTGGCTCCTTCTCCCACAAGGAAGCTGGCAGCCCTGAAAGATCTTGCTGGTCTTCACTATCCCTCTGCAGCCTATCTTTAGCCGCAGCAGCAGTGGGGATCTCTGCTTTCCCAGACACTCAGCATGTCACGGTGCTTGTTCGCGGCAGAAACTTTTTTTAAAAAGGCAAACGTCTGGCTCCTTCTCCCACAAGGAAGCTGCCAGCCCTGAAAGATCTTGCTGGTCTTCACTATCCCACTGCAGCCTATCCACATGCACAACAGCACTGGGGATCTCTGCTTTCCCAGAGACTCAGCATGTCACACTGCTTGTTCGCGGCAGAAACTTTTTCTGAATAGGCAAACGTCTGACTCCTTCTCCCACAAGGAAGCTGCCAGCCCTGAAATCTCTTGCAGGTCTGCACTATCCCTCTGCAGCCAATCTTTAGCCGCAGCAGCACTGGGGATCTCTGCTTCCCCAGAGACCCAGCATGTCACAGTGCTCCCTCTCGGCAGAAAATTTTTAAAAAGGCAAACGTCTGGCTCCTTCTCCCACAAGGAAGCTGCCAGCCCTGAAAGATCTTGCTGGTCTTCACTATCCCACTGCAGCCTATCCACAGGCACAACAGCACTGGGGATCTCTGCTTTCCCAGAGACTCAGCATGTCACACTGCTTGTTCACGGCAGAAACTTTTTCTGAAAAGGCAAACGTCTGGCTCCTTCTCCCACAAGGAAGCTGCCAGCCCTGTAATCTCTAGCAGGTCTGCACTATCCCACTGCAGCCTATCTACAGGCACAACAGCACTGGGGATCTCTGCTTTCCCAGAGACTCAGCATGTCACACTGCTTGTTCGCAGCAGAAACTTTTTCTGAAAAGACAAACGTCCGGCTCCTTCCCCCACAAGGAAGCTGCCAGCCGTGAAAGATCTTGCTGGTCTTCACTATCCCTCTGCAGCCTATCTTTAGCCGCAGCAGCACTGGGGATCTCTGCTTTCCCAGAGACTCAGCATGTCACGGTGCTCGCTCTCGGCAGAAACTTTTTTAAAAGGCAAACGTCTGGCTCCTTCTCCCACAAGGAAGCTGCCAGCCCTGAAATCTCTTGCAGGTCTGCACTATCCCTCTGCAGCCAATCTTTAGCCGCAGCAGCACTGGGGATCTCTGCTTTCCCAGAGACCCAGCATGTCACAGTGCTCGCTCTCGGCAGAAACTTTTTTAAAAAGGCAAACGTCTGGCTCCTTCTCCCACAAGGAAGCTGCCAGCCCTGAAAGATCTTGCTGGTCTTCACTATCCCACTGCAGCCTATCCACAGGCACAACAGCACTGGGGATCTCTGCTTTCCCAGAGACTCAGCATGTCACGGTGCTTGTTCGCGGCAGAAACTTTTTTTAAAAAGGCAAACGTCTGGCTCCTTCTCCCACAAGGAAGCTGCCAGCCCTGAAAGATCTTGCAGGTCTGCACTATCCCTCTGCAGCCAATCTTTAGCCGCAGCAGCACTGGGGATCTCTGCTTTCCCACAGACCCAGCATGTCACGGTGCTCGCTCTCGGCAGAAACTTTTTCTGAAAAGGCAAACGTCCGGCTCCTTCTCCCACAAGGAAGCTGCCAGCCCTGAAATCTCTTGCAGGTCTGCACTATCCCACTGCAGCCTATCCACAGGCACAACAGCACTGGGGATCTCTGCTTTCCCAGAGACTCAGCATGTCACACTGCTTGTTCGCGGCAGAAACTTTTTCTGAAAAGGCAAACGTCTGGCTCCTTCTCCCACAAGGAAGCTGCCAGCCCTGTAATCTCTAGCAGGTCTGCACTATCCCACTGCAGCCTATCCACAGGCACAACAGCACTGGGGATCTCTGCTTTCCCAGAGACTCAGCATGTCACACTGCTTGTTCGCAGCAGAAACTTTTTCTGAAAAGACAAACGTCCGGCTCCTTCCCCCACAAGGAAGCTGCCAGCCCTGAAAGATCTTGCTGGTCTTCACTATCCCTCTGCAGCCTATCTTTAGCCGCAGCAGCACTGGGGATCTCTGCTTTCCCAGAGACTCAGCATGTCACGGTGCTCGCTCTCGGCAGAAACTTTTTTAAAAGGCAAACGTCTGGCTCCTTCTCCCACAAGGAAGCTGCCAGCCCTGAAAGATCTGCTGGTCTGCACTATCCCACTGCAGCCTATCCACAGGCACAACACCACTGGGGATCTCTGCTTTCCCAGAGACCAGCATGTACACTGCTTGTTCGCAGCAGAAACTTTTTCTGAAAAGGCAAACGTCTGGCTCCTTCTCCCACAAGGAAGCTGCCAGCCCTGAAATCATTGCAGGTCTGCACTATCCCACTGCAGCCTATCCACAGGCACAACAGCACTGGGGATCTCTGCTTTCCCAGAGACTCAGCATGTCACACTGCTTGTTCGCGGCAGAAACTTTTTCTGAAAAGGCAAACGTCTGGCTCCTTCTCCCACAAGGAAGCTGCCAGCCCTGAAAGATCTTGCAGGTCTGCACTATCCCTCTGCAGCCAATCTTTAGCCGCAGCAGCACTGGGGATCTCTGCTTTCCCAGAGACCCAGCATGTCACGGTGCTCGCTCTCCGCAGAAACTTTTTCTGAAAAGGCAAACGTCCGGCTCCTTCTCCCACAAGGAAGCTGCCAGCCCTGAAATCTCTTGCAGGTCTGCACTATCCCACTGCAGCCTATCCACAGGCACAACAGCACTGGGGATCTCTGCTTTCCCAGAGACTCAGCATGTCACACTGCTTGTTCGCGGCAGAAACTTTTTCTGAAAAGGCAAACGTCTGGCTCCTTCTCCCACAAGGAAGCTGCCAGCCCTGAAATCTCTTGCAGGTCTGCACTATCCCTCTGCAGCCAATCTTTAGCCGCAGCAGCACTGGGGATCTCTGCTTCCCCAGAGACCCAGCATGTCACAGTGCTCCCTCTGGGCAGAAAATTTTTAAAAAGGCAAACGTCTTGCTCCTTCTCCCACAAGGAAGCTGCCAGCCCTGAAAGATCTTGCTGGTCTTCACTATCCCACTGCAGCCTATCCACAGGCACAACAGCACTGGGGATCTCTGCTTTCCCAGAGACTCAGCATGTCACACTGCTTGTTCACGGCAGAAACTTTTTTAAAAAGGCAAACGTCTGGCTCCTTCTCCCACAAGGAAGCTGCCAGCCCTGTAATCTCTAGCAGGTCTGCACTATCCCACTGCAGCCTATCCACAGGCACAACAGCACTGGGGATCTCTGCTTTCGCAGAGACTCAGCATGTCACACTGCTTGTTCGCAGCAGAAACTTTTTCTGAAAAGACAAACGTCCGGCTCCTTCCCCCACAAGGAAGCTGCCAGCCCTGAAAGATCTTGCTGGTCTTCACTATCCCTCTGCAGCCTATGTTTAGCCGCAGCAGCACTGGGGATCTCTGCTTTCCCAGAGACTCAGCATGTCACGGTGCTCGCTCTCGGCAGAAACTTTTTTAAAAGGCAAACGTCTGGCTCCTTCTCCCACAAGGAAGCTGCCAGCCCTGAAAGATCTGCTGGTCTTCACTATCCCACTGCAGCCTATCCACAGGCACAACAGCACTGGGGATCTCTGCTTTCCCAGAGACTCAGCATGTCACACTACTTGTTCGCAGCAGAAACTTTTTCTGAAAAGGCAAACGTCTGGCTCTTTCTCCCACAAGGTAGGTGCCAGCCCTGAAATCTCTTGCAGGTCTGCACTATCCCACTGCAGCCTATCCACAGGCACAACAGCACTGGGGATCTCTGCTTTCCCAGAGACTCAGCATGTCACACTGCTTGTTCGCGGCAGAAACTTTTTCTGAAAAGGCAAACGTCTGGCTCCTTCTCCCACAAGGAAGCTGCCAGCCCTGAAAGATCTTGCTGGTCTTCACTATTCCACTGCAGCCTATCCACAGGCACAACAGCACTGGGGATCTCTGCTTTCCCAGAGACTCAGCATGTCACACTGCTTGTTCGCAGCAGAAACTTTTTCTGAAAAGGCAAACGTCTGGCTCCTTCTCCCACAAGGAAGCTGGCAGCCCTGAAAGATCTTGCTGGTCTTCACTATCCCTCTGCAGTCTATCTTTAGCCGCAGCAGCAGTGGGGATCTCTGCTTTCCCAGAGACTCAGCATGTCACGGTGCTTGTTCGCAGCAGAAACTTTTTTTAAAAAGGCAAACGTCTGGCTCCTTCTCCCACAAGGAAGCTGCCAGCCCTGAAATCATTGCAGGTCTGCACTATCCCACTGCAGCCTATCCACAGGCACAACAGCACTGGGGATCTCTGCTTTCCCAGAGACTCAGCATGTCACACTGCTTGTTCGCGGCAGAAACTTTTTCTGAAAAGGCAAACGTCTGGCTCCTTCTCCCACAAGGAAGCTGCCAGCCCTGAAAGATCTTGCAGGTCTGCACTATCCCTCTGCAGCCAATCTTTAGCCGCAGCAGCACTGGGGATCTCTGCTTTCCCAGAGACCCAGCATGTCACGGTGCTCGCTCTCCGCAGAAACTTTTTCTGAAAAGGCAAACGTCCGGCTCCTTCTCCCACAAGGAAGCTGCCAGCCCTGAAATCTCTTGCAGGTCTGCACTATCCCACTGCAGCCTATCCACAGGCACAACAGCACTGGGGATCTCTGCTTTCCCAGAGACTCAGCATGTCACACTGCTTGTTCGCGGCAGAAACTTTTTCTGAAAAGGCAAACGTCTGACTCCTTCTCCCACAAGGAAGCTGCCAGCCCTGAAAGACCTCGCTGGTCTGCACTATCCCTCTGCAGCCAATCTTTAGCCGCAGCAGCACTGGGGATCTCTGCTTTCCCAGAGACTCAGCATGTCACCGTGCTTGTTCGCGGCAGAAACTTTTTCTGAAAAGGCAAACGTCTGACTCCTTCTCCCACAAGGAAGCTGCCAGCCCTGAAAGACCTCGCTGGTCTTCACTATCCCTCTGCAGCCAATCTTTAGCCGCAGCAGCACTGGGGATCTCTGCTTTCCCAGAGACTCAGCATGTCACACTGCTTGTTCGCGGCAGAAACTTTTTCTGAATAGGCAAACGTCTGACTCCTTCTCCCACAAGGAAGCTGCCAGCCCTGAAATCTCTTGCAGGTCTGCACTATCCCTCTGCAGCCAATCTTTAGCCGCAGCAGCACTGGGGATCTCTGCTTCCCCAGAGACCCAGCATGTCACAGTGCTCCCTCTCGGCAGAAAATTTTTAAAAAGGCAAACGTCTGGCTCCTTCTCCCACAAGGAAGCTGCCAGCCCTGAAAGATCTTGCTGGTCTTCACTATCCCACTGCAGCCTATCCACAGGCACAACAGCACTGGGGATCTCTGCTTTCCCAGAGACTCAGCATGTCACACTGCTTGTTCACGGCAGAAACTTTTTTAAAAAGGCAAACGTCTGGCTCCTTCTCCCACAAGGAAGCTGCCAGCCCTGTAATCTCTAGCAGGTCTGCACTATCCCACTGCAGCCTATCCACAGGCACAACAGCACTGGGGATCTCTGCTTTCCCAGAGACTCATCATGTCACACTGCTTGTTCGCAGCAGAAACTTTTTCTGAAAAGACAAACGTCCGGCTCCTTCCCCCACAAGGAAGCTGCCAGCCCTGAAAGATCTTGCTGGTCTTCACTATCCCTCTGCAGCCTATGTTTAGCCGCAGCAGCACTGGGGATCTCTGCTTTCCCAGAGACTCAGCATGTCACGGTGCTCGCTCTCGGCAGAAACTTTTTTAAAAGGCAAACGTCTGGCTCCTTCTCCCACAAGGAAGCTGCCAGCCCTGAAAGATCTGCTGGTCTGCACTATCCCACTGCAGCCTATCCACAGGCACAACAGCACTGGGGATCTCTGCTTTCCCAGAGACTCAGCATGTCACACTACTTGTTCGCAGCAGAAACTTTTTCTGAAAAGGCAAACGTCTGGCTCTTTCTCCCACAAGGTAGGTGCCAGCCCTGAAATCTCTTGCAGGTCTGCACTATCCCACTGCAGCCTATCCACAGGCACAACAGCACTGGGGATCTCTGCTTTCCCAGAGACTCAGCATGTCACACTGCTTGTTCGCGGCAGAAACTTTTTCTGAAAAGGCAAACGTCTGGCTCCTTCTCCCACAAGGAAGCTGCCAGCCCTGAAAGATCTTGCTGGTCTTCACTATTCCACTGCAGCCTATCCACAGGCACAACAGCACTGGGGATCTCTGCTTTCCCAGAGACTCAGCATGTCACACTGCTTGTTCGCAGCAGAAACTTTTTCTGAAAAGGCAAACGTCTGGCTCCTCCTCCCACAAGGAAGCTGCCAGCCCTGAAAGATCTTGCTGGTCTTCACTATCCCTCTGCAGCCTATCTTTAGCCGCAGCAGCAGTGGGGATCTCTGCTTTCCCAGAGACTCAGCATGTCACGGTGCTTGTTCGCAGCAGAAACTTTTTTTAAAAAGGCAAACGTCTGGCTCCTTCTCCCACAAGGAAGCTGCCAGCCCTGAAAGATCTTGCTGGTCTTCACTATCCCACTGCAGCCTATCCACAGGCACAACAGCACTGGGGATCTCTGCTTTCCCAGAGACTCAGCATGTCACACTGCTTGTTCGCGGCAGAAACTTTTTCTGAAAAGGCAAACGTCTGACTCCTTCTCCCACAAGGAAGCTGCCAGCCCTGAAATCTCTTGCAGGTCTGCACTATCCCTCTGCAGCCAATCTTTAGCCGCAGCAGCACTGGGGATCTCTGCTTTCCCAGAGACCCAGCATGTCACAGTGCTCGCTCTCGGCAGAAACTTTTTTAAAAAGGCAAACGTCTGGCTCCTTCTCCCACAAGGAAGCTGCCAGCCCTGAAGGATCTTGCTGGTCTTCACTATCCCACTGCAGCCTATCCACAGGCACAACAGCACTGGGGATCTCTGCTTTCCCAGAGACTCAGCATGTCACGGTGCTTGTTCGCGGCAGAAACTTTTTCTGAAAAGGCAAATGTCTGGCTCCTTCTCCCACAAGGAAGCTGCCAGCCCTGAAATCTCTTGCAGGTCTGCACTATCCCTCTGCAGACAATCTTTAGCCGCAGCAGCACTGGGGATCTCTGCTTTCCCAGAGACCCAGCATGTCACAGTGCTCGCTCTCGGCAGAAACTTTTTTAAAAAGGCAAACGTCTGGCTCCTTCTCCCACAAGGAAGCTGCCAGCCCTGAAAGATCTTGCTGGTCTTCACTATCCCACTGCAGCCTATCCACAGGCACAACAGCACTGGGGATCTCTGCTTTCCCAGAGACCAGCATGTACACTGCTTGTTCGCAGCAGAAACTTTTTCTGAAAAGGCAAACGTCTGGCTCCTTCTCCCACAAGGAAGCTGCCAGCCCTGTAATCTCTAGCAGGTCTGCACTATCCCACTGCAGCCTATCCACAGGCACAACAGCACTGGGGATCTCTGCTTTCCCAGAGACTCAGCATGTCACACTGCTTGTTCGCAGCAGAAACTTTTTCTGAAAAGACAAACGTCCGGCTCCTTCCCCCACAAGGAAGCTGCCAGCCCTGAAAGATCTTGCTGGTCTTCACTATCCCTCTGCAGCCTATCTTTAGCCGCAGCAGCACTGGGGATCTCTGCTTTCCCAGAGACTCAGCATGTCACGGTGCTCGCTCTCGGCAGAAACTTTTTTAAAAGGCAAACGTCTGGCTCCTTCTCCCACAAGTAAGCTGCCAGCCCTGAAAGATCTGCTGGTCTGCACTATCCCACTGCAGCCTATCCACAGGCACAACACCACTGGGGATCTCTGCTTTCCCAGAGACCAGCATGTACACTGCTTGTTCGCAGCAGAAACTTTTTCTGAAAAGGCAAACGTCTGGCTCCTTCTCCCACAAGGAAGCTGCCAGCCCTGAAATCATTGCAGGTCTGCACTATCCCACTGCAGCCTATCCACAGGCACAACAGCACTGGGGATCTCTGCTTTCCCAGAGACTCAGCATGTCACACTGCTTGTTCGCGGCAGAAACTTTTTCTGAATAGGCAAACGTCTGGCTCCTTCTCCCACAAGGAAGCTGCCAGCCCTGAAAGATCTTGCAGGTCTGCACTATCCCTCTGCAGCCAATCTTTAGCCGCAGCAGCACTGGGGATCTCTGCTTTCCCAGAGACCCAGCATGTCACGGTGCTCGCTCTCCGCAGAAACTTTTTCTGAAAAGGCAAACGTCCGGCTCCTTCTCCCACAAGGAAGCTGCCAGCCCTGAAATCTCTTGCAGGTCTGCACTATCCCACTGCAGCCTATCCACAGGCACAACAGCACTGGGGATCTCTGCTTTCCCAGAGACTCAGCATGTCACACTGCTTGTTCGCGGCAGAAACTTTTTCTGAAAAGGCAAACGTCTGACTCCTTCTCCCACAAGGAAGCTGCCAGCCCTGAAAGACCTCGCTGGTCTTCACTATCCCTCTGCAGCCAATCTTTAGCCGCAGCAGCACTGGGGATCTCTGCTTTCCCAGAGACTCAGCATGTCACACTGCTTGTTCGCGGCAGAAACTTTTTCTGAATAGGCAAACGTCTGACTCCTTCTCCCACAAGGAAGCTGCCAGCCCTGAAAGACCTCGCTGGTCTGCACTATCCCTCTGCAGCCAATCTTTAGCCGCAGCAGCACTGGGGATCTCTGCTTTCCCAGAGACTCAGCATGTCACCGTGCTTGTTCGCGGCAGAAACTTTTTCTGAAAAGGCAAACGTCTGACTCCTTCTCCCACAAGGAAGCTGCCAGCCCTGAAAGACCTCGCTGGTCTGCACTATCCCTCTGCAGCCAATCTTTAGCCGCAGCAGCACTGGGGATCTCTGCTTTCCCAGAGACTCAGCATGTCACCGTGCTTGTTCGCGGCAGAAACTTTTTCTGAAAAGGCAAACGTCTGACTCCTTCTCCCACAAGGAAGCTGCCAGCCCTGAAAGACCTCGCTGGTCTTCACTATCCCTCTGCAGCCAATCTTTAGCCGCAGCAGCACTGGGGATCTCTGCTTTCCCAGAGACTCAGCATGTCACACTGCTTGTTCGCGGCAGAAACTTTTTCTGAATAGGCAAACGTCTGACTCCTTCTCCCACAAGGAAGCTGCCAGCCCTGAAATCTCTTGCAGGTCTGCACTATCCCTCTGCAGCCAATCTTTAGCCGCAGCAGTACTGGGGATCTCTGCTTTCCCAGAGACCCAGCATGTCACAGTGCTCCCTCTCGGCAGAAAATTTTTAAAAAGGCAAACGTCTGGCTCCTTCTCCCACAAGGAAGCTGCCAGCCCTGAAAGATCTTGCTGGTCTTCACTATCCCACTGCAGCCTATCCACAGGCACAACAGCACTGGGGATCTCTGCTTTCCCAGAGACTCAGCATGTCACACTGCTTGTTCACGGCAGAAACTTTTTTAAAAAGGCAAACGTCTGGCTCCTTCTCCCACAAGGAAGCTGCCAGCCCTGTAATCTCTAGCAGGTCTGCACTATCCCACTGCAGCCTATCCACAGGCACAACAGCACTGGGGATCTCTGCTTTCGCAGAGACTCAGCATGTCACACTGCTTGTTCGCAGCAGAAACTTTTTCTGAAAAGACAAACGTCCGGCTCCTTCCCCCACAAGGAAGCTGCCAGCCCTGAAAGATCTTGCTGGTCTTCACTATCCCTCTGCAGCCTATCTTTAGCCGCAGCAGCACTGGGGATCTCTGCTTTCCCAGAGACCCAGCATGTCACGGTGCTCGCTCTCGGCAGAAACTTTTTTAAAAGGCAAACGTCTGGCTCCTTCTCCCACAAGGAAGCTGCCAGCCCTGAACGATCTGCTGGTCTGCACTATCCCACTGCAGCCTATCCACAGGCACAACAGCACTGGGGATCTCTGCTTTCCCAGAGACTCAGCATGTCACACTGCTTGTTCGCGGCAGAAACTTTTTCTGAAAAGGCAAACGTCTGGCTCCTTCTCCCACAAGGAAGCTGCCAGCCCTGAAAGATCTTGCTGGTCTTCACTATTCCACTGCAGCCTATCCACAGGCACAACAGCACTGGGGATCTCTGCTTTCCCAGAGACTCAGCATGTCACACTGCTTGTTCGCAGCAGAAACTTTTTCTGAAAAGGCAAACGTCTGGCTCCTTCTCCCACAAGGAAGCTGGCAGCCCTGAAAGATCTTGCTGGTCTTCACTATCCCTCTGCAGTCTATCTTTAGCCGCAGCAGCAGTGGGGATCTCTGCTTTCCCAGAGACTCAGCATGTCACGGTGCTTGTTCGCAGCAGAAACTTTTTTTAAAAAGGCAAACGTCCGGCTCCTTCTCCCACAAGGAAGCTGCCAGCCCTGAAATCTCTTGCAGGTCTGCACTATCCCACTGCAGCCTATCCACAGGCACAACAGCACTGGGGATCTCTGCTTTCCCAGAGACTCAGCATGTCACACTGCTTGTTCGCGGCAGAAACTTTTTCTGAAAAGGCAAACGTCTGACTCCTTCTCCCACAAGGAAGCTGCCAGCCCTGAAAGACCTCGCTGGTCTGCACTATCCCTCTGCAGCCAATCTTTAGCCGCAGCAGCACTGGGGATCTCTGCTTTCCCAGAGACTCAGCATGTCACCGTGCTTGTTCGCGGCAGAAACTTTTTCTGAAAAGGCAAACGTCTGACTCCTTCTCCCACAAGGAAGCTGCCAGCCCTGAAAGACCTCGCTGGTCTTCACTATCCCTCTGCAGCCAATCTTTAGCCGCAGCAGCACTGGGGATCTCTGCTTTCCCAGAGACTCAGCATGTCACACTGCTTGTTCGCGGCAGAAACTTTTTCTGAATAGGCAAACGTCTGACTCCTTCTCCCACAAGGAAGCTGCCAGCCCTGAAATCTCTTGCAGGTCTGCACTATCCCTCTGCAGCCAATCTTTAGCCGCAGCAGCACTGGGGATCTCTGCTTCCCCAGAGACCCAGCATGTCACAGTGCTCCCTCTCGGCAGAAAATTTTTAAAAAGGCAAACGTCTGGCTCCTTCTCCCACAAGGAAGCTGCCAGCCCTGAAAGATCTTGCTGGTCTTCACTATCCCACTGCAGCCTATCCACAGGCACAACAGCACTGGGGATCTCTGCTTTCCCAGAGACTCAGCATGTCACACTGCTTGTTCACGGCAGAAACTTTTTTAAAAAGGCAAACGTCTGGCTCCTTCTCCCACAAGGAAGCTGCCAGCCCTGTAATCTCTAGCAGGTCTGCACTATCCCACTGCAGCCTATCCACAGGCACAACAGCACTGGGGATCTCTGCTTTCCCAGAGACTCAGCATGTCACACTGCTTGTTCGCGGCAGAAACTTTTTCTGAAAAGGCAAACGTCTGGCTCCTTCTCCCACAAGGAAGCTGCCAGCCCTGAAAGATCTTGCTGGTCTTCACTATTCCACTGCAGCCTATCCACAGGCACAACAGCACTGGGGATCTCTGCTTTCCCAGAGACTCAGCATGTCACACTGCTTGTTCGCAGCAGAAACTTTTTCTGAAAAGGCAAACGTCTGGCTCCTTCTCCCACAAGGAAGCTGGCAGCCCTGAAAGATCTTGCTGGTCTTCACTATCCCTCTGCAGCCTATCTTTAGCCGCAGCAGCACTGGGGATCTCTGCTTTCCCAGAGACTCAGCATGTCACGGTGCTCGCTCTCGGCAGAAACTTTTTTAAAAGGCAAACGTCTGGCTCCTTCTCCCACAATGAAGCTGCCAGCCCTGAAAGATCTGCTGGTCTTCACTATCCCACTGCAGCCTATCCACAGGCACAACACCACTGGGGATCTCTGCTTTCCCAGAGACCAGCATGTACACTGCTTGTTCGCAGCAGAAACTTTTTCTGAAAAGGCAAACGTCTGGCTCCTTCTCCCACAAGGAAGCTGCCAGCCCTGAAAGATCTTGCAGGTCTGCACTATCCCTCTGCAGCCAATCTTTAGCCGCAGCAGCACTGGGGATCTCTGCTTTCCCGGAGACCCAGCATGTCACGGTGCTCGCTCTCCGCAGAAACTTTTTCTGAAAAGGCAAACGTCCGGCTCCTTCTCCCACAAGGAAGCTGCCAGCCCTGAAATCTCTTGCAGGTCTGCACTATCCCACTGCAGCCTATCCACAGGCACAACAGCACTGGGGATCTCTGCTTTCCCAGAGACTCAGCATGTCACACTGCTTGTTCACGGCAGAAACTTTTTTAAAAAGGCAAACGTCTGGCTCCTTCTCCCACAAGGAAGCTGCCAGCCCTGTAATCTCTAGCAGGTCTGCACTATCCCACTGCAGCCTATCCACAGGCACAACAGCACTGGGGATCTCTGCTTTCGCAGAGCCTCAGCATGTCACACTGCTTGTTCGCAGCAGAAACTTTTTCTGAAAAGACAAACGTCCGGCTCCTTCCCACACAAGGAAGCTGCCAGCCCTGAAAGATCTTGCTGGTCTTCACTATCCCTCTGCAGCCTATGTTTAGCCGCAGCAGCACTGGGGATCTCTGCTTTCCCAGAGACTCAGCATGTCACGGTGCTCGCTCTCGGCAGAAACTTTTTTAAAAGGCAAACGTCTGGCTCCTTCTCCCACAAGGAAGCTGCCAGCCCTGAAAGATCTGCTGGTCTTCACTATCCCACTGCAGCCTATCCACAGGCACAACAGCACTGGGGATCTCTGCTTTCCCAGAGACTCAGCATGTCACACTACTTGTTCGCAGCAGAAACTTTTTCTGAAAAGGCAAACGTCTGGCTCTTTCTCCCACAAGGTAGGTGCCAGCCCTGAAATCTCTTGCAGGTCTGCACTATCCCACTGCAGCCTATCCACAGGCACAACAGCACTGGGGATCTCTGCTTTCCCAGAGA
Organism: Astur gentilis; assembly: GCF_929443795.1. Classification (NCBI taxonomy): domain Eukaryota; kingdom Metazoa; phylum Chordata; class Aves; order Accipitriformes; family Accipitridae; genus Astur; species Astur gentilis. The sequence goes on along the minus strand of NW_026061101.1, from coordinate 619,685 downwards.
CTCAGCATGTCACACTGCTTGTTCGCGGCAGAAACTTTTTCTGAAAAGGCAAACGTCTGGCTCCTTCTCCCACAAGGAAGCTGCCAGCCCTGAAAGATCTTGCTGGTCTTCACTATTCCACTGCAGCCTATCCACAGGCACAACAGCACTGGGGATCTCTGCTTTCCCAGAGACTCAGCATGTCACACTGCTTGTTCGCAGCAGAAACTTTTTTTAAAAAGGCAAACGTCTGGCTCCTTCTCCCACAAGGAAGCTGCCAGCCCTGAAATCATTGCAGGTCTGCACTATCCCACTGCAGCCTATCCACAGGCACAACAGCACTGGGGATCTCTGCTTTCCCAGAGACTCAGCATGTCACACTGCTTGTTCGCGGCAGAAACTTTTTCTGAAAAGGCAAACGTCTGGCTCCTTCTCCCACAAGGAAGCTGCCAGCCCTGAAAGATCTTGCAGGTCTGCACTATCCCTCTGCAGCCAATCTTTAGCCGCAGCAGCACTGGGGATCTCTGCTTTCCCAGAGACCCAGCATGTCACGGTGCTCGCTCTCCGCAGAAATTTTTTCTGAAAAGGCAAACGTCCGGCTCCTTCTCCCACAAGGAAGCTGCCAGCCCTGAAATCTCTTGCAGGTCTGCACTATCCCACTGCAGCCTATCCACAGGCACAACAGCACTGGGGATCTCTGCTTTCCCAGAGACTCAGCATGTCACCGTGCTTGTTCGCGGCAGAAACTTTTTCTGAAAAGGCAAATGTCTGGCTCCTTCTCCCACAAGGAAGCTGCCAGCCCTGAAAGACCTCGCTGGTCTGCACTATCCCTCTGCAGCCAATCTTTAGCCGCAGCAGCACTGGGGATCTCTGCTTTCCCAGAGACTCAGCATGTCACCGTGCTTGTTCGCGGCAGAAACTTTTTCTGAAAAGGCAAACGTCTGACTCCTTCTCCCACAAGGAAGCTGCCAGCCCTGAAAGACCTCGCTGGTCTTCACTATCCCTCTGCAGCCAATCTTTAGCCGCAGCAGCACTGGGGATCTCTGCTTTCCCAGAGACTCAGCATGTCACACTGCTTGTTCGCGGCAGAAACTTTTTCTGAATAGGCAAACGTCTGACTCCTTCTCCCACAAGGAAGCTGCCAGCCCTGAAATCTCTTGCAGGTCTGCACTATCCCTCTGCAGCCAATCTTTAGCCGCAGCAGTACTGGGGATCTCTGCTTTCCCAGAGACCCAGCATGTCACAGTGCTCCCTCTCGGCAGAAAATTTTTAAAAAGGCAAACGTCTGGCTCCTTCTCCCACAAGGAAGCTGCCAGCCCTGAAAGATCTTGCTGGTCTTCACTATCCCACTGCAGCCTATCCACAGGCACAACAGCACTGGGGATCTCTGCTTTCCCAGAGACTCAGCATGTCACACTGCTTGTTCACGGCAGAAACTTTTTTAAAAAGGCAAACGTCTGGCTCCTTCTCCCACAAGGAAGCTGCCAGCCCTGTAATCTCTAGCAGGTCTGCACTATCCCACTGCAGCCTATCCACAGGCACAACAGCACTGGGGATCTCTGCTTTCGCAGAGACTCAGCATGTCACACTGCTTGTTCGCAGCAGAAACTTTTTCTGAAAAGACAAACGTCCGGCTCCTTCCCCCACAAGGAAGCTGCCAGCCCTGAAAGATCTTGCTGGTCTTCACTATCCCTCTGCAGCCTATCTTTAGCCGCAGCAGCACTGGGGATCTCTGCTTTCCCAGAGACCCAGCATGTCACGGTGCTCGCTCTCGGCAGAAACTTTTTTAAAAGGCAAACGTCTGGCTCCTTCTCCCACAAGGAAGCTGCCAGCCCTGAACGATCTGCTGGTCTGCACTATCCCACTGCAGCCTATCCACAGGCACAACAGCACTGGGGATCTCTGCTTTCCCAGAGACTCAGCATGTCACACTGCTTGTTCGCGGCAGAAACTTTTTCTGAAAAGGCAAACGTCTGGCTCCTTCTCCCACAAGGAAGCTGCCAGCCCTGAAAGATCTTGCTGGTCTTCACTATTCCACTGCAGCCTATCCACAGGCACAACAGCACTGGGGATCTCTGCTTTCCCAGAGACTCAGCATGTCACACTGCTTGTTCGCAGCAGAAACTTTTTCTGAAAAGGCAAACGTCTGGCTCCTTCTCCCACAAGGAAGCTGGCAGCCCTGAAAGATCTTGCTGGTCTTCACTATCCCTCTGCAGTCTATCTTTAGCCGCAGCAGCAGTGGGGATCTCTGCTTTCCCAGAGACTCAGCATGTCACGGTGCTTGTTCGCAGCAGAAACTTTTTTTAAAAAGGCAAACGTCCGGCTCCTTCTCCCACAAGGAAGCTGCCAGCCCTGAAATCTCTTGCAGGTCTGCACTATCCCACTGCAGCCTATCCACAGGCACAACAGCACTGGGGATCTCTGCTTTCCCAGAGACTCAGCATGTCACACTGCTTGTTCGCGGCAGAAACTTTTTCTGAAAAGGCAAACGTCTGACTCCTTCTCCCACAAGGAAGCTGCCAGCCCTGAAAGACCTCGCTGGTCTGCACTATCCCTCTGCAGCCAATCTTTAGCCGCAGCAGCACTGGGGATCTCTGCTTTCCCAGAGACTCAGCATGTCACCGTGCTTGTTCGCGGCAGAAACTTTTTCTGAAAAGGCAAACGTCTGACTCCTTCTCCCACAAGGAAGCTGCCAGCCCTGAAAGACCTCGCTGGTCTTCACTATCCCTCTGCAGCCAATCTTTAGCCGCAGCAGCACTGGGGATCTCTGCTTTCCCAGAGACTCAGCATGTCACACTGCTTGTTCGCGGCAGAAACTTTTTCTGAATAGGCAAACGTCTGACTCCTTCTCCCACAAGGAAGCTGCCAGCCCTGAAATCTCTTGCAGGTCTGCACTATCCCTCTGCAGCCAATCTTTAGCCGCAGCAGCACTGGGGATCTCTGCTTCCCCAGAGACCCAGCATGTCACAGTGCTCCCTCTCGGCAGAAAATTTTTAAAAAGGCAAACGTCTGGCTCCTTCTCCCACAAGGAAGCTGCCAGCCCTGAAAGATCTTGCTGGTCTTCACTATCCCACTGCAGCCTATCCACAGGCACAACAGCACTGGGGATCTCTGCTTTCCCAGAGACTCAGCATGTCACACTGCTTGTTCACGGCAGAAACTTTTTTAAAAAGGCAAACGTCTGGCTCCTTCTCCCACAAGGAAGCTGCCAGCCCTGTAATCTCTAGCAGGTCTGCACTATCCCACTGCAGCCTATCCACAGGCACAACAGCACTGGGGATCTCTGCTTTCCCAGAGACTCAGCATGTCACACTGCTTGTTCGCGGCAGAAACTTTTTCTGAAAAGGCAAACGTCTGGCTCCTTCTCCCACAAGGAAGCTGCCAGCCCTGAAAGATCTTGCTGGTCTTCACTATTCCACTGCAGCCTATCCACAGGCACAACAGCACTGGGGATCTCTGCTTTCCCAGAGACTCAGCATGTCACACTGCTTGTTCGCAGCAGAAACTTTTTCTGAAAAGGCAAACGTCTGGCTCCTTCTCCCACAAGGAAGCTGGCAGCCCTGAAAGATCTTGCTGGTCTTCACTATCCCTCTGCAGCCTATCTTTAGCCGCAGCAGCACTGGGGATCTCTGCTTTCCCAGAGACTCAGCATGTCACGGTGCTCGCTCTCGGCAGAAACTTTTTTAAAAGGCAAACGTCTGGCTCCTTCTCCCACAATGAAGCTGCCAGCCCTGAAAGATCTGCTGGTCTTCACTATCCCACTGCAGCCTATCCACAGGCACAACACCACTGGGGATCTCTGCTTTCCCAGAGACCAGCATGTACACTGCTTGTTCGCAGCAGAAACTTTTTCTGAAAAGGCAAACGTCTGGCTCCTTCTCCCACAAGGAAGCTGCCAGCCCTGAAAGATCTTGCAGGTCTGCACTATCCCTCTGCAGCCAATCTTTAGCCGCAGCAGCACTGGGGATCTCTGCTTTCCCGGAGACCCAGCATGTCACGGTGCTCGCTCTCCGCAGAAACTTTTTCTGAAAAGGCAAACGTCCGGCTCCTTCTCCCACAAGGAAGCTGCCAGCCCTGAAATCTCTTGCAGGTCTGCACTATCCCACTGCAGCCTATCCACAGGCACAACAGCACTGGGGATCTCTGCTTTCCCAGAGACTCAGCATGTCACACTGCTTGTTCACGGCAGAAACTTTTTTAAAAAGGCAAACGTCTGGCTCCTTCTCCCACAAGGAAGCTGCCAGCCCTGTAATCTCTAGCAGGTCTGCACTATCCCACTGCAGCCTATCCACAGGCACAACAGCACTGGGGATCTCTGCTTTCGCAGAGCCTCAGCATGTCACACTGCTTGTTCGCAGCAGAAACTTTTTCTGAAAAGACAAACGTCCGGCTCCTTCCCACACAAGGAAGCTGCCAGCCCTGAAAGATCTTGCTGGTCTTCACTATCCCTCTGCAGCCTATGTTTAGCCGCAGCAGCACTGGGGATCTCTGCTTTCCCAGAGACTCAGCATGTCACGGTGCTCGCTCTCGGCAGAAACTTTTTTAAAAGGCAAACGTCTGGCTCCTTCTCCCACAAGGAAGCTGCCAGCCCTGAAAGATCTGCTGGTCTTCACTATCCCACTGCAGCCTATCCACAGGCACAACAGCACTGGGGATCTCTGCTTTCCCAGAGACTCAGCATGTCACACTACTTGTTCGCAGCAGAAACTTTTTCTGAAAAGGCAAACGTCTGGCTCTTTCTCCCACAAGGTAGGTGCCAGCCCTGAAATCTCTTGCAGGTCTGCACTATCCCACTGCAGCCTATCCACAGGCACAACAGCACTGGGGATCTCTGCTTTCCCAGAGACTCAGCATGTCACACTGCTTGTTCGCGGCAGAAACTTTTTCTGAAAAGGCAAACGTCTGGCTCCTTCTCCCACAAGGAAGCTGCCAGCCCTGAAAGATCTTGCTGGTCTTCACTATTCCACTGCAGCCTATCCACAGGCACAACAGCACTGGGGATCTCTGCTTTCCCAGAGACTCAGCATGTCACACTGCTTGTTCGCAGCAGAAACTTTTTTTAAAAAGGCAAACGTCTGGCTCCTTCTCCCACAAGGAAGCTGCCAGCCCTGAAATCATTGCAGGTCTGCACTATCCCACTGCAGCCTATCCACAGGCACAACAGCACTGGGGATCTCTGCTTTCCCAGAGACTCAGCATGTCACACTGCTTGTTCGCGGCAGAAACTTTTTCTGAAAAGGCAAACGTCTGGCTCCTTCTCCCACAAGGAAGCTGCCAGCCCTGAAAGATCTTGCAGGTCTGCACTATCCCTCTGCAGCCAATCTTTAGCCGCAGCAGCACTGGGGATCTCTGCTTTCCCAGAGACCCAGCATGTCACGGTGCTCGCTCTCCGCAGAAATTTTTTCTGAAAAGGCAAACGTCCGGCTCCTTCTCCCACAAGGAAGCTGCCAGCCCTGAAATCTCTTGCAGGTCTGCACTATCCCACTGCAGCCTATCCACAGGCACAACAGCACTGGGGATCTCTGCTTTCCCAGAGACTCAGCATGTCACCGTGCTTGTTCGCGGCAGAAACTTTTTCTGAAAAGGCAAATGTCTGGCTCCTTCTCCCACAAGGAAGCTGCCAGCCCTGAAAGACCTCGCTGGTCTGCACTATCCCTCTGCAGCCAATCTTTAGCCGCAGCAGCACTGGGGATCTCTGCTTTCCCAGAGACTCAGCATGTCACCGTGCTTGTTCGCGGCAGAAACTTTTTCTGAAAAGGCAAACGTCTGACTCCTTCTCCCACAAGGAAGCTGCCAGCCCTGAAAGACCTCGCTGGTCTTCACTATCCCTCTGCAGCCAATCTTTAGCCGCAGCAGCACTGGGGATCTCTGCTTCCCCAGAGACCCAGCATGTCACAGTGCTCCCTCTCGGCAGAAAATTTTTAAAAAGGCAAACGTCTGGCTCCTTCTCCCACAAGGAAGCTGCCAGCCCTGAAAGATCTTGCTGGTCTTCACTATCCCACTGCAGCCTATCCACAGGCACAACAGCACTGGGGATCTCTGCTTTCCCAGAGACTCAGCATGTCACACTGCTTGTTCACGGCAGAAACTTTTTTAAAAAGGCAAACGTCTGGCTCCTTCTCCCACAAGGAAGCTGCCAGCCCTGTAATCTCTAGCAGGTCTGCACTATCCCACTGCAGCCTATCCACAGGCACAACAGCACTGGGGATCTCTGCTTTCCCAGAGACTCAGCATGTCACACTGCTTGTTCACAGCAGAAACTTTTTCTGAAAAGACAAACGTCCGGCTCCTTCCCCCACAAGGAAGCTGCCAGCCCTGAAAGATCTTGCTGGTCTTCACTATCCCTCTGCAGCCTATGTTTAGCCGCAGCAGCACTGGGGATCTCTGCTTTCCCAGAGACTCAGCATGTCACGGTGCTCGCTCTCGGCAGAAACTTTTTTAAAAGGCAAACGTCTGGCTCCTTCTCCCACAAGGAAGCTGCCAGCCCTGAAAGATCTGCTGGTCTGCACTATCCCACTGCAGCCTATCCACAGGCACAACAGCACTGGGGATCTCTGCTTTCCCAGAGACTCAGCATGTCACACTACTTGTTCGCAGCAGAAACTTTTTCTGAAAAGGCAAACGTCTGGCTCTTTCTCCCACAAGGTAGGTGCCAGCCCTGAAATCTCTTGCAGGTCTGCACTATCCCACTGCAGCCTATCCACAGGCACAACAGCACTGGGGATCTCTGCTTTCCCAGAGACTCAGCATGTCACACTGCTTGTTCGCGGCAGAAACTTTTTCTGAAAAGGCAAACGTCTGGCTCCTTCTCCCACAAGGAAGCTGGCAGCCCTGAAAGATCTTGCTGGTCTTCACTATCCCTCTGCAGCCTATCTTTAGCCGCAGCAGCAGTGGGGATCTCTGCTTTCCCAGAGACTCAGCATGTCACGGTGCTTGTTCGCAGCAGAAACTTTTTTTAAAAAGGCAAATGTCTGGCTCCTTCTCCCACAAGGAAGCTGCCAGCCCTGAAAGATCTTGCTGGTCTTCACTATCCCACTGCAGCCTATCCACAGGCACAACAGCACTGGGGATCTCTGCTTTCCCAGAGACTCAGCATGTCACACTGCTTGTTCGCGGCAGAAACGTTTTCTGAAAAGGCAAACGTCTGGCTCCTTCTCCCACAAGGAAGCTGCCAGCCCTGAAATCTCTTGCAGGTCTGCACTATCCCTCTGCAGCCAATCTTTAGCCGCAGCAGCACTGGGGATCTCTGCTTTCCCAGAGACCCAGCATGTCACAGTGCTCGCTCTCGGCAGAAACTTTTTTAAAAAGGCAAACGTCTGGCTCCTTCTCCCACAAGGAAGCTGCCAGCCCTGAAATCTCTTGCAGGTCTGCACTATCCCACTGCAGCCTATCCACAGGCACAACAGCACTGGGGATCTCTGCTTTCCCAGAGACTCAGCATGTCACCGTGCTTGTTCGCGGCAGAAACTTTTTCTGAAAAGGCAAATGTCTGGCTCCTTCTCCCACAAGGAAGCTGCCAGCCCTGAAAGACCTCGCTGGTCTGCACTATCCCTCTGCAGCCAATCTTTAGCCGCAGCAGCACTGGGGATCTCTGCTTTCCCAGAGACTCAGCATGTCACCGTGCTTGTTCGCGGCAGAAACTTTTTCTGAAAAGGCAAACGTCTGACTCCTTCTCCCACAAGGAAGCTGCCAGCCCTGAAAGACCTCGCTGGTCTTCACTATCCCTCTGCAGCCAATCTTTAGCCGCAGCAGCACTGGGGATCTCTGCTTCCCCAGAGACCCAGCATGTCACAGTGCTCCCTCTCGGCAGAAAATTTTTAAAAAGGCAAACGTCTGGCTCCTTCTCCCACAAGGAAGCTGCCAGCCCTGAAAGATCTTGCTGGTCTTCACTATCCCACTGCAGCCTATCCACAGGCACAACAGCACTGGGGATCTCTGCTTTCCCAGAGACTCAGCATGTCACACTGCTTGTTCACGGCAGAAACTTTTTTAAAAAGGCAAACGTCTGGCTCCTTCTCCCACAAGGAAGCTGCCAGCCCTGTAATCTCTAGCAGGTCTGCACTATCCCACTGCAGCCTATCCACAGGCACAACAGCACTGGGGATCTCTGCTTTCCCAGAGACTCAGCATGTCACACTGCTTGTTCACAGCAGAAACTTTTTCTGAAAAGACAAACGTCCGGCTCCTTCCCCCACAAGGAAGCTGCCAGCCCTGAAAGATCTTGCTGGTCTTCACTATCCCTCTGCAGCCTATGTTTAGCCGCAGCAGCACTGGGGATCTCTGCTTTCCCAGAGACTCAGCATGTCACGGTGCTCGCTCTCGGCAGAAACTTTTTTAAAAGGCAAACGTCTGGCTCCTTCTCCCACAAGGAAGCTGCCAGCCCTGAAAGATCTGCTGGTCTGCACTATCCCACTGCAGCCTATCCACAGGCACAACAGCACTGGGGATCTCTGCTTTCCCAGAGACTCAGCATGTCACACTACTTGTTCGCAGCAGAAACTTTTTCTGAAAAGGCAAACGTCTGGCTCTTTCTCCCACAAGGTAGGTGCCAGCCCTGAAATCTCTTGCAGGTCTGCACTATCCCACTGCAGCCTATCCACAGGCACAACAGCACTGGGGATCTCTGCTTTCCCAGAGACTCAGCATGTCACACTGCTTGTTCGCGGCAGAAACTTTTTCTGAAAAGGCAAACGTCTGGCTCCTTCTCCCACAAGGAAGCTGGCAGCCCTGAAAGATCTTGCTGGTCTTCACTATCCCTCTGCAGCCTATCTTTAGCCGCAGCAGCAGTGGGGATCTCTGCTTTCCCAGAGACTCAGCATGTCACGGTGCTTGTTCGCAGCAGAAACTTTTTTTAAAAAGGCAAATGTCTGGCTCCTTCTCCCACAAGGAAGCTGCCAGCCCTGAAAGATCTTGCTGGTCTTCACTATCCCACTGCAGCCTATCCACAGGCACAACAGCACTGGGGATCTCTGCTTTCCCAGAGACTCAGCATGTCACACTGCTTGTTCGCGGCAGAAACGTTTTCTGAAAAGGCAAACGTCTGACTCCTTCTCCCACAAGGAAGCTGCCAGCCCTGAAATCTCTTGCAGGTCTGCACTATCCCTCTGCAGCCAATCTTTAGCCGCAGCAGCACTGGGGATCTCTGCTTTCCCAGAGACCCAGCATGTCACAGTGCTCGCTCTCGGCAGAAACTTTTTTAAAAAGGCAAACGTCTGGCTCCTTCTCCCACAAGGAAGCTGCCAGCCCTGAAAGATCTTGCTGGTCTTCACTATCCCACTGCAGCCTATCCACAGGCACAACAGCACTGGGGATCTCTGCTTTCCCAGAGACTCAGCATGTCACGGTGCTTGTTCGCGGCAGAAACTTTTTCTGAAAAGGCAAATGTCTGGCTCCTTCTCCCACAAGGAAGCTGCCAGCCCTGAAATCTCTTGCAGGTCTGCACTATCCCTCTGCAGACAATCTTTAGCCGCAGCAGCACTGGGGATCTCTGCTTTCCCAGAGACCCAGCATGTCACAGTGCTCGCTCTCGGCAGAAACTTTTTTAAAAAGGCAAACGTCTGGCTCCTTCTCCCACAAGGAAGCTGCCAGCCCTGAAAGATCTTGCTGGTCTTCACTATCCCACTGCAGCCTATCCACAGGCACAACAGCACTGGGGATCTCTGCTTTCCCAGAGACCAGCATGTACACTTTTTGTTCGCAGCAGAAACTTTTTCTGAAAAGGCAAACGTCTGGCTCCTTCTCCCACAAGGAAGCTGCCAGCCCTAAAAGATCTTGCTGGTCTGCACTATCCCACTGCAGCCTATCCACAGGCACAACAGCACTGGGGATCTCTGCTTTCCCAGAGACTCAGCATGTCACACTGCTTGTTCACGGCAGAAACTTTTTCTGAAAAGGCAAACGTCTGGCTCCTTCTCCCACAAGGAAGCTGCCAGCCCTGTAATCTCTAGCAGGTCTGCACTATCCCACTGCAGCCTATCCACAGGCACAACAGCACTGGGGATCTCTGCTTTCCCAGAGACTCAGCATGTCACACTGCTTGTTCGCAGCAGAAACTTTTTCTGAAAAGACAAACGTCCGGCTCCTTCCCCCACAAGGAAGCTGCCAGCCCTGAAATATCTTGCTGGTCTTCACTATCCCTCTGCAGCCTATCTTTAGCCGCAGCAGCACTGGGGATCTCTGCTTTCCCAGAGACTCAGCATGTCACGGTGCTCGCTCTCGGCAGAAACTTTTTTAAAAGGCAAACGTCTGGCTCCTTCTCCCACAAGGAAGCTGCCAGCCCTGAAAGATCTGCTGGTCTTCACAGCCCACTGCAGCCTATCCACAGGCACAACAGCACTGGGGATCTCTGCTTTCCCAGAGACTCAGCATGTCACACTGCTTGTTCGCGGCAGAAACTTTTTCTGAATAGGCAAACGTCTGACTCCTTCTCCCACAAGGAAGCTGCCAGCCCTGAAATCCCTTGCAGGTCTGCACTATCCCTCTGCAGCCAATCTTTAGCCGCAGCAGCACTGGGGATCTCTGCTTCCCCAGAGACCCAGCATGTCACAGTGCTTGCTCTCGGCAGAAAATTTTTAAAAAGGCAAACGTCTGGCTCCTTCTCCCACAAGGAAGCTGCCAGCCCTGAAAGATCTTGCTGGTCTTCACTATCCCTCTGCAGCCTATCTTTAGCCGCAGCAGCACTGGGGATCTCTGCTTTCCCAGAGACTCAGCATGTCACACTGCTTGTTCACGGCAGAAACTTTTTCTGAAATGGCAAACGTCCGGCTCCTTCCCCCACAAGGAAGCTGCCAGCCCTGAAAGATCTTGCTGGTCTTCACTATCCCTCTGCAGCCTATCTTTAGCCGCAGCAGCACTGGGGATCTCTGCTTTCCCAGAGACCCAGCATGTCACGGTGCTCGCTCTCGGCAGAAACTTTTTTAAAAGGCAAACGTCTGGCTCCTTCTCCCACAAGGAAGCTGCCAGCCCTGAAAGATCTGCTGGTCTTCACTATCCCACTGCAGCCTATCCACAGGCACAACAGCACTGGGGATCTCTGCTTTCCCAGAGACTCAGCATGTCACACTGCTTGTTCGCAGCAGAAACTTTTTCTGAAAAGGCAAACGTCTGGCTCCTTCTCCCACAAGGAAGCTGGCAGCCCTGAAAGATCTTGCTGGTCTTCACTATCCCTCTGCAGCCTATCTTTAGCCGCAGCAGCAGTGGGGATCTCTGCTTTCCCAGAGACTCAGCATGTCACGGTGCTTGTTCGCAGCAGAAACTTTTTTTAAAAAGGCAAACGTCTGGCTCCTTCTCCCACAAGGAAGCTGCCAGCCCTGAAAGATCTTGCTGGTCTTCACTATCCCACTGCAGCCTATCCACAGGCACAACAGCACTGGGGATCTCTGCTTTCCCAGAGACTCAGCATGTCACACTGCTTGTTCGCGGCAGAAACTTTTTCTGAAAAGGCAAACGTCTGACTCCTTCTCCCACAAGGAAGCTGCCAGCCCTGAAATCTCTTGCAGGTCTGCACTATCCCTCTGCAGCCAATCTTTAGCCGCAGCAGCACTGGGGATCTCTGCTTTCCCAGAGACCCAGCATGTCACAGTGCTCGCTCTCGGCAGAAACTTTTTTAAAAAGGCAAACGTCTGGCTCCTTCTCCCACAAGGAAGCTGCCAGCCCTGAAAGATCTTGCTGGTCTTCACTATCCCACTGCAGCCTATCCACAGGCACAACAGCACTGGGGATCTCTGCTTTCCCAGAGACTCAGCATGTCACGGTGCTTGTTCGCGGCAGAAACTTTTTCTGAAAAGGCAAATGTCTGGCTCCTTCTCCCACAAGGAAGCTGCCAGCCCTGAAATCTCTTGCAGGTCTGCACTATCCCTCTGCAGACAATCTTTAGCCGCAGCAGCACTGGGGATCTCTGCTTTCCCAGAGACCCAGCATGTCACAGTGCTCGCTCTCGGCAGAAACTTTTTTAAAAAGGCAAACGTCTGGCTCCTTCTCCCACAAGGAAGCTGCCAGCCCTGAAAGATCTTGCTGGTCTTCACTATCCCACTGCAGCCTATCCACAGGCACAACAGCACTGGGGATCTCTGCTTTCCCAGAGACCAGCATGTACACTGCTTGTTCGCAGCAGAAACTTTTTCTGAAAAGGCAAACGTCTGGCTCCTTCTCCCACAAGGAAGCTGCCAGCCCTGAAAGATCTTGCTGGTCTGCACTATCCCACTGCAGCCTATCCACAGGCACAACAGCACTGGGGATCTCTGCTTTCCCAGAGACTCAGCATGTCACACTGCTTGTTCACGGCAGAAACTTTTTCTGAAAAGGCAAACGTCTGGCTCCTTCTCCCACAAGGAAGCTGCCAGCCCTGTAATCTCTAGCAGGTCTGCACTATCCCACTGCAGCCTATCCACAGGCACAACAGCACTGGGGATCTCTGCTTTCCCAGAGACTCAGCATGTCACACTGCTTGTTCGCAGCAGAAACTTTTTCTGAAAAGACAAACGTCCGGCTCCTTCCCCCACAAGGAAGCTGCCAGCCCTGAAATATCTTGCTGGTCTTCACTATCCCTCTGCAGCCTATCTTTAGCCGCAGCAGCACTGGGGATCTCTGCTTTCCCAGAGACTCAGCATGTCACGGTGCTCGCTCTCGGCAGAAACTTTTTTAAAAGGCAAACGTCTGGCTCCTTCTCCCACAAGGAAGCTGCCAGCCCTGAAAGATCTTGCTGGTCTTCACAGCCCACTGCAGCCTATCCACAGGCACAACAGCACTGGGGATCTCTGCTGTCCCAGAGACTCAGCATGTCACACTGCTTGTTCGCGGCAGAAAATTTTCTGAATAGGCAAACGTCTGACTCCTTCTCCCACAAGGAAGCTGCCAGCCCTGAAATCTCTTGCAGGTCTGCACTATCCCTCTGCAGCCAATCTTTAGCCGCAGCAGCACTGGGGATCTCTGCTTTCCCAGAGACCCTGCATGTCACAGTGCTCGCTCTCGGCAGAAACTTTTTTAAAAAGGCAAACGTCTGGCTCCTTCTCCCACAAGGAAGCTGCCAGCCCTGAAAGATCTTGCTGGTCTTCACTATCCCACTGCAGCCTATCCACAGGCACAACAGCACTGGGGATCTCTGCTTTCCCAGAGACTCAGCATGTCACACTGCTTGTTCACGGCAGAAACTTTTTCTGAAAAGGCAAACGTCTGGCTCCTTCTCCCACAAGGAAGCTGCCAGCCCTGTAATCTCTAGCAGGTCTGCACTATCCCACTGCAGCCTATCCACAGGCACAACAGCACTGGGGATCTCTGCTTTCCCAGAGACTCAGCATGTCACACTGCTTGTTCGCAGCAGAAACTTTTTCTGAAAAGACAAACGTCCGGCTCCTTCCCCCACAAGGAAGCTGCCAGCCCTGAAAGATCTTGCTGGTCTTCACTATCCCTCTGCAGCCAATCTTTAGCCGCAGCAGCACTGGGGATCTCTGCTTTCCCAGAGACTCAGCATGTCACGGTGCTCGCTCTCGGCAGAAACTTTTTTAAAAGGCAAACGTCTGGCTCCTTCTCCCACAAGGAAGCTGCCAGCCCTGAAAGATCTGCTGGTCTTCACTATCCCACTGCAGCCTATCCACAGGCACAACAGCACTGGGGATCTCTGCTTTCCCAGAGACTCAGCATGTCACACTACTTGTTCGCAGCAGAAACTTTTTCTGAAAAGGCAAACGTCTGGCTCTTTCTCCCACAAGGTAGGTGCCAGCCCTGAAATCTCTTGCAGGTCTGCACTATCCCACTGCAGCCTATCCACAGGCACAACAGCACTGGGGATCTCTGCTTTCCCAGAGACTCAGCATGTCACACTGCTTGTTCGCGGCAGAAACTTTTTCTGAAAAGGCAAACGTCTGGCTCCTTCTCCCACAAGGAAGCTGCCAGCCCTGAAATCATTGCAGGTCTGCACTATCCCACTGCAGCCTATCCACAGGCACAACAGCACTGGGGATCTCTGCTTTCCCAGAGACTCAGCATGTCACACTGCTTGTTCGCGGCAGAAACTTTTTCTGAAAAGGCAAACGTCTGGCTCCTTCTCCCACAAGGAAGCTGCCAGCCCTGAAATCTCTTGCAGGTCTGCACTATCCCTCTGCAGCCAATCTTTAGCCGCAGCAGCACTGGGGATCTCTGCTTTCCCAGAGACCCAGCATGTCACGGTGCTCGCTCTCCGCAGAAACTTTTTCTGAAAAGGCAAACGTCCGGCTCCTTCTCCCACAAGGAAGCTGCCAGCCCTGAAATCTCTTGCAGGTCTGCACTATCCCACTGCAGCCTATCCACAGGCACAACAGCACTGGGGATCTCTGCTTTCCCAGAGACTCAGCATGTCACACTGCTTGTTCGCGGCAGAAACTTTTTCTGAAAAGGCAAACGTCTGACTCCTTCTCCCACAAGGAAGCTGCCAGCCCTGAAAGACCTCGCTGGTCTTCACTATCCCTCTGCAGCCAATCTTTAGCCGCAGCAGCACTGGGGATCTCTGCTTTCCCAGAGACTCAGCATGTCACACTGCTTGTTCGCGGCAGAAACTTTTTCTGAATAGGCAAACGTCTGACTCCTTCTCCCACAAGGAAGCTGCCAGCCCTGAAAGACCTCGCTGGTCTGCACTATCCCTCTGCAGCCAATCTTTAGCCGCAGCAGCACTGGGGATCTCTGCTTTCCCAGAGACTCAGCATGTCACCGTGCTTGTTCGCGGCAGAAACTTTTTCTGAAAAGGCAAACGTCTGACTCCTTCTCCCACAAGGAAGCTGCCAGCCCTGAAAGACCTCGCTGGTCTGCACTATCCCTCTGCAGCCAATCTTTAGCCGCAGCAGCACTGGGGATCTCTGCTTTCCCAGAGACTCAGCATGTCACCGTGCTTGTTCGCGGCAGAAACTTTTTCTGAAAAGGCAAACGTCTGACTCCTTCTCCCACAAGGAAGCTGCCAGCCCTGAAAGACCTCGCTGGTCTTCACTATCCCTCTGCAGCCAATCTTTAGCCGCAGCAGCACTGGGGATCTCTGCTTTCCCAGAGACTCAGCATGTCACACTGCTTGTTCGCGGCAGAAACTTTTTCTGAATAGGCAAACGTCTGACTCCTTCTCCCACAAGGAAGCTGCCAGCCCTGAAATCTCTTGCAGGTCTGCACTATCCCTCTGCAGCCAATCTTTAGCCGCAGCAGCACTGGGGATCTCTGCTTTCCCAGAGACCCAGCATGTCACAGTGCTCCCTCTCGGCAGAAAATTTTTAAAAAGGCAAACGTCTGGCTCCTTCTCCCACAAGGAAGCTGCCAGCCCTGAAAGATCTTGCTGGTCTTCACTATCCCACTGCAGCCTATCCACAGGCACAACAGCACTGGGGATCTCTGCTTTCCCAGAGACTCAGCATGTCACACTGCTTGTTCACGGCAGAAACTTTTTTAAAAAGGCAAACGTCTGGCTCCTTCTCCCACAAGGAAGCTGCCAGCCCTGTAATCTCTAGCAGGTCTGCACTATCCCACTGCAGCCTATCCACAGGCACAACAGCACTGGGGATCTCTGCTTTCGCAGAGACTCAGCATGTCACACTGCTTGTTCGCAGCAGAAACTTTTTCTGAAAAGACAAACGTCCGGCTCCTTCCCCCACAAGGAAGCTGCCAGCCCTGAAAGATCTTGCTGGTCTTCACTATCCCTCTGCAGCCTATCTTTAGCCGCAGCAGCACTGGGGATCTCTGCTTTCCCAGAGACCCAGCATGTCACGGTGCTCGCTCTCGGCAGAAACTTTTTTAAAAGGCAAACGTCTGGCTCCTTCTCCCACAAGGAAGCTGCCAGCCCTGAACGATCTGCTGGTCTGCACTATCCCACTGCAGCCTATCC